>NC_052058.2:147419732-147752232 GCF_903992535.2 Arvicola amphibius
GGCTGGAGAGATGGCTCAGAGGTTAAGAGCATTGCCTCTCTTCCTAGAGGTCCTGAGTTTCAATTCCCAGCAACCACATGGTGGCTTACAACACATCTGTAATGGGGTCTGGTGCCCTCTTCTGGCCTGCAACCATACACACAGACAGAATATTGTATATAATAAATAATTAATTAATTAAAATTATTGCTGCAGAGAACCCGAGTTCAGTTCCCAGCACCCATATGGTGGCTTACAAGCATCTGTGATTCCAGTTCCAGAGGTTTCAGTGTCCCCTTTTGGTTCTGAGCGCACCAGGCACACATTTTGCACATGTGTATATGCAGACAAAGCATTCATATACATAAAGTTAAAATACATTTGAAGTGGAGAACTAGAGTAGGAAGATGACCTAGCAGTTACTGACACACGGGCATAGATCTGAGGTTGGATCCCTAGTATTCAGTGAAAAAGCGACACAGTGCTGGAGGCAGAGGCAGGAGAATTTTAGGGGCTTGCTGGTCAGTCACTCTGGCTGAATCAATAAGCTACGGATTCATAAAGAAACCATCTCAAAAAATAAATAAATAAAGTGGAGGGTGGCTAAAAAAGACACCCCGTATCTGGAGGCTGGAGCGATGGCTCAGCTCTTAAGAGCACGGGACCAAAGGACCCAGGTTCAGTTCCCACACCCACATGGCAGCTCGCAGCTGTCTACAGGTCCAGTTCCAGGGGTTCTGACACACTTACACAAACACACATGGAGGCAAAACACCAATGCACACCGAAGGGCACTCTAACAGGCTCAACCATGGCACCAGCAGGTCTTGCCCTTCCTCCTTCCTCTTCTTGCTAGATCATTATATTACATTTCTAAAGCCGCACACCGCGGTCTTTCCCTTATTTGGTCACTTCCTTAGGCAGGAACACTCCAAGGTTCAGCTATCAAAACACCAAGGTCCAGCAGTCAAAATTTATTATTTGGCAACACTGGCTAACACGTCCAATCAGGACTTACCAACTCACCCTAAAACGGACTCCCCCCCCCCCCACTGCTTAAAAACCACTCCTGCAGAGACACCTGCTGTCTGCCTTCTTCTGCTCAGAGGCAGCCCCACCCCCACCTCACCCCGCCTCCCCGTTTCCCCTCTGGGATAACAAATCTCCTTTGTGCTGAGAACTCAGTGTCTGGATGGGTTCTATGTCAACTCTGAATTTCCTTCACACGTGAAAAATAGAAATAGAAAAAGAAAAAAAAAAGACACCCAGTGTCACCCTCATGCTTCCGTGTGCACACACGTGTGTACACACACACCACACACCACTGAGGGCTGCTATGCAAGGCTAGGCGTTTGAAAGAAAGTGTTCTGATACTTGCAAGTTTCTTTTTTTTTTTTTTTTTTTGTTTGTTTGTTTTGTTTTTCGAGACAGGGTTTCTCTGTGGCTTTGGAGCCTGTCCTGGAACTAGCTCTGTAGACCAGGCTGGTCTCGAACTCACAGAGATCCACCTGCCTCTGCCTCCCGAGGCTGGGATTAAAAGCGTGCGCCACCATCGCCCGGCTGCTGCAAGTTTCTTTGAAATGTATCAGAAACAAAACAAAACAAAAAAACCAAACCCATGGCTTGAGAGAGAGAGAGATATATTAATATATATGAAAGTAAACTAAAATGTTAGCGAAAGAATCTAGGTAAGAGATAAACGTTATGTTTGATGAAAAATTCTTCAAGCTGATAAATATCATTGAAAGTATGTTTAGGTTTTGGAAAATAAGTTATTACTTGTATTTTATTTAAATTTCAAAATAGTGCCCCCCATTCATCTCCGGCTCCACGTTCTTTTTTATGTCTGGCTGCGCTGGCAAGACATCTGGTGCCATTATTCACCAGTAATACACAGTAGACCTAAAAAATGAGGCACCTAGAGTAATTTGAGTCCGCGGGCTGAACACAAAGACAGAGAACATCAGCCGGGGAACTTCCCCGGAGAACGAAGGCGCGCATGCGCGGTTCTCGCCGCCAGAGGGCGCGCGCGCGCGGCGTCCTGAGCACGGGGCTTCAGACTACAACCAGCTGCTTGTGCAATTAACCGGCAGAAAACTGCTCTTTAGACCCGGCAGTCTGAGTCAGCGCCTTCTGTCTGGCGAGCAAGAGTCAGCAAGTCAGCATTCCTTCATAGCGCTCGCTTCCTAGTTTAATTATGAGTCAGTCTGAAAACGGGCAGCAGATAAAAGGGCAGCAGATGAAAGACACGCGTTTCATTCCAGACAGGGGCCGTCCAGCCAGGGGTTCCCTGGTTCTCAGACATTTGAGCAGCTTTTAGGGCCGATAACATTCTTCCCGATGCTTTGTCCCTGGAGCAAAGGGGCTCAGGGTGACCTGGGCAGAGTGAAATATCATGATTGTGTCCTGTGGCCTCATCCAGCACCCCCAAGGATCCAGCCTACTGGCTTCTTCAGGTGGGTATAGAGAAACGTACTAACATTAAACCCGTGCACAACTCAAACCATCCCGGGATCTCACTATCTATGAGCTCTACTGGAGTATCCATGTGGCTTTAGCCACAGATTCAGATGTAAATAATAGAGCACTTGGCATTTTAAAATTATAATCATTAAAATCCCATTTTGCAAACAAGCAGTCCCTGTTTGATTTGTTCGTTTGTTTTTTGAGACAGGATTTCTTTGTGTAGCTTTGGAGCCTGTCCTGGAACTCACTCTAGACCAGGCCTATTTCGATTGGAAGGAGGCATTGAACAAACTTCCACTGGATAGAGCTTCCTTTAGTCTAAGAGCAACTTGTACTTCTGGTTCAAACATCACAAAAGGCCAAGAGTCCCATAACGTGAATCAGCTAACAACTTGTCTGTGTTCCGCACAATGACCAGCTCGCAACTGATGCAGGAATCCTTCCCGCACTATAGGGACAAATTTATCTCCTTGGTCATACGCATGCGCTATGAATGCGATCACCTATGCTAGGGTTTATTGAGTAAACTGCTTCCAGACTAGCGGCTGCTTCTCCTTTTCCTTTAGTGCAATCAATTCAGCTCCACTACAGTGTGTATCTTTACACAGGAACTGGCTAGTTCCTTGGGATAAATTCTTAGAAATGGGAGGAAGGCTCGAGGGGAAGGAACAGATCTCCAACAGTGCCAGAACCTGCCCCAACCCAGGGGCTCTCAAGTCCGGGGCTAGAAAGACACACGGTGTGATCCTTTGACAGGAAATTATCCCTTGCCCTGAGATTCTCTTCCATTCCTGAGTTATTCTCTCACAAAGCTAAGAACGACAGGATGGGATTAGTAGAGACAAATGCATGTCAAATAGCACAACGTAGGCCATTGTTTCTTCATCAATTCTGTCTTTGCTACCTGGTGCTGACCTCGCCCTCTGCCACGCCCACGCCCTCTGCCCGCCCACGGCAGCACAGTATGCTCTCCTTCCCACCGTCCCTAGCTTCTTCTTAGATGCAGAAAGGAATCTTAGTGAAGATGTATTTGAAGTTCTGGGCTTTCCTTGCCCAGCTCTTCCTGTTTGGAGTTAGGGTCATCACTTCCTGGCAGACAGTTTTGACATCATAATTCAAAATTGGCCTGAAGGGACATTGGAAAACTGATGTCTTTTTTTCCCGATGTTTTTTTCCTGTTCTCCCTCAAACAGAAACCCCGAGAGATTCCCTCCTTGGTAATCCAAAATACTCCACTCTTTATAGTTCTCAGAAACAGTTTACGACAAAGAACCAGTCTTTCTGACTTGCTTCCATTTCCTTTGGGTGAGTTACCCGCTAACGGGATTTCTGTGTTATCTGGTAGCTCTGCTTTATAAATGTATGTAAGAACTCTAATAGCGATAGGGACCCAACCCAAAGATCCATCAGCATAGGAGTGGGCAAAGAAAATGTGGTGAACATAGTGTGATATTATTCAGCCGCGGAAAGCACGAAGCCCTGCCGTGAGCAGAATGGAGGACATCACCGTAAGTGAAGTAAATCAGACGTGGTTGGTCTCTTAGACATTCAGAGCAGGATGATGGTTTCCAGCAGCTGAGGCGGTGGAAGGAACAGGGGCCGGGGTACGAATACAATGTTACATTTGGGCCCTAATTCAAGAAAGCTGGCATCTCCCCCCAGGAAGAGGAAGAGACAGAAAAGACACAGACAGACACTGTGGGACTGCGGGAAGAGCCTTTGAGAAGAAGCTGGCTGCCAGCCAGAGTTCAGGCTTTGGAAGTAGCCAAGCCCGGCCCACCTCGGACCGTGGGATCCTGCCTCCAGATCTCTGAAAGGTACGTGCTCGGTTTGATGGCTCCAACCAACGGAGAGAGGAGCCACCACCAGGTCCCAGATTGCTCACTGTGTGTCCCCAGTGAATCGCTCCGCCTCCCTGAGTGTTTCCCAGTCCTACTGGAAGACAAAGGGAGGGGGCAGGGGCGCAGTGTGATGGCGTGTGGTGAGGCACACAAAGCTGACAACTGAGGTGCTGGGGGCGTGGCCCAGTGGCCAAGCATCTTCCGAGCTTGCAGGAGACCCTAGGTTCTGTCCCAAACACTATAAAAAAAAAAAGCAAAATCCCTATTCCAGGCATGGAGCTGAAAGGTCTTTGGAGGTTGAGGCAGGAGGGTCAGGAAGGCGTTCCAAGCCTTTTGGAAGCGGAGTAGAGTAAGCGTGGGAGAAACCAGGATTGTCCACCACGCAGGCCTCTCTTTTTTTCAAAGAAAGGAAATGAATGATGCCTGGACACCCGGGATCACCTGGTGATCCTTTGCTATGCTATTAGGGCCAACCTCCACCTGAATCCCCCAATTTCCTGAGCATTGTTTAGGCCCTAATCCTGGGCTTTGTCTCTCCATGAATGGGCCCATTACTCCAGGGTTGGCATCCTCCATCAATAGAATCCATCCTTCTCCTTCTTCCAGGGCCCAGTCCTGAGTTCTGCTTCTCAGCCAATAGAACTCATTCTTTTTAATTAGTTAATTAAAATATAATCAATTTTATATTCAAAGAACTTTTTTTCACTTATTTCACATAACAACCAGTTTCCCTTCCCGCCTCTCCCCCACCCTCCCCTTCCCCCACCCACCCCTCTCCCCATCCACACCTCCTCCATCTCCTTTCTGGAAAGGACAGGCCTCCCACGGGCTTGCACAAAGCCTGGCGCAGCAAGTTGAGGCAGGACCGAGCTCCTCCCCTCATGTCGAGGCGGGGCCAGGTAATCCAGCGTGGGGAACAGGTTACCAAAAGACGGCTAAGCGCCAGGGAGAGGTCATTCTTACTGTAAAGTCACAGGTGCTTTGCTGTCTCCATAGGGAGTTTCCATGGAGCTTTGTGTGATGTCACATCTGTCACACATCAGCCTCTTTCTAAAGCATCACTGTGCTTAATGTGTAAGAAGAATAAACCACCAGGTCAGACTCTGGACATTTTTTTGACCCAGTGCCTGCAAAAACGATATTTTTCCTCACCAGGATTCTTCCCGCTGGTCCAGAGTCTTGCTGGGTGTCCCCGACAAAGGCCAACTTGGGCTATGAGGCCAGCCTGGTTACTGTCTCAAAAATACAAAACCAAAATGAAACAAGCGAGCAAACCTGGTGTGGTGGCACACAGCCCTCTGGAGGCAGACGCAGGCTGATGATGTCTGAGTTTGAGGCCAGCCTGGTCTACAGAGTTCCCCGGACAGCCAGGGCTACACAGAGAAACCCTGTCTCGAAAACAAAACAAACTGGCCAACCAAACAGGTCAAAACGGTCTCAAAAGCACCTAGTATCAGTGGGGAGGTTGACTTAAGAGTGACATTTCTCCAAGGAGGTGCAGCACCCTGGGGCTGAGGAGAAAGGAGGCTCCTGGTGTGTACAGTCAGGGCCTAAGAACTTGCTGTGTTTATATCGGGCACTGTCTTCCACCCTGCTGCTTTAATATATCGTTTAAATAAGCAGAATAAAATTGTGGGAAAATGTCTTTTTATTTTTTTTTTCTTCAAGCACTATATATCCACACAGGGTTAGAGCTAAGGATGAGTTTGGCTCAGTTGTCTGGTCTAGCACACAGGGCTAAGGATGAGTATAACTCGGTTGTGTGGTCGGGCATCCAGGAATCTCTAGGTTCGATCCTCAGTACCAAGTGTCACACACGCCTGTATTTCTAGCACTTGGGAAACTGGCAGGGGGAACAGAAATTCAAGGTCATCTTTGGCTACATAGGGAGTTCAAAGCCAGATTGGACTACACAAGGCTCTTTCTTTCTCCTCTCTCACCTCTCCCCTCCCTGTCTCTCTCCCTCTCCCCTGCTTGGTTAAACACACACACCAGGTGAGTAAGCAGACTTGCACGTGGCAGGTGTGTGTGGTTTTAAGATCTAGTAGTGCAAATGTGCAGACAACTGGGGGTGGGGGAAAATCTTTAGGCGGTCCTGTAGCCTGTAACAATGCAGTCACCAGTTGCGGGGCTGGGAGCGGGGAGTACCCCTGAGGTTGGAGAAGGAGGGTCGTGATTGGATATTGACGTCGTGAGGGTTGGAGATTAGTGGTAATTAGCTAGCCATTTGAGTCCATTGTGGCCGTGCAGACAAGTTCGGAGCCTGTGAGATGGATACTCGGTTGTTTTTATGGATTTGCTTGTGGTGCGCTGGTAAACAGGAGCTTCTGGGCTCTGACAAGCCTCACAGGCTCTGGTGTGCGCCTGCACATCGTGGTCTCCTTCCGTGGTTAAAGCCGTGACGCATGGACAAGCAGAAACCAGAATAAAAACGGACAACGAGGTAAGCTCGGCCAGAGGTTACAACCGACCGACTTGACACTTGGCTAATGTTCACATTTGGAGGTAAACTGAGGAAAAGGGTAAACGTGAATTCTTCACTCTACAGCCACAGGCAGACGGACAGGTGAGAACCGTGCCTCGGGGTTCCATGCTTAGAATTGACATGATGAGGCAGGCCCAGGAATCCCAGAGCAGATCTCGCGATGAGGGGAAAGGGCTGACTTACATTTGCATCTGCAGAGCTACCCAAGGGACAGATACAGAGCCTGCCGACTTTTCAGCTGCTCTGGAGCTGCCTTCCTGGTTTCCCAAACTTTCCTTCTACCCTTCTTTGGAATCAAGTTTACTCTTCCTTACACCGATTCTTTCTCTTGGCCAGGTCACACAACCTGGAAGACCTAGACGTAGAGTGTTGGGTCATAGGGCATTTCCGGGGGATCAGAGCACCCAGGACGTGCCATGGCATCTCCAGCACTCCTGAGTGGATCCCCCACACCTGAGCTCTCCCGCCCGCCTGCATCCAGATGATCCTCTCAGAAAAGGGAAAGGTTGCTCTGAACCAGAAAGGAGGAGTGGTGGGGGAAGGAAAGGATGCTGCAGAGGAGAATAAAAGGGGAAGAAAATGTATGGTGTAAAAAGAAATCGAACATGGGCTGGAGAGATGGCTCAGAGGTTAAAAGCACCGACTGTTCTTTCAGAAGTCCTAAGTTCAAGTCCCAGCAGCCACATGATGGATCACATCCATCTGAAATAAGATCTGGGGCCCTCTTCTGGCAGGAATGTATATAGGAACGCTACATACAAAATAAATGAATGAATGAATGAATGAATAAATAAATAAATCTTAAGAAGAAAGAAAGAAAGAAAGAAAGAAAGAAGAAAGAAAGAAGTTGAACATAAAATAAATAGCAAGAAAAAAGCCCAGAGTGCTGGTCTCCTTGTCTACATGGTGAGGAATCCCAAGTGCTGGGGGAGGTTACTCACTTTAATGAAACCAGAACGCCCTGCCAGGACTTGGAAGGCAGTGGGAATTCAATGTATGCTTGTCTCCTCCCGGCTCCTAACATAAGAATGCCTGGGTCCACTCAGTTGTGAAGCAGGCATTACAGGTTCTTGGTTCCACTGTCTTGAGGAGAGAGGGCTGAGGACTTGGAATCGCGGTCAGATTACCCTGCCTTGAGGCCCTGTTATGAGGACAACAAACAGAACCCTTGGAAAAGGCAATTCAGGGCCATTTACATTTCATAGAGAGTACTGGAAGCCTTCCCACATGGCCTGGCTTTGCTGCAGTTTCCACCAATGCTGGTCTGAAGCTCAGAGTGAAAGGCGCGTCCCTTGGCCACTGCCAAAAAAAAAAAAAAAAAAAAAAAAAAAAAAAAAAAAAAAAGCCAAGTTTCCATTTGGCCCCATAGTCTCTTTTGTTTTGACTTAGACAGAAGGGAAGCCAGCCCCCTTCGCTGTCAATTCACCAGCTCTGGGGAGGGGCTGCAGTCTTCTCTTTAGGGGTGACTAGTAGCTTCGCGATAACATCTCAGGAACAGGCTACAGAAGAGAAGATGAGGAGGGACGGGGGAACAGACGGAAGGCTGGAGGGCGGTCAGAATTAACGCCGGGAGGTTGTCTCAGCGGTCGGGATCTTCACACCCCACACCCTCCTTTCTTCTTCCTTCCTCGTCTATACTCTCACTTCAGGAAGAGCCTCTCAGACCTTAAGACTTTTTCAGCTGAAGCAGGCAAATGATGTCTCCGTCCCTCTACCCGCCTCTGCCTCGCTCCTGTGTCCTCGGGGCCCTGAGAGGTCTGTGTGGAGGGGAGATCCCCATGCCCGTCCACCCAGCGTCCACAGTCCGGCGCTGGCACTTCTACAGCTCCAGCTCCCGATTTCTTTTCCTGTGCATTGTGTCCTTTCTTGAATGAGACTCATTAGCTCATCCTTCTGATGAGGTCTGATTTCCCCTCAGCCAGGAATTCCCCTCCTGCTCCAGGAACCCGTGCACACATGAACACAGGCAACCTCTGATCCAGGTCCCAGCAGCCTCTGGGACTTCTTTGACTTCTAGGCTGCCTTGGAAACCAGGAATCCTAGATGCATTCCCCAAAATAGCCATAAGGGGGCGCCCATTTTGCTTCACTGCTGTGCCCCATGTTCCCTTACTTCTGGGTCCCCAAGCTACTTCCTGTTGCTGGAGAAGAGGGGTTTCAGGAGGGGAGACAGGGCTTCTCTGTAGCTTTGGAGCCTATCCTGGAACTAGCTCTTGTAGACCAGGCTGGCCTCAAACTCACAGAGATCCGCCTGCCTCTGCCTCCAGAGTGCTGGGATTAAAGGCGTGCGCCACCACCGCCCGGCTCCAAACAGACATATCTTTCCCCTTCTGCATCGACAGTCATACATCTCCAGAGTGGGGTGAGAGAGTCCCACGCCCTCCTAGTAAGTACACTTGCAACAGTTCACGTGCCCCTAGTTCCTTAGAAAAGAGGAGGTCAGGCACTCCCTCTAAGAGCTGGGTCCGCAAAGGTACTTCCTGCTGTCAGGGCCAACAGTCTTGCCACAGCTGAACCATAAGCTTGACTCATTCAGAGCCTGGATAGATCATGGGGGAGGAATATAAACCAGAGAATGATTTATCGGGCATCCTTGTTAGGGCTACTATTGCTGTGATGAAGCACCATGACCAAAGCAACTTGGGAAGGAGAGGGGTCTATTTGGTTTATCCTTCCATACCACTGTTCATCTCTGATGGAAGTCAGGACAGGAACTCACACTGGTCTGGAACCCTGAGGCAGGAGCTGATGCAGAGGCCATGGAGGGGTGCTGGGGTGCTGCTTACTGGCTTGCTCTCCGTGCCTTCCTCGGCCTGCTTTCATATAGAACCCAGGACCCCCATCCCAGGGATGGCACCACCTACAAAGGGCTGCGTGCTCTCCCATCAATCAATGAGTCATTTATTTTTATTTTTTTTAAAGATTTTATTTATTATGTATACAACATTCTGCCTCCATGTATGCCTGCAGGCCAGAAGAAGGTGCCAGACCTCATTACAGATGGTTGTGAGCCACCATGTGGTTGCTGGGAATTGAACTCAGGACCTCTGGAAGAACAGTCAGTGCTCTTAACCACTGAGCCATCTCTCCAGCCCTCAATGAGTCATTTAAAGATGCCCTACTGCTGTATCTTACGGAGGCATTTCCTCAACTGAGGCTCCCTCCTCTCAGATGACTCTAGTTTGCGCCAAGCTGACATAAACCCAGTCAGCACAACGGGTCTTTGCAATAGCAATGCTTAAGAGATCTTGTTATAGGATTAAACCAACTGTCCGACTGCAGCTTCCTTCATGCTCCTTTCTCCTGGCTAAAGAGGGGGGAGGGAATTCATTGCCTTGGTCCTCTTCCCACCTGAGAGGCCCAGCAGCTCCTGAGTCCTGAGAACCGAGAGCCTGGTGACAGTGGAGAGGTGTCTCTGTTCTTTTCCCTGTTTCACCTTCCAGATAATGACTTCCAGGAACCAGCGATTACCAGGAATGCTGACTACATTGATTCCCCCCACCCCTCCTTTCCTAACTCCAGAGTCACCCCGGGCAGAGCCGAGCATCCACTTCTTGCCGAAATTTGCCTCCGGCACCTGCAAGGCTGTTCTGCGGTAAGCTTTAAAGGCTGAAGGAAAGTTGGGTGTGGTGGCACAGGCCTATCATCTCAGGACTTGGAAGACAGAGGCAGGCCGATCTTTGTGAGTTTGAGCCCAGTCACCTCAACATAGAGAACTTTCTCTCAAAAAAAAAAAAAAAAAAAAAACCAAAAAAAACCCCCCAAACAATAAAACATAAATTGATAAAAACTGGTCAAAAGTGGCCTTAAGCAATCTGAGATCTTAGAAGTTTTTGTCACGTGCATGTGTGGTGTGTGCTGCTAGTCACCAGCGAGCAAGTATTTCCCACCCTTCCTTCTTTCTTCCTTTGATTGGCACCTGCCATTTTGAACTCTTGGAGCCTTTTGTTTCAAGAAGGTTAATTAAAAAATATTATCTATCTATCATCTATCTATCTATCTATCTATCTATCTATCTATCTATCATCTATCTATTATATAGTGTCCTACCTGCATGTATGCCTGCAGGCCAGAAGAGGGCACCAGATCCTATTACAGATGGTTGTGAGCCACTGTGGTTGCTGGGAATTGAATTTAGGATGTTTGGAAGAACAACCAGTGAGATGGTGAGAACCATCCCACCAGCCCCTATTTTTTTTTTTCAATTTTTTGAGGCAGGGTTTCTCTGGGTAGTCCTAGCTGTCCGGGAACTAGCTCTGTAGATCAGGCTGGCCTTGAACTCACAGAGATCTAGGTAGATCTAGGTAGACAGAGATCCTCTGCCTCCCAAGTGCTGGGATTAAAGGCATGTGCCACCACCACCGCCCAGCAAGAGGATTACTTTATGGACTGGAACTCAGAGATCTGCCTGCCTCTGCGTCCCAGCTGGGATTACAGTTTGTACCACTATACCCAGGTAAAAGAGGGTTGATCTTAGCCCCAAATGACAGATATGGATTCAGCCCAAACATGGGTTTGCTGCTCGTCATTAATGTTGGGCTTAATATGGCCGTGTGGCACATCTCTGGCCAATAGGACGTGAGGGAAGTTGATGGACTTCTGGGTAAGATTTCCATGTTCTTTATTTAGCTTTTGTTTGTTTGGTTGGTTGATAGGGTTTTGGTTTTGGGGTCTTACTATGTAGCCCTAGTTGGCTTTGAACTCAAGAGATCTGCCTGTCCCTGTTTATAGTGTTGGGATTAAAGTTGTGTACGACCAGACCTGGATAATTTCCACTTTCTTTAATAGGCCCCTTCCTAGAAAGCGCAAGAGGCCTCAGCTTTAAACAAACCAGAGCTACAGGCAACAAGGAATACTGAAGGTGAAAGAAAGTACACACACACACACACACACACAGAGAACACACACACAAAACATAGACACACACAGACACACAGAGACACAGAGACCCACACACAGACACACACACACAGACACAGACACAGACGCACATGACACACACACAGACATACACACACAGACAGACACACATGACACAGACACACACAAACACAGACACACACACACAACTGAAAGTAAAGAAGAAAAACTGGAGCTCAGAGGGCCCCCTAAGCTTGCCATAGTTACGGCCTTCCTGGTAACCTGGTAGACAATGCCACGCAGACTTGTGTATTAAGTCAGACCTTCCTGGCCCTTGTTTTCTATCTACTGTGTGTAAAATGGTTAGCTTTCCTCAGGCTACCTGGGAGGGTTGCTGTCACAGGCTGATAAAGAAGGTAGTAAGTAATAGCCAATAGAATTGCCACAATGGAGTTCTGTGTTGTTTTTTTTTATGTTTTAAAAATTCTTTTGGTTGCCTGTGACAGCGATTCTTGTCAAACCAGACCTACAACAAATGAAAAACGTAAGTAGACAGCCTATCTCACGACACCTCAAGCTTAGAGTGTGGTTGGATTTTGAGAGCAGATAGAATCTGGGATCCAGATGCCAGATACCTGATCTGTGTTACACTGGTTCCTATCCCCAAAAGTCTATGTCCATCCAGACTCAGAAGAGGCTCTTATTTGAAGTAGGGTCTTTGCTGTTAAAAGGAGAGAAGTAGTATAACCATACAACCCATCAGTGCTACTTCTGTGTTTATACCCCGTCCGTCTGAAAGGAGGACCTGGACGAGAAGTCTATGACCTTCATGTGTGTAGCAGCCCTATTCACACTAGTCCTACAAGAAGAAAACATGTAGGTGACATATAAGACTGTTTGATCAGTTTGCTTGGACTTCCATGACGAAATACCATTAACTAACTGGCTTACGCAACATAAGTATATTTTCTCACCATTGTGCCTTGATTTTCAGTATCAAATGTCTCCTGATTGAGTTTCTGGTGAGGGCTCTATTCCTGGCTTTCAAACAGCCACCATGGCCTAAGCAAGCTCTCTGGCGTCTCCTCTGTCACAACATGGCAGGGCTTTTATGGCTTCCGTTATCCTTAATTACTTCCTTCCTCCAAATGCAGCCGTACTAGGGGGGTCATGTGGGGTCTTGCTCACATATGAATCTGGGGGAATAGCCAACATTCGGTCCTCAGCAATGATTTAGTCTCCAAAAGAGGGAAATTCTGACACCTGTCACATGGATGGACCTTCAGGGACGATGCTCCTTTACCAGTCACTTAAAGCCACTAGCAGTACCTAGCGTACTCACGTTCCCAAAGAGAAAGTGTAATGGCGGTGGTTTAACAGGCACAGTTTCAGCTGTACAAAGTGAAGAGCACCTTGGAGATCGGTTGCACAACAATGCCAATGGGCTCACTACTAAATGATACATCCCCACATGGTTAAGGCTCCCTATGTGGACTTTATCACAGTTGAGAAACGTCTGTGGAGATAACTCAGCCAGGGAAGTGTTTGCCTCAAAGGCCTGTCATTGGAGTTCTGAAACCCGTAGAAGCCATGGACAAGGCTAGGATTGGTGGCCCAGGCTTGTGATCTCAGAGCTGGGAAGGCAGAAGCATATGAAGCCATGGGGCTCACTGGAGGGCCGACTGAGCCTGACCTGCAGGCTCGAGGCCAAGGAGACGGTTTCAAAAGCAAGGTGGATGGCTCCTGAGGAGTAACAACCAAGATGGTTTTCTGGCTTACACTGTAGAACTGAAAAACAAACACACACATCCCAGGTTAATGGAAGACCAAAACCGAAAATTATCTTTCAGGTTAAGAGTTCTGTTTAAAGCCAAAACAGTTAAAAGAAATTCCTGTCTGTTCCTAACTAAGAGATAAGTCTGTTTGTCCTGTGTAAAGTCCCTCCTAATTAAGTCTGTTTGCCCTGTGTTAAGTCCCTGATAATTAAGGCTTCTCTTTGTAATCAAGAATAAATTCCTGATCTGATGTAAACTACTTGCAACCCCCATGCACTTGGTGTGTACACTTACCTTTGTTCTCCTCCTTTCCATTGTATCCTTTTAACAGTGAACAACCGCCAAACCCCTCACCCCTGGGAACACCTTATCTCTTCTGGAAAAGGGACTTAGGGAGGCCAGTGCCAGCTGTTCTCTCCAACTCCAGCTTAGAGAGAAACCACTGACTGGCCAGCCTTGAATGCACCCAAATACAGCTTGCTTGAATTTGGACAGTCGTGAACTTGGACCTTTCTTTCTCGAGAAATCTCAGTATTAACAACATATTCGTGTGTGCACATACACACTGGCACAAATACACACACACACACACACACACACACACATACACACACTAACAACGAATAAATAAACCCTGCAGAGCATCATTCAACTTCTGCCCCGTGTGGAGTCCTGGGATCGTGAACAGCATGTCTTTTGATATTAGATAGATCTGGGGGCTGGAGAGATGGCTCAGAGGTTAAGAGCATTGCCTACTCTTCCAAAGGTCCTGAGTTCAATTCCTAGCAACCACATGGTGGCTCACAACCATCTGTAATGGGGTCTGGTGCCCTCTTCTGGCATGCAGGCATACACACAGACAGAATATTGTATACATAATAAATAAATTAGTATTTAAAAAAATGTCTTTTGATATAAGACAGATCTGGGTTGGCCTCTGCACAAGAGCTTGGAAAACGTAAGTACTTGGTCATCAAAATGTATCTTACATCCGAATGTGCATTTCTTCCTTTGGGTGACTAGATCTTACTGAACACCAGGTTCTTCCCTAGAGATGTCCTTGGACTCTAGAAACACGTCTCCAATGTTGCTCAGCAGATCCATAACCAGAAGGGAAGGGAGGGATGTATTCAAAGGTGATCAGCTACCTTGGACAAGACTGCCAAGACATACTTCAGTGGTCAGGCCGGGTCCATGGTCCCTAAATAGAACCCCACCCTAAGTAGAACTCGGTAACTTGAAGCCTTGACTATCTGGTGTACACCATCTGTGTTCTGTTCACTGCGCTGGGGGAGGGGTGGAAGTGAGGACCTCTCAGCGCGGATGCTCCAGGCAACGCCTTGTTACAAGGGGGCCACCAAGTCTCTGATTTAAGAACTAAAGAGCATCAACACTGTTCTTAAACTTGTCAGGGTTGTTTCCTCAAGAAGGTGCATCTAGATCTAGCAGCCACACCGAAGACCCTCTTTGGCTACTTAGCCCAACTCTGCTGAGACAGCACAACAGCCTCTCAGCTGCCCTCAGAGAACAACTGCAGCTCACCCCATGGAACTTTCTCTCTGGACGATCTCTGCAATCATTTCATACTTCCCAAGTGAAGAGACTGAGGCCCAGAGACTTAGGAGACATGCTTAGTGCAAACAAAGGGTAGAGGTGGGGATCGAACCCAGGCTTTCCGAGGCACACACATTCTGATAACAACACGTTGACTCAAAAGTAAAAGTGCTAGCCAGGAGGTGGTGGCACACGCCTTTAATCCCAGCACTCGGGAGGCAGAGAGGCAGGTGGATCTCTGAGTTCGAGGCCAGCCTGGTCTACAAGAGCTAGTTCCAGGACAGGCTCTAGAAACTACAGGGAAACCCTGTCTCGAAAAACCAAAAAAAAAAAAAAAAAAAAAAAAAGTAAAAGTGCTCATGAGTTTCTGTTATCCCTGCTCAGGGACCACACATGCCAAGTTTTTCTGTATTGCTTCAGTTTTAATGTGTGCACTGTCAAAGCAAGCACATATAAAATCGTACATTCTTGACTATGGTAACTAAATCCTTGATCTCACTATATCTCACTATAATTGCAACCGTTGTCTCGTTGCTGGTCCACCTCTCCTCTATCCTCCCCATCGGGTTGTAAATTCCCTGGTAAGGATTGGTTAGTCTGTTTGCCATCCCAGGATGGTATCTGATAGAAAGAAGGCCTGGATAGATGGTAGTTAGGTCACTGATTGTGCAAGAGTGACACGTGCTCTCTAGGGACACATTTTATCTCATATCTTTATCTTCCAGGACTCCAAGCACAAGGGAGCACATAGGGCATGTCCAAGACCTGTCAGCACAGAACATAGTTCCACAGATAAATTGCTGGTTTTATGTTTGTTTGTTTTTGTTTTTTATTTTTCGAGACAGGGCTTCTCTGTGGCTTTTTGAGCCTGTTCTAGAACTAGCCCCTGTAGATCAGGCTGGCCTCGAACTCACAGAGATCCGCCTGCCTCTGCCTCCTGAGTGCTGGGATTAAAGGCATATGTCACTACCACCCAGCTTGTTTATCATTCTGAATTTGACTTTCTGACTTTTCCTGCCTTTGTGGATTTTGTTATTTTCTGTACGTCTGTTTGTCGCTTGATTTAATAAAGTCAAGGCTTTGAAAGTATGCCTGTCCTGCACTTGGGAGGTGGAAGCAGGAAGGTCAGAAGTTCAAACTCATCTTCAGTCACATAGCATCTTCAGCTATGTGTTTAAAGCAAAACAAGCAAATAACACCGTCCCCCAACATCAGGAAACAGGAGGGGAAATCAAAGGGCTTGCCCTATTTTGTAATCATAAACTATCAAAGATGAAGATAAGGGAGCAAGTAGACAGAACACCTCCCTCCTCTGGCCACTCTGCCTTGCCACGCACAGACCCCTGGAGTGGCTTACTCTCCAGGCAAACAGCTGAGTAATATGGCAGAGCATTCTAGAGGAGAGATTCCCTGATGCCCAGCTTCCACTCGAGAAGAAGAAATTCCCGTGAAGAGGGATTTCCCAATCCACAGCAGAATTGTGCACATAATTGTCCTTTGACGGCGAATCAATCTAGAAGATGCATAGGGAAGACAGCGTCTGAGAAGGTGAAGCTCATAAGGCTAGTACTCCGTAGCCAGAACAGACGACACGCCAACAGCGATTATACCAAGAAATGAGGAGAGGCCTATAAACCATTATGGGCTCATCTCCATGGTGGGTTGTCAAGAGGGGGGACGTTGAGTGCAGACCAATACTTCAGACGTGTATTACCCTTGGTGTAAAAAGGGGGGGATTATGGATATAGAAGCATGTTTTTCATAAGCTGTTAAAGGATAAGGCACAATCTTCAAAGCCTTCTCTCAGAACCCCAGGTAAGGGGGGAGAAGGGCTGATGTGATGAAGGAAAACAGAGAAGCAAGAACCAACCACCTGTGCGTTTTCCACAAGAAACGTATCTTATACGTAAAGAAATGGGCGGGCATGGCTGAAGGGGTCGTTCAGGGATGGAGTGCTTTCCTAGCGAGAACACTAGTGGGTTAAATTCTCAGTGTTTCTGGGAGGGAAGAAGGGAGCGAGGAAGGGGATTAGGGGTGGTGGGAGGGAGAGCGAATGAGCAACTGGATAGAGAGCTAAGCTTTCAGTCCCAGCTACCAGTGAGGCTGAGTGGAGCCCATCAAGTTCAAGTCTAACCTAGGTGAGAGGCTGAAATTCCACATAGGAAAAGGATAGAAAGCTGGGCGTGTGGTGGTGCACATCTTTAGTCCCGGCACACGGGAGACAGAAGCCGGTGGATCTCTGTGAGTTCAAGGCCAACCTGGTCTACAGAACAAGTTCCAGGAAAGCCAGGAGTACACAAAGAATGCCTGTCTTGAAAAACTAGAGAGAGTCACGCGCGCACACACCACACACACACAGAGAGAGAGAGAGAGAGAGAGAGAGAGAGAGAGAGAGAGAGAGAGAGAGAGAGAGAGAGAGAGGGAGGGAGAGGGAGGGGGGAGAGTTATCAGGGCTACTAGAGTCATTGGAGTTACTAGGGCTGATTGAAAGAGTTAATTCATCAAGAAAACACAACCGTCTTAACTATGCATGTGCCTCATGACATAGCACCCCATGTCCATAAAAAGTTCAGCCAGGAGGTGGTGGCACACACCTTTAATCCCAGTCCTCGGGAGGCAGAGGCAGGTAAATATCTGAGTCTGAGGCTAACCTGGTCTACAAAGCTAGTTCTAGGACAGCCAGGGCTACACAGAGAAACCTTGTCTTAAAAAACAACAAACAAACAAACAAATAAATATAAAAAACAAAAAGCTCATGACTTCAGAACACTAGCGTCTCATTTGTCACTGTTAAAGTGAACTTGGAAATGGCAGCTGGCTGCCAAGTCTACTGGCTTGTGAAGGCGTCCCACAGCTTGGAACAGCTGCGTCCACCGACCTGCTTATCATCGGAGGACCAGCATCCAAGGACCACATCTATCACAGAAAGATGTGCCTGGCATCCCACCTGCAGCTTATCTAAATGACCCACACGCCAATTACCGGTGCCACAGTTACACGCACACGCATTACTAATAAATAACAGGGTCCTTAAGCTTTCAACTGGCGACTAGTGCCCCAAACTATGTTCTTAAGTGCCATAATCATTGTCAGTGATCCTGGCCCGGGGTTCCCAGGCAGCCAAGCCCAAAGCAATGGCAGCCAAGGTGCACCAGTGGTGACTGGCAGCAGGTGAGGCAGTCAGGGAGGAGAGCCAACATGAGGTGCTGGCAATTGGACCCTGCCAGGACCGTCGTCAGCTTCCTAGCTCAGAAGCAGAGAAAAGGCAAACCGATCGTCTCTTGCTTTTGTCTATACTGGTCAAAGCTGAACTGGGGGTTGCACTTATGTGAACACACACTGGGGACCTATGAAGCGTTGACTCAGCACTGGCTGGGTGGCTCCCTAGGTCTAGAAGAAGAGTCACCCAGAGTAAAAGAGAGATGCTATGCTTCTGGATACTGCTCAGACCTGATAAAACCTGGCTCGCTGCAGCCAGAGCCAGCGCCGGGTGGGAGAGGGAGGTAGAGAATAAGAGTGGTGTGTAGGAGGGGTTCACCATAGCTTGGCTACAGGATCTACCCCAAGTAGTCCACTTACATCCAAAATGTTGAGGGGGGCCTCCCAAAATAAGGAACAAGATAGGTTGTCTGTTGGGACCATACCGTTACCCATGTCTCAGAGGTCACAGGCAATGCAATAAAGCAAGAGAAAAAATAACCACAAGAGTTGGAAGGAAGAAATAGAACTATCATCCACACAGGTAATAACTACAATAACTATTATCATGAACTAAATCAGAGACAGTGAAGCTTGCATTTCTAGGGCAGCGCAACACACTAACAGAAAGCAGAAATGTAAAGTGGGCGTCATCTTACAGCAGCATCAAACGTTTCTGTTGCCGTGAGTCCATCAGTGTTCACTGAGCCGTTCGAGGCTGAGTGTTTAAAAAGCAAAAAGACACAACAAAAAAAAAAAATACTGATGTTGCTGAAAGCCATAGCTAATGGGCTCTGGATCCTATATGTTCCGTAAATTTCCCTCTCAGCCCAAATCGTTTAAACATACTAGTGTTTTGCCCTGACAGGCGATATTGGGCGAATAATCATAACTGGTCTGTAGACTGCAAAAAAAAAATATAAGTAAAGAAATAGGGATGGGACTGGAGAATTGACTCTGGTTAAGAGCACTGGCTGCACTTGCGGAGGACCCTGGTTCCATTGTAGCAACCATGTAAGTGGCTCACAGCCATCGGTAACTACTTTTGGTCTTTTGGGCTGCCAGTACATGTGTGGTACCCAGATATGCATGCAGACAAAACACTAATATACATGAAGTAAAATAATAAAAAGCAAAGAAAGATGACACAAGCCTGCTTCTGAGGGCCTCCTGGTGTAAGCCAGGCGATACTGAGTGGGCTTCAACACTCAAGTTACACAGAGACCAGAAGCCTGCAGAAGAGCAAGAGGGATCCCCAAAACCCTCTTGGAGGTGGAGACCCAGATGCTCAGCAGAGGAGACTTGGGCTGTCCTCTCTTTCCTCCATCCTGGGTTGGAGGGTGATGGCCCACACCCTGCATTTTTATTACATAAAGCGGGGGGGGGGGGCTGCTGAAATTTCTCAGCAGCTAAAAAAGAAAGCCGTGTCTCTGAAGAATTTGGGAGCTGTTCTCCTGGCACTGGTAAAAGTTATTTAAGGACCATTCCTCGCTGTTCCCTCTGAAGCCCTGGCTCTCTGCCTCTCACGCTGAGAGCTGTTTTAGTGATAACCCTATGAAAGCTGCCCCGTCTGGTGTTCCAGCCTTTGGTGCCAAGTTCGTTATCATGTTCTGTAAGGATCTTCTTCTTTTTTTTTTTTTTTTTTTTTTGAAAACTCAAGTGAGCTTCTTGAACTGTGGGTCCTGTAACCTGGAAGCGGGACTGTGAAAAGTCTGGCCACAGTAACAGTTTCTGGGTATGTCGTGGCCACACAATTCGTTTGCAATCAAATGTACACTGGGTCAGAGCTATTCCTCGCAGCGTTCACCCAGGTTGCATCACGAACCGTCACTACAGCCGTGTTTCTGGACACATGTGTACTTCTTATTTCAGGTACCGTTCTACTATGTAACGCTGTTCAATGCTGCCGGAAACACCGCAGCTCAGATCTGAGACTACTGTACGTTGCTGGGAATTGAACTCAGAGCCAATGCGCTCAACCACTGAGACATCTCTCTAGCCTTGTAATTATATATATATATTACCATCATTTCTCAGAGTTGGGTGATAGTTGGTTTTAGTATCAAATTGCCACAAATTAGAGTCACCTGAGAGCAGGGCTCTATATTTGAAAAAAATGCCCTGACTGTCTTAGTTGACGCAGGTTGATACCTGGAGTGTGGGTGTCCCCTTCTGCTAGCATCTCAGATTAAATAAAACAAAGCAACAGCACCTAGGTCAGAAGGAAGATTACTCACCTTTTCTCGTTTGTCCTTTTTTTTTTGCTGAGGGATTGATTCACCCTTTGCTGCAGCTGCGGGCTGCTGACCCCTTCATGGCTCCAGAATCAAAGTCTCCAGATACCCCTGTTGACTAAGGACCAGTGGCTTTCCAAGAGCCATCCATGTTTTTTTTTTTTTTTGTGCCAGAATGGGATTGCTAAGGCCCCCATCTATGTGGATTGAGCAACTACCAGGGTGTTGACCTCCCTAGTGACACACAGCCACAGGGGGATGTCTCCCAGTGCTGAGGTACCCAGCCCCCAGGACTAGGGACCACCAAGTTATCATCCCCTCAGATACTGGACAACTGTTGTTAAATTTTGATGTAAGCTGATTTAATAAATTCTTTAATTTTTAACCTCTATTTATGTTTTATGTGTATGGGTGTTTCGCTGCATGCCTGTGTTATGTGTGTGCAGGCCACGTGGAGGCCAGAAGAGGGTAACAGATTGCCTGGGGCTAAAGTTTCAGATGGTGGTGAGGTGCCAGGTGGGTGCTGGGACTCAAACCCAGGTCCTCTGGAAGAACAGCTCAGTGCTCTTAACTGTGGAGACATGTCTCCAATCCCTACTAAATTCTTTTGACTTACATATTCCTCCTATCAGTTTTCTTCCTAGAGTAATCTAACGCAGTGTGTAACTACCAACTAAGTCTAACTTCAGATTGTTTGTTCGACAAACAATACATCCATCTCATCTGTATAAAAATTTATTCATCTTTCATAAATGGTGAAGTTACAGTACACCGAAGAGCTGTTTTACAATAAATTACTTTAAAATCTATTAACAGTAAATGTTTGCTTTACATCCCCGTTTCTCATCTATGCATCTGGTGTGATGTTTAGTTTTAATTGTCCACTTGACAGAGTCTAGAATCATCTTAGAAAAGAGTCTCAATAAGGGATTGTCTAGCTGTACTATCCTGTGCACTCTTCTGTGGACGGTGGGAGGAGAACTGATCACATCAGAATTGATGTGGGAGGACCAGCCCCAAGGGTGGGTGGCGCCTTTCCCTGAGTCTGGGTCCTGGATAGTATGAAAAGGGAGAAAGCCGAGTAGTGGGCATGCACCCACGAACTCCTTGCTCTCTCTCTGACTGGAGGAGGGACCAGCTCTCTCAGGCTTTGACCCCTGGGACTTCCCCTCTATCCTGGACCGTAATCTGGAATCGAGTTAAAACAAACCTTTCTTCCCAGGTCCATCTGCAGGGATTCATCACAGCAATAGGAAATGAAACTAAGACATCTTGGGTTGCATTTCTCGGATGAAGACAGGTCTTTGTGGGGAGGGATGTAGGAGGCCCTGCCTCAGGCACTAGGGCATTGGGTCCATGCTGAATTTCTGGGAAATTGTGTCCAGCTCTCAGATGATCTACCTGGTGAAATGCTAGAAGCTAGAGGAATATACAGGCTTTGTGTTTTCTTTCTTCTTTCTTTCTTTCTTTCTTTCTTTCTTTCTTTCTTTCTTCCTTCCTTCCTTCCTTCCTTCCTTCCTTCCTTCCTTTTAGTTTTGGTTTTTCAAGACAGGGTTTCTCTGTGCAGTCCTGGCTGTCCCGGAACTCACTCTGTAGACCAGACTGGCCTTGAACTCACAAAGATTCACCTGCCTCTGCTTCCCAAAATGTTGGGATTAAAGGCATGTGCCACCACTGTCCTGCTCTAAAATATATTTAAAGCAACTCAAAAGCCAATATCATTCAATATCTATGAAATGGGACAAAGGAAACTGGGATGCTGAACCCACCCTTTACTTCCAAGTGAATGACAGGGCTATTTTATGTCACAGGTATACCTTAATGTGCTCTGTTGGGAGATACAGTTTCTCAAAGGAGAAGAGCCATGAACTTTCTGGAGCCTTCATGGCACTGCAGAGTTCCCAAAGTGGGCCTCCCAGTTCGCATCTGGATAGGAACCACAGGGGATGGATTACATAAGATGAAAGGAATTTAATTAGTTTGAAAGAACAAAAAGTCTCTGAGCGAATGCTGCCACCTGATTCTCTAAAGGTTTTTTGAGACTCTCCTCAGTCATTCTTTTATCTTCTCTGTTTTCAACATCAGAGAATGCGTCATGGTTCCCTGGAGCCACACACATCCCAACTCCCACTCCCTTTTCTCCTCCAGCCCTGTCCCTACAGGAAATCTGCCACAGACACTCAAGCGGGGGAATGTTCTCTGACACCCCTTCTGGATCCCAGGAACTTGTTTGCTGAGGCTCACAGATGTCATCCTCCTGTTCATGCTCTGGGGACCAGAGATTGGCTAAGGAATTGGGCGCAGATCTGAGGAGAGGTGAGCTTCACTGTCTCCATACTCCTCATTAGGACCGCTCTTTATTTATGAAAAGCCATATTTCAGTCCCAGCTTCCTCCAGGGATGGAGAGACCAGCAGCCTTTCTCGGCTCTGTTCCCTGTCTGTGTTCTTCAGTTTGAAATCTTCCGAGAAAGGGGGAGTTTCTCTCCATGATTATTAGTCCATGGGTGATGATAATCTTCTTCGTGAAAAGTGGTCAAAGGGCCATTGCAAAAAAATTTTCAGGGGGGCTGGAGAGATGGCTCAGAGGTTAAGAGCATTGCCTGCTCTTCCAAAGGTCCTGAGTTCAATTCCCGGCAACCACATGGTGGCTCACAACCATCTGTAATTAGGTCTGGTGCCCTCTTCTGGCCTGCAGGAATACATGCAGACAGAATATTGTATACATAATAAATAAATATAAAAAAAATTTCAGTAATGACCATTATTAACCCAATTTCCTCCAGCTTTCCTCCTTTTGTGGCAACAAGAAACTGCTAGAAACTCAAGTTTTCATACCCAGTGCTAGACTAAATCTGATACTTTAGATGTCTGCTGCAGACATACAACTTTAGATTTTTTTTGTTTGTTTGTTTTCCTATTTTTGTTTTTCAAGACAGAATATCTATATACCCAAGCTCACTCTGTAGACCAGACTGGCCTCCAACTCATAGAGATCTGCCTGCCTCTGTGCCACCACCGCCTGGTTGGCTTCAGACTCTTTGCTAACAAATTCTAGAATTGAGAGAAGAGTGGGATGAACCAAAGCGGTGCTGAGGGAAAACGACAACAATAATAACAACATCAACAGCAACAACTCTGTTTATTTTCCCTGAACTTAGTCAGGAAGAAAGTAAGGTATGCATTTTAGGTGAAACCATCCAGAAGGCTCCCACAGTCATGCGAACATTAACATGTTCGCAAGGCTGCGGGCTCATCCACCAAGGGAATCACATTCTGAATAGACTTCTGAGAGATGGAACAGCAGACAGTGGGGCATGATTCAGAGGCTAAGTCACAGGGGCCTGTTCTAGAAAGACACCTCACCTCCTCTTCTCACTCTCTTTTTAAAAATATTTATTTATTATTATCATGTATACAACATTCTGTATGTGTGTGCCTGCAGGCCAGAAGAGGGCACCAGACCCATTACAGAAGGTTGGTGAGCCACCAGATGGTTGTGGGAATTGAAACTCAGGACCTTTGGAAGAGCAGGCAATGCTCTTAACCTCTGAGCCATCTCTCCAGCCCTCTTCTCAATTCCTTCTCTTTGCTCTCCTGGCCAGCCGTGAGCTGAACAGTACCTTCCTCCACATGTCTCATCACCCATGATGCTCTTACCTCCGGCCTTAAAGAAATGACGTCAGAGAAACACAGTGGAACCGCTCTAGGCACCCAGATAAACCTTTCTGTCTTTAAATTGTCTCTGAGGATGCTTGTCAGAGTGATGAATTCTGGCAGACCATGGGTGGGCTCTGGGAAGGTTGTCTGTCCTCGTCATTCGCGTTGCCTTCTGGGGAATTCTGGAGGAGTGGAGCTTGTCCCCTCTTCTGATTTCTGAGGGTGATATCACTTAATCCCTCAACCTCTGAAGCAAGGAGTCAGTTTTACACTTTCACAGTTTTTGTGGACGGTGAGGATCTGGACCCAGGTCTCATGGTTCCTTGGCAGGTGCTTTAACAAAGGAAGCAGCTCTCCAGCCCCATGACAGTTTGAATGTAATTGACCCCCATAATCTCTTAGGGGAGTGGCACTATTAGGAGGTGTGGCTTTGTTGGAGTTGGTACGGTGTCATTGGATGAAGTGTATCGCTGTGGGGATGGGCTTTGAGGTTTCCAATGCTCAGGATACCACCCAGTGTCTCAGTCAACTTCCTGCTTCCTAGAAGCAGAGATGTAGCCAGCACCATGTCTGCTTGCTGTCCACTATGTTCCCTACCGTCGTGATCATGGACCGAATCTCCAAAACTGTAATTGAGCCACACCAATTAAAGGTTTTCTTTATAAGAGATGCAGTGGTCATGATGTCTCTTCCCAGCAATAGAAACTCTAAGATAGCTGGGGTGGTGGTGGCGCATGCCTTTAATCCCAGCACTCGGGAGGCAGAGACAGATGGATCTCTGTGAGTTCAAGGCCAGCCTGGTCTATAAGACCTAGTTCCAGGACGGGACAGGTTCCAAAACTACAGAGAAATGCTGTCTCAAAAAAAAAAAAAAAAAAGAAACCTCTACGATAAGCCCCTTGCCTTGTTTTTCTGCAAGTTCATAGGTTTGTTTTCAGTCTATGGTTCTCTATGGATCAGTTTTAGTAAGACCTGATGCTTGGGTTAGATTTACTGTTATGTTGTGTGTGTATATGTTTTAGTTCCTTCAACAATTTTGTTTATTTGTTTGTTTGTTTTAATCCTCCTGTTCAGGGTTACAAAGAAAGAGACCACCATTCCAACCCAGCGTCTGGACAAGGCAGATTGACTCTTGATCCAAAGGATGCTCTCAGAAAAACAAACACACAGAGACAGGAAGTGCATTTGGCTTTTACTCTAACTTGGGTGGTGACTGTGTCTTTTCCCCCCATTGGCTGGGGTCAGACCTTGCTGTATTATTCCATTGGCTGGTCTCAAAAGACTTGGTGAGCAGGAAATGGAGGCAGAAAAGGAGAGGGGTCACTGCTTCGAGCAGTGGAGGAAGGCAGTAGGAGGCCTTTGTAAACCTAGGATTTACTGGGTGGGGGATTAAAATAATTGCACCTAAGTCTCACAAGGTGAGGGAGACAAAAATATCTGAATCCCTTGTCCTAAGCACGAGTTTACAGTGTTTGATATAAGAGAGTGGCGTCTGATATTTCTACACTTTCTTCGATCGAATTGATTCTCTATCTTTGTCTAAAATAAGGTGAGCACATATATGTGGGCCAATGGTTTCCTCAGTCTACCCTTTTGATCTGTGTCCCCCTAGGGCCTATAAAAGACAATCCACCGAAGCCGCTAAGTGTTCCAATCTGAAGAGTGACGACTTCTCCCGCTCATTCTTTCTTCTACGTCTTAGACTAAACCTGCAGTGAGCTTCTCATAGACGCTCTCTGTCAAGTAATATTTGGTTCAGTTGGTCACAAACGGCTGCAGGATTTTGTCACCAGCTTTTCAAAGTTTGTTTATATAGCAGAGTATGCTGAGTAGCTTTGGATAGCAAATTAGCTTTGCATTCCTTGAATTAATCCAACCTAGTCTTAGATATCTATCTATTATAGATAGATGAATAGATAGATGATAGATAGGTAGATAGCTAGATAGAGATCACTGAACTCTGTTTACTAGTGTTTTTTTTGTAGAGCGCTTTTGTGCTTAAGTTCATGAAAATATTCCTACATACTTTCTCTCTGCCATTGTTTTGTTTCCTTGGATTTGGCGAGAAGGCAATCGTGGGTATGTAAAGGTATTAAAGGCTATTACTGCCTGTAATGATTAATCTCGGTGTCAGCTTGATTGGCATGAGAGATGCCGGGGGGGGGGGAGAGTAAAGCACACCTCTGGGTGTGTCTGGGAGGGTGTTTCTAGAGCAGTTTGACACACCAGTCAGCAATTGAGTTGTGGGAATGGAGATGCTCTGTCCAGCAGGCTGGGAGTGTTGGTAAAGCCAAAGTGGAAGGAAGGTGAAGGCAGACGTGTAGTGTCCACACTTCCTGAGCAAATGTGCCTGTCAGTGCTGCCTGGGTTTGAGGACAACAGTCACCAGGTCCCTGGCCTTTCCTGCAGACTCCCACCAAAGGCTCTGGAGGGAGCTTCTGGGCCCTCAGGCTTTGAATGGGACTGAATTGCAGCTCCCTCTTGTAGGGGAGGTACCAGATTCTTGGCCTCAGCAACTCACTGAGTTCTTTGGGCCTCTGACATAGATTACTATGGTAGGATTATCCATTCTCCTATGGTGTCAGTCCATTTATTTTTGACAGGGTTTGTCTGTGAAACAGTCCTGACTGTCCTGGAACTCATTCTGTGGACCGGGCTGGCCTTGAAATCGCAGAGATTTGCCTGCCTCTGCCTCCTGAGTGCTGGGATAAAAGGTGTGCACGCGCCACCACCATCCAGCTACAGGTAGGTCTTATGGATTGAACTCATCCCATTCTAGAACTTTTTTGAGACTTTAAATCAGCTGGACGTGGTGGTGCACACCTTTAATCCCAGTACTCGGGGGAGGCAGAGACAGGTGGATCTCTGTGAATTTGGGTTCAGCCTGGTCTATATAGTGAGTTCCAGGACAGCCAGGGCTATGTAGAGAAACCTTGTCTTAAAAAATATCCAAAAAACAAAGCAAACAAAAATAAAACCCAAAGAAACAAAACCAAAACCCTTTAAACTGGGTTCCCAGAAATCCTAGCTCCATAGCCATCTTAGAAGGTGTTGGCTGACTTCAAGCGCCTGTCCTTCTTCCATGCTTTCAGAGCCATGTCTTAGGACGAGAAGGCTGATACTTACGTAAAAGTCCATATTTCCCAGCTGCCCTTGCAGAAACAAATTGTCTTATTTATGTCATCGTTAACTCCGGCTTTTCTGTCATATGCAGTACAGAGAGTTCTGAGGAAACGGAAGGGGAGCGGATCTGACGGAGAGGAGAGGAAGGGAGAAGATGGGAGTAGTGGAGGGGAGACAGTTTGTGGAGATGCATTGTATGAGAGAAGAATCTATTTCCGATAACAAATACAGTAAAATAAAAAAGAGAGTCCTGAATGTTACAGGATTTGCTGGTAGTACTTCAAAACCGTAAAGCCAGCTTAAGGACAACACCGAGGTTTCTGAGGTAATCGGGTAGACTTTACCTCAGAACTCCATGTGTGCTGGGCTGGACGGGCAGGCAGGGGCCCCTGACAGGAGATGCTCCAGGGTCCATGCTAGGACTGAAGCAGATGGCAAAGCAGGCTTATCTTTTCTTTCCTTTCAGGTCATTATAGAATTCTCTGATTTAGGCATGTTCTTTCTGATCTCCTTTCGTTGGCTGTATTTGATTTCATGTACGCCACCATCTAATTTAGGCCTCAGCATTGAGGAGGGGAGCAGTGATAATGGGGACCAGATGTCAGATGGTTGGCATGGACGAGTTACACGAAGAGCTTTAGGAGGGAGCAAGAGCAATGGTTATGAACTTGCTAAGAATCAGTTTTGCACGGGGAGCTTCAGCCAACCCACAACGACATAAGTGCCGTGGCCTCACGGAACTGGCAGGGCCCTGAAACTGTAGCAGCCGGCTGTCGCTCACTTAGGATGCCGCCTCATCCCTTATTCCTTCACAGCACGTCAGGCCAGCTGATCACCTCTGCCAAGGCTCCTCTTAAGCATCAGAGGCCTTCTGTCTTCAATGTCTCCAGACCTGAGTCAACCGGAGAGAGACACTCTATTGAGCATTTACTGGCTGGCGAAGCCTAGATCTTTACACTATATCCTCTGGGAAAGGTTTGATGATATTCCCCTGCCTGCGAGAACCAGCCACTCAACAGATCAACTCGCCTGCAGTCTTAGGAGGTCTTGAGGGCAGAGTTAGATTCAGACCTGGACTTTAGGTTATTTGCTGCCCAGCACCCCCACCCCTGTGTAAGCTTTGTGCTGTGAATGTAGCGAAGATCTCCTTCTGCCTGCCTAAGTGGCTTTCTGCACAAGGGATCTAGGGCCCATTTCCCACCAGTCAGCCTGCTATTTGTTTTCCAATCGTTTGCACCCTCCACTCCCTGACAAACCTCCCTTAAGCACCAGCCATAAGAGAGGGACCCCTGCTCTCTGGGATCTGTCCCCATCCTTTCTATGTCACGTTTGTTTGTTTGGTGGTTGTTGATTTTTTGTTTGCGACACTGGGGTTTTCTACTGTGTAACTTTGGCTGTCCTGGGCATTCACTCTGTTAGACCAGGCTTGTCCTCAAACTCACAGCGATCGCCCGTCTCTGCCTCGACACCACTGCCCAGTTGTTTGTTGTTTTTAAGATAGGACTCTGTCAGGGGCTGGAGAGATGGCTCAGAGGTAAAGAGCACTGGCTGCTCTTCCAGAGGTCCTCCGAGTTCAATTCCCAGCAACCACATGTTGGCCTACAACCATCTGTACTGAGATCTGACGTCCTCCTCTGGTGTGCGGGAATACATCGAGGCAGAATGTTGTATACATAATAAATAAATAACTATTAAAAACCTAGAATCTGTCAACGTGGCTCCGGCTTGTCCTTGAACTACATCGACCAGGCTTTCCTTGAACTCACAAGAGATCTGCTTGCTCTGCCTCCTGGGACTGGAATGTGAGGCACCACGTATGCCTGGGTACTTTCTTAAACTTGGTGTCTTTGTGTATTTAAGTGAGCGTCTGTGAACAACTAGCTTATTTGGTCCTTAAATCTTGTGCAGCTATTCCCAGGAGTTCACGCCTGCCACTTTACAGGCAAAGAGACCAGACACATAGCAAGCTGATGTGGTAAAATAAATAACAAACTTAGATTACAAAGGTCTCAGAATTATAGCATATACACACAACACCCCCTGTTATATGGTAAAGACAGTCTAGTGATTCTTTTTGTTGCTTAGTTTTAGTTTGTTTTTAGAGACAGGGTCTCTCTGTGTAGCCCTGGCTGTCTTGGAACTCACTCTGTAGACCAGGCTGGCCTTGAACTCGCCAGCCCACCTACCTCTACTTTCACAGTCCTGGCATTATAAAGGCGTGCACCCACCACTGCCTGGACTAGTAATTCTTCTTGAATGAATTATTGGTGGTATTGGTAAAGTCTGATGTGTATTCTTTTCTTTCTCTTCCTTCCTTCCTTCCTTCCTTCCTTCTTTCCTTCCTTCCTTCCTTCCTTCCTTCCTTCCTTCCTTACCTTCTTTATCTTTCCTTTCCTTCTTTCTTCTTTCTTTCTTTCTTTCTTTTCTTTCTTTTCTTTCTTTCTTCTTCTCTTCTTTTTTCATACAGGGTTTCTGTATGTAACAGTCCCTGGCTGCCCTGAAACTGCTCTTGAGGACCAGGCTGGCCTTCAAACTCACTGAGATCCACTGCCTCTGTCTCCCGGCATGGTAGCTTTTCTTAATTTTCAAATTGATTATATCTGGAATTCCAGCAAGCAGCTGGGCACACCTATGAGGGATTTTTCTTTGTTGGATCATTTGAGGTAGGAAGACAGAAACCCAGATCTTTTGAGGTGGGAAGATCTATCATTAGTCTGGGCTACATCTTCTGGTGGCAGCCTATAGAAAGGACCCGGGAGAAGGAAGCTTCTGCTCTTTCTGCCTTCTTGCCTTCTCTGTCAGGGGCACATTCATCCCTTCACTGGTATTAGAGTCAGCTTCTGGATTCTAAGGAATACTGAAGACAGGCTGAGATAGCCCAGCCTCGCCGACTGTCAACATTGGATTGTTGGACTACCCAGACCACAAGCCTGTAAGTCAGTCTAATAAATTCCATCTATATGTTGTGTATGAATGTATATGCAGATATGGATTTTATCTATCAGTTTTGTTCCTCTAGAGAATTCTAACAGAGTAAGAATATTGAAGACTATTTTTAAAAAGTTTAAAGAAAACAACCGCCATTTTGACAGTACAAGCTGAAGTATGTCTTCTCCCCTGAAATATATGGATTCCAAGTGTAGACAGGGATTTGTTGGCTGTAGAAAACTCCCCAAATATTGAAACTAGCCGGGGAGCAAATAATGATTCCCTTAACACAGGGAAGGGTTAGGTCGCAATTCTGTAAAAAGAGTCTGCGATTCGGGAACAGAATGGGGGCATTGTGGCAATCTACAAGCCTTTAGGAAAGCTCTAGAGCTGGTCGCGATTCTTTCTTCAACCCTGGCCACCAGGGCGGAAGGCCAATGGCCTGTCGCTTTAAGAATCTGGTGGCAGTCGCTTTTCCTCTCCCCGCCCCGCCTCCCGCGGTACCGGCGGCCGGGACGACCACCCCTTTCTCCTCACGCGGCCGTGCTACGGGTTAGTTGGCCCATCCGTCACAGAGGCGCGGCCTATGATTGGCTGCTGCGCTTCGGGCCGGGGAGGCGGGGAGGGAAGGTCGGATGAGAAGAAAATAGTTGATTGGCGGCGCCGGTGCGGGGTGCTGCTAGGGGGAGCGCGGCGGGGACTGGTGAGCCGGCCGGGGGCGGCGGCGGCGGGGGTCTGCGGGGTCTGTGGAGCCTGTGGGGCCATAAGGTGAGTACCAGGTGGGGACGGGCCGACAGGGGCGTCGTCGTCGGGACTTGTCACCGGGACAGCGACCCCCTGCGGGAAGATGCGCCCGGTAGGGCTGGGTTCTCTGGTCTGGGATATGGGCGCTGACCGGGATCGCCCCTCGGTCGGGCTCGGGGGGCCCCGGATTTGCTTTGCTCAGAGCTCCCGCGGAGGCACATGAATTGTTTGGAAACGGAATGTTACGCTCGGGAAGCTGCTACCCTCCTCCCCCGGGAGTGGTTGATTCATTGAGTCCGCTGACTCCTTTTTAAAAAATACTATTGATCCTAGAAAAGAGGAAGCCGCTTGTCTTCGAGGATTGCGAACAGCGCAGCTTTGCGCCAGCGCCTAGCCCAGGTCGCGTTCCTAGCGAGGGCCGAGGGGTTAAACCAGGGAAGATAAGCCAGTCGGAGCTGGCCAGTGTGTGGCCCGCTGCGCAGGGTCCTTCCTGTCCTGGGAAGTTGTCGTGTCCTAGAGAAGTGGTGACACTCCTGGGGCACACCCACCTGCCCATCCAGGTGGTGGCCCCCCTATGGGACTATAGCAAATCTCCCTCCTCCTCCCCAATTGCTCGTCCCTCCTCCCATGCGTTGCCCAGGATCGAGAATTCAGCTGGGATCCGCAAGGCCCCCCGTTGACTGTTCTTCTTTGTTTGTATCTGAAGCTTCTCTTTCCAATTGTGGAACTGTGCCTCTGGGGCACCTGACTCCTTCGGGTTTCATGGACCCTAAAGTACATTCCGGTAGTCTAAAAGATTTTTTTTCTTTTTTAAGCCTTGTTATGTACTCAGGCCAGCCTTGAACTTGGATCCTCCCATTCCAGCCTCTGAGTGCTTGGGTTATAAGCAAGTGCCACCAGCTCATTCCAGAGAATTCCTAGAAACTTGGCCACAGGTAGTTGGGGGAGAGGCTGGCAATTCTAGGTTCCTCCCATTCATCTGTATATTGGGGAGTCCTGCTGAGTCCAGTTGCTTTGGTCAAGACTCACTGCTGAGGCAGGACAAGATATGCCAGTTGCATGGGCCATTTGGTTTCACCCTTGCCTGGAGTAGGACGAGGGAGGAGGAGGAACTTGGACCTGACCCTCCAGGATGCTGGGCTTCTCCTCTCATCGGTGACACAGTTACACTGAGGACTTTTTATGGTGTTGCTGAAGGCTTGTGTCTGGGGACAGGAGGGAGGGACCCAGGGTTACTCTTATCCTACAGTAGATTTAATCCCTTTAAGACAGGGGTTCTTGAGTTCATAGCTTGCCTTTGGAGACTGGCCAAGTCAGTTTGGTTCCTGGATGTATAATTATTGGTATTTCAGTTTGAGTCATTTATCAGCAAGTGAGTCCAGGGAGACTGCTGCAAAGGAAGCAGGGGAAGATGGAAGAGACCTTTGTTCTGGGCCTCCGGCTTGCTGCTGGATTCCCTGTGCTGTGCTGCCAAGGAGCTGTGGGCCAGTAGCCTGTCCCCAGTGGCTCGATTCCTGCTGATGGCATCTTAAGCCTGTGGGCACCAGTGTGGGGAGAGAAGAAAAAGTCCGAAGGAAAAAAGAAATGGCCCCCCTGCTGTGGTGTGCAGTGACGAGCCAAGGATGGCTTGGAGCAGTGAGCGTGTGATGAAGGGGCGCTTTTTAGAGGTTCATTTGTTTGATTTGTCATTTGAGCAGACTTAGACCCTGCTTTTAGAGGGAAGGGGTGCTGGCATGTGTATCGGGGACCTTGACACATCACAGTTTGCAGAGAGCCCCAGGGAGCAGGTTCCCAGGGAGCTGGAGTGAAGGAAGTGAAGGCTTTGCGGGAGAGAAAGGAGAGAAGAGCTAGCTAAGGCTTTCCACACGCCGATATTCCATACACTGGGCTGCAGCCCCCAATTCCCTTGCCACAGCCAGAGCTATGATGCCCACTTTAGGCACAGGTGAGGTCACTGAAAGGCCAGATGGGAGGTGACCGAAGGTTTTATTCTTGGCTGTGATGGTGTGATGAATATGGGCAGCCTTCCAGGATGTTTGGAGGACCTGGCTTCCCAGGCAGCTGTCAGGTGTGTGTGTGTGTTCCTGGGAGGACTCACCCTGCTAACCAGCTCACTGCTTGCGCCCCTAAATCCTTTACTAGCAGGCAGCGTGGGTTTGTCCTCAGCAGGGGCTTCACTCCCTCCCTTTATGCAGACTTGGCACCAGCAAGCAGTAGTGGCCACAAATGAATTGGCTGATTCAGACGCTGGTTTTCATCTAATGTGGTAAATTCATAATTGAATTGCCTCAGCTGATCCATGCAAGGGAATCCCTTTCAAGGCCAGGAAACGCTTGGACCCTTGTGCAGAGGGCCAGGAAGAGGCCAAAGTTAAGCATTCCCAGCTTACTCTAAGGGTATCCCTGCAGGACTGTTTCTGTCTGGCTTCCACTGCAGGCCATATTCCCTTCGTAGCAATGGTTCCTGAGCAACCCTCTGCTGGTGCCACTCTAAAGGCACCTAAAGCTGACACCTGGGCTCTTAGCACATGGGGCAGACAATGAAGCAATTAGAGGGACAGAAAGGGACTTGGAGGTTGGGAGTGTGCTCCCCTTAAATCCTGTCAGCACAGGGTCTGTGGAAGGACTGGAGTTGCAATGCTTCTTGGGAGTAAGGCTGTCTTGAGGGTGTGAGGTGAGACCACGCACTTAGAGCGTCCCCTGGAGTGGTGTCCGGCGTCTAGCGGTCTGCTCATGCCCCAGCTCCCTTCCCTTTGCTCCATCCTCCTGACATAGCATGGAGGGGACGCTTGTTGTGGTTGGCTTGCATGGGATCCACAGCCGAGGCGCCAACCTTGCCCTCTCCCTTCTTTCTCTTGCTCTTAACGCTTTTCTCCCTCATCCTGTCTTGGTGCCCCTTAGGATGACAGAAGGTAAGCAATTGTGTCCTGTTCTTTAAAGCAGCAATTGCTTGGGCTGAGATTTGCTCATTGGTAGCGAGCTTGCTTAGCTAGCATGCAGGAAGCCCTGGGTCAAAGCAAGCATGGTGGCACACACCTGTTCTCCAGCTCTTAGGAAGTAGAGGCAGGAGGACCAGGAGTTCACAGTAAGCCTGGGCTACATGAGGCCCTGTCTCAAAAAGGTGGTAGGGTGGTAGGGTACACCTTTAATCTCAGAAGTCTAAAATGCCACTGGGGCGGGGTTAGGGTCAGCAGTTCTCTTGAGTTCCAGGACATCTGGTCTACATAGCACCAGAACAGCCAGGGATACTAGCGAGTTCCTATTTATTTATTTATTTATTATTAGCAGCTTTGTGGTATTAGGAATTCAAGTTAGGCCCGTCAGGAGGGATAGGCAGGCGGATCTCTGAGAGTTTGAGGAAAGCCTGGTCTACAGAGCAAGTTCCAATTCCAGGACAGTCTCCAAGCTACAAACACTGTCTCGAAAAATCCAAAAGAAAAGAAAAAAGAAATTCGGGTTAGAGGTTAGAGCCATGTGTGGTTGTGTACCACATCTTTAATCCCAGCCCCTTTGGTCCCAGGCAGAGTTTCAGCTAGGGCTACACAGTGAGACCCTGCATCAGATAGGTTAACTGAGAAATTGCCAAAATAATTGAGTTAACTGAGAAATTGCACTGTTGCTTTCCATGAATTCATATTTTTTTCCCCCCAGGCATTTTCTCCCACAGTGGTCTGCCCCCAAGGTCTTGTAGCGCCTGGAGGCTTACTCTTGCAGTTCAACCACGGCCCTAGGCCACCTCCACCTCTTCAGCACACAGTAGGGTCCCTTAGACCTGAAGCTGTTGTAGGAAGGACGCTGAGTTCTGCCTGGTGACGTAAGCAGGTACCCTTGCCCACTGTGGGGTTCAGGTGGATCTTCTAGGAAACAGACGCTTTCCAGTGTCCGTCACAGTCTCACTGAAGGGCCCAGGGTCTAGCGAGCTTCTAATGCTAGGCCTCTAATGCTAGGCCGTTAGAAGGCTTGCGTGTCAACCCTGTGTGCGGGAGAATCTGAGAGTCAGCCTGTTGCTGGGCAGAGTCTAAGACAAGGGAGAGTCAGGAAGCTGGGTGGGCTCTGGCTCCAGCTCTGCGGGGCGCTGTGAGCACTCAGATGAGTCATTCCTGTCTGGACCCTCGTTCTTTCCCTGTGTAGGTAAGGTCTGCAAACACAAGCTCCCAGCTCTTCTCCCGAGTGGAGCTGAGTCAGACCCTGCTGGGAGCTCCAAAGGGCCAGGGCTCTTGTCCCCTCTAACCTCCCTCAGTCCCCTGTGGTTCCTCAGCTGAGGACCCGCCCTGTGCCTAGGAACTGGGTCAGGAAAGCACCAGTCTGGGCCCAGAAGGAACAGGCAGGAGCTAAAGGAAGGTGGCACATAGTTGACTCATTCCCAAGGTGCCCCTTGGCTTGCCCTGGGCAGAGAAGTGGACATCAAGTGTGGGAGTAACTGTGTGATCCCCTCCCTCTGAGGAATGGGCTAGCTTATGGGATGTCCCCTGGGCACAGAGCCAGGTGGAGAGACAGACAAAGGGCCCAGAGAAGAAGGGATTATGGGGAGCTGGGGGGGTGGGGTGGGCAGCAGGAGGAGGCTGAGTGCCAGGCTTTGGCAAGGCTGTGCCTGCAGGACCAGTTAGATGGCTCCTCCCGCTGAGCAGGGCCTTGGGAGAGCTGTGGCTGCTGCAGCCAGCCTGAAGACTACATCCCCCTGGCTGTCACCCCCACCCAACCTCTGCCAGGTGGCTGCTTTCCTGTCAACCACGTGGGCAGAGTGGACTGCAGGCCAGGCGTGAACCAAGCCCAGCTCTCTCTGTCTGTCCCTGCTGGGCTCGCCAAGACGGGCTGAGCAAAGATTCAATGTCGGCCAAGTGGAATTAATTTCCTAATTAAGATAAAGAGATCCTTTCCTTGTTCAAGACCCGAGATGAGCTGCTTGCCAGGTCTGCATGGCCGGGGTCAGTTGTTTGGGCAGGAAGGAGTGAGGTGGGCAGGCAGGGAGCGGTGTTTTAGAGAGCAAGGCAGCAGTGCTCAGAGTCCAGAGCTTAAGTTCCTCTGGCCCTGAGTGTCTGGCAGTGAGTCCCTTTATCTGCACGTGCCTCCGTGTGAGTTTACATCTTACGGATCTGAAGGAGGAGGTATGGTGCCCTGTTCCTGGTGGCTTGCCTTGTAGGTGATCCGGGAGGAAGGCTGGGCTCAGGATTCACACTGGACCTCAGCTTCTGGTGTACAGGGTGGGTGGTCAGTGGCCAGCTCAGCCAGGGTACAGGTTGCATGCTGTTTCCACTCAGGAGGGGCGAGAAGTGGACATTGCCAGTCTCTTTGTTCCTGGTGTGTTCAGTTGGCTCTGCCCTCTGCCTGGTTCTGGGGTTCAGCAGAGAACAGGGTGAGCCCCATTCTCCTGAAGCTCCCGTTTGTGTGGAGGAGGCGGACAGAGCCAGTAAATGCAGCTACCCCACAAAGGGCTGTATGGAGAGTAGACTGGGTGTGAGGAAGGGAGAGACAGGACAAAGGGGCTAGGGAATGTCCCCTGGGTTGTGACATGTGAGGCAGAGAGGTGTGCTAGGCAGGCATTGCGGGGTTCAGAGGCTGGTATGAAATGGGCTCCATGGCATGGGCACAAGGCAGAGGGCCAGGCTTCCACAGAATGTCTCTTCTGAGGAGACCAAGGACAACTTTGTGATTTTTTAAAAATTTTTAAAATTTTTTTTTCAACTTTGTGATTTTAAATTATATATATATTAATTTAAATATATTGGCAGATTCCTTTTATATAAGGGCAATAGAGAAACAATATGGTATGAAAGTCTGCCCCTTCCTCGGTGTGTTCCACAGGTAGAGATTGTGAATGAGGTCTGATTTTCTATATTCTGTCCTGTTCAGGACTCTTTAATCTCTGTCTCTGTATGGAGGGGAGCTCTTTCTCTTTTAATGTTGACATAGCAGTCCAGCCATCTTGTGGCCAGACCGCCAGCCTTCATGTTTCCTTCTATGAACTTTGGGTTGTTCCTCATTTTCCCCATACCTCCAGTGAATCCTTGCAAGCCTGTTTGCATGTTTTCTTTCAAAGCAGGTGTGCCCAGTTTTAAATTTTATTAAAGCCATGTGCCTCTCACCACTATGTTTTTTTTCCCACCAAGTGTCCATCTCTCCATTTTTCCTCCATGCTTGATATTATGCCCATTTTGCTGCTTGGCTGATACGATGGAGCCGATATCATTCCTTTAAAAACATAATACTGCAGCTAAGCAGTTTGTCCAGGCATTGTCCTCTGACTCGGCTTTCCCCATGACCAGGGTTCCGCCTCCTGTTGGTCTCAGCTGGGGATGAGTGAAGCCCTGGGCTGTGTGTGCTCATCTGTGAAGTGAGGCTCTTTAGTCCCTGCCCAGCCCTGCCCCCTGCTTGCTGCTGTGTGCTCTGCTGGGAAAGCATTCCCGAAAGGTCCTTTGGGGCTCAGAAGCTCTGGGACATGGGGAGGTGTGCTTTCTCCTTTGGGAGCCTCGTGTCTGAAGGCTGGAACGTTTGAACGAGTGGGGGCACTCCTAAGGAACATCTTAGTGACAGGCAGGCAGGTGGCTTTGTGGAGGTGATGTGGAGGTGGCTTTTGGTATATGCCTTGAGCCTGACCCGACCCCAGAGAAAGTTGGCTGGCACTTCCGGAGCTTCCCAGGGGGCTGCTCCACCTGCCGTGGTAGAACACTTGAGGTAACAGGGCAGGGTCAGCTCTCCTTGTCCGTGGAAAGGTCTGGAAGGGGCGTCTGTGGACTGAGTGTGTGTTGTGTGCTCCCATGAGGATCCAAGTGTGTTTTCCAGTGGCAGGAAGCTTTATTAGAAGCCAAGGGGTGCTGAATGGGCACTCGTACTTGACTGTGAGACAGAGAGCCTGGAGTCTGGAGGCTGGAGGAGGAGAGGTAGAGCTTAGGGACCGTGGAAAGAAAACCAGGCTGTGCACACGGTCTCCTAATAGACTTTGTGACTGAGCAGTCTGGACGGCCAGACTGGCCAGGCGCCTGATGGAGTGCACCCTTGCTGGGACTGAGCGGTGGGGTATTTAAATGGCAGAGCTCCGCTGTCCTTCCCTTGAGTCCTTGTTCCTTTCCTTCAGAAGCAGCACCCAGTCCGGTTGTGTGACTGATGCCCAGAAACCTTAGAACTCTGCCTCGGAGTGGGTACCTAATAGGAACAGACATTAGAGAGGATGGGCTATGGTCATGTGGGCAACAGAAGGGGCCGTGCTCCCAAAGTGCTCCTGGGAGGCCTCCCGAAGTGTCCTTGTATAGCTCATGTGGGGAGGCGGAATGATGTATCCACAGTAACACCCCTTTTTCCAGTCTGAGTCCTGGGTGTTTGGGAAAGGGGCGAGGGCGCGAGGCACTCCAAGGAGCTTTTGAGCGAACCCTAGCCTTCTGTCATCCCATGCTTTGCGGGCAGGTTTGGCACCAAGTGGTAGGCTGGGTTGCCAGACTTCCTCTCAGGCACCAGCACCCACACTGGGGTATCTGTTGCAGGAAGCTGCAGTTGCTATTTTTATCAGCCCAACTAGAACTTTATATCGAAAGATATAATTACAAGCACAATGTCAGGGTTTATCTGGCTGGTGAGACTGAGGCAGGAACCACTGCACACTGCTCACTTGATGTGTAAAGCAAGGCACGTCTGCTTGGACACACCTACCCGGCCACAGAGCACTTGCACAACTGCTTCTGCATCTACAACTTTCTTTTTGTAGACTGGGTCATAGCAATTCAGGCTGGACTCAAAACTAACAAGTTTTGCAATGACCTTAAGGTCAACAATGACGTTAAACATCTGATTCTCCCGTCTTCACCCCTGCATGCTGGGATTGCAGGCGTGTCACACCGCGCCCCGTTTATGTGGTGCTGGGGATCAAACCCCGAGTTCTCTGCATGTTAGGTAAACACTACCGACTGAGCTGTTTCCCAGCTCGGTGTTATTCTTTGAAGTATGAAAGAGAGCCTTCCGGAGTTCACCGGGATATATGCACCCGAACACAACTGGTTGGTTATGCAACTGTGGGGGAGCCTGGGAACAGAAGCTGGGGCTTTATTAAAACTGCTGAGACCCCGACTTGATGCCACCTCCTCTGCTAAGCACCAGGGACAGAGGTGAAGAAACCCTGTTCTGAGCATCACACCCAGACCCGAACACCTTAGGCTTTGGATAAATAACCTGATCTGCGTTGCAGACTTTCAGTCTGGAGGCCACTGGAGCCCACGGGGTAGCCTCTCTGTCCTCAGCTTGACTTTGTGTAGCTTCAGTTGTCCGTGGTCAGCTGCTTTGAAAATATCAAATGGAAGAGCTGGAGAGATGGCTCAGGGGTTAAGAGCACTGACTGCTCACCAGAAGTCCTGAGTTCAATTCCCAGCTACCACAAGGTGGCTCGCAACCATCCGTAATGAGATCGGGTGCCCTCTTCTGGTGTGTGTGTACATAATAAAGAAATTGTTAAAAAAACAATCACATGGAAAATTCCAAAGACAGGTGTGGTGGCCCAGGCTGATTTCAGATTGGCTGCCTTCCTGCTCTGCCTCCTGGGTTTTGGGATTACAGGAAGAGCCCACTACCATCACACAGCTGCTCTCTTACCATGCCTAATTTATGAGATTCGGGGATCCAACTCAAGTCCCAATACTTGAGCAAGGACTTCACCGGCTGAGCCATCTCCTCAGCTTAGAACACTGCTTTAAAGGGTTCATAGAGGTAAAGTCCACCTAGATAGTACACATGTGTGTACATGTGCACATGTGGGTTCCTATGAGGTGAGAGGTCAACCTGGGATGTCATTTCTGACACTGCCTATCTTGGCTTTTTTTTTTTTTTTTTTTTTTTTTGGAATAGGGTCTCACGGAGGCTTGGAGATTACCTAGTAGGCTAGGTTGACTGGCCATTGAACCCCAAGACCTTGCCTAACCAGTGCCGAATTGTGTGTCCTCCCACACCTGACTTTTTATGTGGATCTTGGGGTGGAACTCAGGTCCTCAGCTTCCATGGCAAGCACGTTTCCTCAGCCGAGCCATCTCCTCAGCCCAGGGCAATCTGCCGTTGTACCTGTAACCCCCTTCTTCACAGGAAAGGACCATTGGCGGGATCCGGGGCTCTGTCTTGGGACTCGTGCCTGCCCAGGGCTGGCGCTGACGGTGCGTGGAGGAGGACAGTGGCAGGGGTGGCGGCTCTAGCGGACTTGACCGGTTCACGTGCTCTTGTTTAATTACCTCCAAGTGGAACATTGATTTCACCACCAGAAGAGAAAACCAGAGACCTCTGGCAGCCAGGGACCCGGAGCCAGGGACGCTCTTTACCCAGCTCCCCTTCCTGCTGCTCTAGGTTGGCTTCCCCAGCTGGGCTTGTGTGGTTTATGGACCACCATCCAGAGCAGCACTGGAGGGGGGGGGCGTGCCCCCCTAGTTACAACTCAAAATGACTTTTGTTTTTTATAGATGAAGACTCTCTCTATTTAATTAGCCCAGGCTCTGCTCAAACTTATATAGTCCAGGCTAGCCCGGAGCTCAGAGTGATTCTACCTGTTGTTGGGACTGGACCCATGAGCCACCTGGCTTAAATGGTTAAACATGGGCAGGAGAGATTGCATGGTGGGTAAGAGCATTTGCTGCTCCTGCAGATGACCCAGGTTCATTTGCCAGCACCCATGTGGCTGTCCATAACCATCTGTAGCCCCCATTCCAGGGAATCTGGTGCTGGCTTCTTGCCTCCGAGGCACCAGACAAGCAGGTGGAGTATTCGCATTCAGTCAGAACACTCACACCCGTAAGAAGAAAGTCTTCTGAAAAGTTCAGACGTGAAACACACAGGCTACACCTCAGGAAACATGACTGTCACAGTTGTGCAAGTTTACAATAGCCCTCTGGACATTTCCATTCTCACTCCAGGGGATAGCACTTCAGTCCCCTTCCATGACATGGAACTATGGAGCATCCAGCACAGACAGAGGGGATGCAGAATCTGCCCTTGGAGCAGCAGACACAGATAAGCAGAGGAAACAGTGGTCTGCAGTAGAACGAGCCAGCCATCAGGAGGTCACAGGGCTACAGCAGAACAAAGGGTGTTATTCTTATGAGAGACAGGACAGACGTCCCTCTGGTGTGGGTGTAGTGTACACTAAGTGCTGGGAAATACTCGTTGAATTGAATTTCTCAGCATGTGCTATGTATAAGGTGTGCTGAGCAACGTAAGAACGTGGGGTTGTGGGGCAGAGAGATTGTGGGGGGAACAGGAGCTGGAAGGGTGGGAGGGGAAGAAACTGGGGTAGGCTGTGGCTATGGAGAGGAGGGAACAGGTTGAACGAGGCTTGAACATCCAAGTTCCCCAAAGGCTTCTGAGCAGGGGAGGTTGGACATGCAGAAGCGTCCGTGAGTGAGTGACTGTTTATGGGCATCCGTGTATTTGCTATAAATATGCAGACGTATGTAATTTCGAGAGACCAGGGACTATCTACCAGCTGTGATGTCCAAGCACTGCCCCTGTACTTTGCAGAGGGAGGCCTGTCATTTGGGAGGAGAAGGAGCTGTGGTGAGAGACACTTCTGACAATGACAGAGGGCAAAGGGTGGGGGTTGGAGGGCGTGCGACCTGCAGCCCAGTGACTGAATGGTGCTGCAGGCTGGGGAATAGGGAAAAGAGAATGTGAGTCTGGACATGAGTTTCACAGTCCAGTGCTTGGGATGTAGGCGGTTCCCCGCTCATCTGCGTGAATACTGACTCTGGCCAAGTCTCAGATGTGTGCATGTTAGTTATCGTCCCTCAACACTTCCTGCAGGGAGTTTCTGTAGGTTCCAGAGAAAGTGTGGTTAATGTGGAGGAGTTTTATAAGCCAGTGTCAACTGAAGAATCCAAAGAGGTTTTCACAGTAGTGCTGAGACATCATCTGCCTTGTTCATTTTCTCCTGAGTGCATAACTCAGCGTGCCGGTATTTTCACGTGACCCACGCACCAGGATACCAAACTGCCCGGGTAAAGATCAATTCAAGGTGCAGGTTGGGAATGTGGCGGAGTACAACAGTTCATTGATACGGGTCAGATTCCACCCTTCAGTGACCCACAGAGGAACTGCCGCTGGTCAGAGAAGAGAGGCCTTGCTTATCTGAAAAGGCTTATCTGCGTGAGACTGGCTTTTCTTCAGGTACCGGAATCAGAACCACAGATCTTAGCAGATTGAAGGCTACAGCAGGTGAAGTCAGCCCGTGTTCTGGAAATAATTATTTTTTTTTCAGAATATTTTATGGGAAGCAACTCTGCCTGTGTGACTCGTGTGTGTGTGTGTGTGTGTGTGTGTGTGTGTGTGTGTGTGTGTGCATGTGTGAAGGTGTGTAGTGCTGTACTCCACAGGCCTATCAAAAGGCAGCTATCAGACCACTCATTCTTGAGCACCGAGGCTCTTCTGGCCTTTTGTGGCCCAGCCACCATGGATGCCCGTGTCCAGGGGAACTGAAGGAAGATCACCATGAGTGGAAATGCTGGGGCAAAGGGCACCTAATCTCACTTTGAAAGATGCTGCCTGATTGTTCTCCCGAGAGTTGGTGGTGGCGGCTGCCTTCCTTGTGCTCCTTTAGATGAGCTTGGGGTGGGGGCAATGAGAGGGCTCAGTGGGTCATGGTGTCTGCCACCAAGCCTGAAGACCTGAGTTTGATCCTTGGGACCCACATGGTGACAGGAGACACCAGTGCCTGAAAGTTTTCTCTGGTTTCCACATTCAAACCATGGCACATGTGCTTCTGACCCCAAAGATATAAATAAATATAAATTTTTAATTAAGAGAGAAGGAGTGAGCCAGCCTTGGAGTGTGTGGTTTCGGGACTGGGAACATGATCTTCATGGAAGCCAGGGATTGTGGGCAGCAGGGCTTTCTGGAGACAGAAGGCGGTTCTCTCCTGGGACATGGCTGCTACTTTTAATCTCACTCGTTTTCTCTGCTCTCCTGTGTTTGCCTCACTCCGGGAGGCTCATAGAAATTGGTATCTAGGTCAGTGTGTTCTTAATGGCTCCATCTGTGAGGCCAGAGTGCAGGAGAGGTAGCCTCTCCTGAGTACCCAGGTACCTGGGAGCCCCACATCCCTCTACAGGCGCCTGGTGTGCTGAGTAGGGGCTGCCCTGTTCTGCCTGTGGCGCTCTGGCTGAGTGAGAGGGAGGAGGTGATTTCTCCAGCTGGGAGAACCTGAGTGCTCAGGCTGCTCCCTCTGTGGCTAGAGTAATGGTGTGCTTTCCACTGGCCATGCGCCCGTCTGGAGCTCCAGCTGGGCCTGCAGATCTGGGCCTGAGACCGTGGAGGGGGAGCAGGTGGTGGCAGTGGCAGCTGAGTGACACCTGCTGCCTGGGCTTGGGTCTGTGCTCGCTCTTGTGGCTGCAAGAAGCCTCTCTGTGGGGACAGCAGGAGCAGGGCTTGAGTGGTCGCCTGGCAAGCAACTCGCAAGACGGCGACACGGCTGTTAATCTTCTCCAAGAATTTATCTCAGGAGAAAGCAGTGATTCAGCCAAACAGTGCTGTTTGGGTTCGGGGTAAAATTTAAAGTACGAACCCGTCAGTCTGTATGAGAGCAATTGGGAAAGTGTCCCATGTGTGAAGTGGAGGTAAAAACACCATGAAAGAGTATTCTAGGTGCTGAGACTGGGGTTCAGTGTTCCACATGGGGCTAGGGGTTTGGCCTGTGTCGCGCGCCCACCACCGCTGTAGCTTTTAGAAATGTTTAGTTGTGAGTAAGAGCAGGTTTTTGTTGTTGTTGCTGCCTCTTCTTAAACCTTTTTACAACTTTCTTCCTGAATTTGCCTACTCTGTTTAAGCTTAGTTTTAGCGTTTATGTATTTGTGTGTGTAGGCATCTGGAGGTCTGAAGGGTACTAGCAAGAATCGATTATCTTATTCCAGCACGTGTGTTCTGGGAATTGAATTCAGGCCGTCAGGCTTGGCAGCAATCCACGCTTCATCTTCAGCTACTGGCCCCCCTTTAAGACCCTGTCTCAAACCCAACAAACTAGCATTGGACAGGGTCTTACACTGCCCAGGTTGGCCTCAGGTTAGATATTGTAGCCAATGGTGACCTTGAACTTGTGCTGCTGCTGCTGCTGCAGCCTGTGCCCAGTGCTGAGAATATAGGGTGTGTGCTATCCCATCCCAGCTGATGAAGGGCTGGGACGAATCCAGGGTCTTGTGTGGGAAAGCCCTCTCCCGACTGACCTACATCCTCACCCCTATTACATTTTTTAAAAATCATGTGTTTGCATGGCTTGTTGTATGTCTCTGCACCGTTTGCATGCCTGGTGCCTGAGGAGACCAGAAGGCGGCATTGGATCCCTGGAACTATCATTACTGAACTGACCCTAGGTTCTCTGGAACAGCAAATTTATCTCCCCCATTACAGATTTATCCTTGGTCCACCACTGTGTCTACATAGAAAGAAAGGGGTATTTTTTTAAATATTTGTTTATTATGTATACAATAGTCTGTCTGCATGTATGCCTGTAGTTCAGAAGAGGGCACCAGACCTCATTACAGATGGTTGTGAGCCACCATGTGGTTGCTGGGAATTGAACTCAGGACCTCTGGAAGAGCAGGCAATGCTCTTAACCGCTGAGCCCTCTCTCCAGCCCATGGGGTATTTTCTTTTTGTTGTTGTTGTTCAAGAATGGATCTTTGTCCCAAAATAGGTGGGACTACCCTACCTGCCACCTCCCTCCACCCACCTCCATGGAAATGCCTAGGTTCGGGGACATTGTTCTAGATATTGTCATCATCAGTCTCTCTCATTACTGTCACTTTGTCCTTTATGGTGGAGCTCCCGAGTGAGCATGTTGGCCGAGGCAGGATACCAGGCAGGCAGAGGTGGCCACTGAGGGTCTTGAGCTGACACGTGGCTGGGCATGAGGGCCCGACAGCTTTTGTACAAAGCGTATTGGTGAGAAGCTGGCCATTACCACAGGTCCTCTTGGGCTGGTGTTAAACTCTCTGGGCAGCTGTCCCACCCTGTCCCTCAGGCAGCATTTTAAACACAGAGCACAGTGACCGGAGGCAGCTTCCTGCTTGCCACAGAGCTCAGGACAGAAGTGAATCCATTACTGCTATGGCTGTCTTGGGGCAGAGGGCACACTTTCTTCAAAGTTAGCTGTCCTAACTACACAGAGCCTGGGCAAGAAAGGTTGCTGTGTGGGTGGAGACGTGTCCTGATATCAGAATCTGGTGACATGCCAGGCTCAGGCCTTCCTCTCTAACCCTGTGGTTCAGGGGAAAGTTAAGTCAGACCTGAGTCTAATGCCACGTCTTTTTCAACCTTGTAGTGATGGGGTCATGTGGGGAGGTTATAGGGACCCAAGCCAGAGACCTGGCTCCGTTCCAGTCTCTGTGGGCCTCTGGATGAATTTCTTAACATCTCTGCCTGTTTTCGCAACTCGTGCAGATGTGATTACATTGCTGGGTTAGAAAAGTTGGCACTCACAGGGCTCCCCATTAGCAGTCCTGTCTAGTCGTCGGAGTTACACATGGTGGGCGAACGACAGGGTTCCACCTTCTGGCTTTCTCTGGGCCAGTCAAGTTGTGTGACTGGTTTTGGCCACTGAGATAGGAACAAAAAGCAGTGTGTCCTTCCAGGCCAGGCTCTGATCACCACTGCCATGGGTTTTTCCCTCTGACACAGTGACTGGTGGCTTTGTGACAGATTTCTTTGGGTCTCTGGGAGTGACCCAAAAGTGAGCTCAATAAGATGAAGCTTCCCACAGCCATGTGGTTCTGCCAAGACAGTGTCGTTTGAGGGGTGTTTGCTGCCGTGAAACCTCGCTCAGCCTGACTGAAACAGGTGTACTCGGGTCTCAGGATTAAAACTTACGTCAGATGCCCAGCAAGAGAGGGCAGTGGAGGTGGGGATTGGGGAGAAAGAATGTTCCATTATCCTCCCAGGGATTTACCTGATGTGAGTATGCCAGAAAATGAAGGGATTTACTTTGTGGGGAGAGAGGGGACCAGCAGGAGGGATGGTGGGAGGGGCAGATATGAGCAAAGTACAATGACATATTTGAAAACTATAATAATGAAACCTATTATTTCTTTAAATTTGCTTACAAATCTGGTAGGCACAATGTGGCTTTGGCCACTTGGCAGTTACAAGTCGGTCCCCTCCTGACCAGAATTCCCTGAGGATCCTCTGCAGGGTTGCTCTATTCTCATTGGATTTCACAGGCCTTGGCCCTTCTCCTCCTGCTCTGTGTGACCCCTGAGAAGGCAGAGCTGCTGCCCTGGATAAGGCCCAGCAAGGTCCATGGCCTGAACTGTTCCAGGCTTCCCCACTGCAGCAGAGAAAGGATTTGATGACACCTGTCAATGTGTGAGACTGCCCGGTCTCAATTTGCAGTCAGCCTGGAACTATCAATTATGGAGGCTAATGTGTGGCCATCCTTCCTCAAGGATGCTTACCCTTGGCACTGCCAGGTGCTGAGTGAGGAGGTTTGCAGCAGAGAGGGTGTGGTTTCACATTTCTGTGATCTCAGCTGGAGGCTGAGCTTTGTGAGTTTGAGGCTAGCCTGGGGACACAGTGAGACCCCTATCCCAAGGCCGTCTAGTCTCCATTCACTTCCCAGGTTTTGGGAAGGGAGGTGGGAGGTTGGGGTGGGAGCTAGGGTGTAGGGCTCCCCTTTGACCTCACTGACCAACATGGGGGAATGATGTCAGGGGCTCGCCAAGCACATGGTACCCCAGCACATTTGGTCTTGACCTCAGTAACAGATGGAAGCTAGGCTCTCCTCCTGTGCGTCTTTAAGCAGGTCTGGAAGCAGGTTTCTCCTGCCCTGTTGGGGTGAACTCAAGGGTGAGTTTTAGCTTGCTATCCTGCCCTTTGTGGGAAAGTTGAGGTAGGAACATTTGGTGACCTGACAAAAGAAATATATGTATTACCAAACACTGCTCCTAGGGCCATTTTAGACCCACGGCCTTGTCAGCCCTGTTCCCGTGGGGGAGGTGTGGGTCAGGCGGGGTAAGAGGTGTGAGCTCAGAGCCGGGAAGCAGACTGAGATGGCCACATCTCCCTCTACCTCCATGACTTCACTTCAGGTTTTCCACAAGAGCCAGTTGTGGCTTGTGCCTTAGATCCTGCCCTCAGGAGGCCACCACAGAAGAGGCCTAGTGAGACCCTGTCTCGAAAGCAAGCAAAATCTTTTCATAAAAACTTGCTGAGAACTTAGCGTGGTGCTGCAGGCCTTTAGTGTCAGTACCTGGGAAGCTGAGGCAAGCAGAGGCCTCTGAGGTCAAGACCAGCCCGCTCTCTAAAAACAAACAACATTGAAAACAAAACCAAAAAAAAAAAAATGTGTCTGCAGTAAAAATATAACTACTGCTATCTGGTGGGCAGCCTCCAGCAGCACAAGGCTGTGACAGGAATCCACAAAGTTGGCGAAGCCCCACTTTTCTCTTTGAGGGGGGCTAGGGAAAAAGGCACTCACAAACTCTTGATGGCTTCCTTCTTTATTCTTTCTCTTCTTTATTTTCTCTCTGTTCTCTCTTTTTATCTCATGTTGTTTCACAGCTTTTATACCCAACAGAACCTTCCAGGCAGGCCAGGAGTCAAAACAGCTGCCTTCCATTTCTCAAGTGAGTGATTCCAGGGAAAAGCATGTTTTCCGTCTCCCTCCCAGGATTAAACATTTGATGTATTACAGGTGAAAAACAAGTTATCCCAAGAACCCACATACATTCATACCCAAGCAACTTGTTATAGGCTAACCATGTGGCAAGCAAGGTGGTTTTGGCAGGTCTTTTACTGGCAGGCTGCATTTCGCAGTTACAGAGAAGGGCCCAATTACTTTGTTATATTGAAAGGTAATCTTAAAGACTCACAAACCTAAACTTTTACATATGAAAAAGAATCAGTAAGTTCTTTAAGTCTTTAGGACACATATCCATTCATTAATAGTATTTCACATCAGGAGATTGAGGGCAGAAATGGGTATAAGGAATTAATCATCACCTTTGGTCATTAGCCAAACCTAGCAAGGAGAGTACGTCAGCCAGGAATAACTGGGCTGCTTTGTTCTTGCTCCCTGACCTTAAAGAGTCCCTCGTTCATCTGTGCGCCTTTCTAAATCTTTAGATCGTCTTCTTGGGTTTTTTTTTAACCTCAAAGTTATTTCACAGAAACATTTCAGTCTAACGTTGTTCTTTTCAAAGCTTGTTTCGGCCGTGATGCACTCCGAGAGCCGTGAGCGAACACATCTCCCCACATTAAGGTTAAAATAATCTGAACAAGCTGGGCAATTGGGACTCAGTTGTTAGTCATTAGCTTGAGCTACAATCCACGCAGCGCCTTCGGTGAGACTCACAGACCCTGGCCGTGAAACATATCCTTGTTTTTATTTTTATTCCTCAAGACTCTGTATAAGCTGTCATCATCATTATCATCAAATTAGACAGTGCAGCTTAGGGAGGGGTCATCTTCTTGACAATCCACAGGTAAAAATGCCCAGTAGAACGGGATGTTTTCCAAGAGATAAACACACTACATTACAGGCAGTGGAGATCTTCCCGCATCCGCTCACACTATGCTAGATACCAGAGAAAGAGAACCGCAGCACACACGTAAAGACACAGCAGAAACAAAAGACATCCCGGGGTCTGTAGTCCCGTGGCCTTGCCTAAATGAGGCTGGCCCACCAGAGGAGTCCCTTCTGACACCTGGACCTTCAATTGAAACCGGCTGCTCCTTTGGCATGGCCCACGGCAATGCACACTTCTGATCAACCAAATTTTAATTGATTCTGTTTTTATGCTTTATTTTTTTTTTTTTTTTTTTTGAGACAGGGTCTGTGTAGACCTGTCTGTCCTGGATGTCTTTGTACACCAGGCTGGCCTCCCTCACAGAGGTCCAGTTCCGCCTGCCTCTGCCTTCCGAGTGCCAGGATTAAAGGCATGTGCCGCAGGGCCCAGCAAGAAAGGCGGCTCTTACCTTTTTAAAATATGTGTGTGTATGCTATGTAGGGAAATGTGCATTTGAGCGCAGGGGCCCTCAGAGGCGTTGGATCCCCTGATGTTGGAGCTACCCGATAAGGATACTGGGAACCAAATTCAGGTCCTCTGGAGGAACATGTCAGGATTGCTTTCACAGGCCACAAGAGGGCTTCAGATCTCCCGGACTGCACTTTATACTAGGTTGTGAGCTACCATGTGGCTATTGGAAATCAAACTGGAGTCCTCCAGAAGAACAGCCAGTGGTTTTAACTGCTGAGTCAACCCTCCCCCTCCCCAGCCTTCTTTTGCATTTTGAAGTGGAAAGCTGGCTGGTCTTTATTTGCAGGGAAAGGCTTGTCTCGTTTCTGTGGTGTCTTGTGGGAGTTGGGCAAGCACTGTGTATACCAAGGCCCTGGCCCCTTGTGAGTGTGTATAAGTGTTCTAAGTGTATAAAAAGGGCTGCTTTTTCCCTGGAAGTGTCTGTGTGAGGCCCCATGTCTGCTCATCCTCTCGTGTCTAGAATGGTCTGTGGCACAGGTGCAGTCACGGGACTCGTGTTTTATGCCAGTTAAGTTCATCTGCTTAATGAGGGTTCTGTGTGCCAGACGCTGACCGCTGACCTCCACCTCTGGGACTTCCTGTGGCACTTAGCAGCCCTGCCTGAACAATACCTCTAGTGCCTTAGCCTCGACCCCCTTCACTGCAGTTCCAGGAGCGACCACACCCAGCACACCTGACCAGAACCAGAACCTTTATATTAAAAACTTAACTGTTTTTAATATAAAAACAGTACAGTCATTAAACAACTCCGACCTGCTGGGCGTGGTGGCGCGCGCCTTTCACACTAGCACTGGGGAGGCAGAGGCTGGCGGGTCTCTGAGTTTGAGGCCAGACTGCTCTGTAGAGGGAGCCAGGACATAACAGGGCTACATAGAGAGACCTTGTCTTACACCACAGAAAACAAAACAAAACAAAAAACTCAGACTTAAAGAAGTGGAGTCTGCTGATGGCCTATGGTCAGAATGCCTGCCTGTTTCTTCATTCAGGCACAGCGGCAGTGAGGCAGCTGGCTGAGTAAAGGGGACGCCTGGCCCCCTGGGCTTTTGTCAGCGCAGTGCTCTTCTCGCGGAGCCTTGAAACAGGGAAGTGCCGCTGCTTTTGCTGGCACTTTATCCTTGAGGAAAAATGCTTCGAGGTAAATTAATTTTCCCAAGGCTCCACAATAATGGCTGAGATGCCTTCAGGGTCCCTGTTTCTAACCAGTGGCATCAAGGAGTTTGGATCTTTATATGGGGCCCTGATGCCAGGCATGCCAGTACCTGGAGCTCAATACCTGTGTGTGTGTGTGTGTGTGTGTATTGTAGATCCTGAGTGAGATTGGGTGTGTGCCTACCACTGCAACCAGAGGTGTCACTGGCCTAGTGTGTGTGTGTGTATGTGTGTGTGTGTGTGTGTTGTAGATCCTGAGTGAGATTGGGTGTGTGCCGACCACTGCAACCAGAGCTAGTCTTTGCAGGACAGGGTGAGGCCCAGGGCCTTCTTGTCTGCAACATCTTTGGGGATGCAGGAAGGAAGGCTTGGTTTCCTAGAGCTGGACAGAGGCGGGAAGGGGGAGAGTGGGGCATTTGGAGTTGAGCACGCAGAGGTTGCATGCGGAGGCCCACGGGTGATTCACTCTCGCTGGTGTCGTCCCCCTGCAGGTTGGTGCACCATGTCGGTCAGTGTTCACGAGACCCGCAAATCTCGGGGCAGCACGGGCTCCATGAACATCTCGCTCTTCCATAAGGCCTCGCACCCTGACTGTGTGCTGGCCCACCTCAACACTCTGCGCAAGCACCGCATGTTCACGGATGTCACGCTCTGGGCTGGTGACCGAGCCTTTCCCTGCCACCGCGCCGTGCTGGCTGCCTCCAGCCGATACTTCGAGGCCATGTTCAGCCATGGCCTGCGGGAAAGCCGGGATGATACGGTCAACTTCCAGGACAACCTGCACCCCGAGGTGCTGGAACTGCTGCTGGACTTCGCCTACTCCTCCCGCATCGTCATCAATGAGGAGAACGCAGAGTCGCTGCTGGAGGCCGGTGACATGCTGCAGTTCCACGATGTCCGGGATGCAGCCGCCGAGTTCCTCGAGAAGAACCTTTCCCCTGCCAACTGCCTGGGCATGATGCTGCTGTCGGACGCCCACCAATGCCGGCGGCTCTATGAGTTCTCCTGCCGCATGTGCCTGGTTCACTTTGAGACGGTGCGGCAGAGTGAGGACTTCAACAGTCTGTCTAAGGACACGCTGCTGGACCTTGTCTCCAGTGACGAGCTGGAGACTGAGGACGAGCGCGTGGTCTTCGAGGCCATCCTGCAGTGGGTGAAGCACGACCCCGAGCAGAGGAAGGCTCACTTGCCACTGCTCCTGCGCAGTGTGCGCCTGGCCCTGCTGCCCTCGGACTGCCTGAAGGAGGCCGTATCAGGGGAGGCCCTCCTCATGGGGGACGAGTGCACCAAGCTCATCATAGACGAGGCCTTCCGTTGCAAGACCAAGATCTTGCAGAATGACGGGGTGGTCACCAGTCCCTTTGCCCGGCCACGAAAGGCGGGACACACACTGCTCATCCTGGGAGGCCAGACCTTCATGTGTGACAAGATCTACCAGGTGGACCACAAAGCCAAGGAGATCATCCCCAAGGCGGATCTGCCAAGCCCCCGGAAAGAGTTCAGCGCCTCAGCAATTGGTTGCAAGGTCTATGTGACGGGAGGCAGGGGCTCTGAGAATGGGGTCTCTAAGGATGTCTGGGTGTATGACACTGTCCACGAGGAGTGGTCCAAGGCGGCCCCCATGCTGATCGCCCGCTTTGGCCATGGCTCAGCTGAGCTGGAGAACTGTCTCTACGTGGTCGGGGGACATACATCTCTAGCGGGTATTTTCCCTGCCTCCCCTTCTGTCTCCCTGAAGCAAGTAGAGAAATATGACCCTGTGGCTAATAAGTGGACTATGGTGGCCCCAATGAGAGATGGTGTCAGTAACGCTGCCGTGGTGAGCGCCAAGCTGAAGCTCTTTGTGTTCGGAGGGACCAGCATCCACCGGGACATGGTGTCCAAAGTCCAGTGTTTCGACCCCTCAGAGAACCGGTGGACCATCAAGGCCGAGTGTCCCCAGCCCTGGCGATACACAGCTGCTGCTGTCCTGGGCAGCCAGATCTTCATCATGGGGGGTGATACAGAGTACACGGCGGCCTCAGCCTATCGCTTCGACTGTGAGACCAACCAGTGGACGCGGATTGGGGACATGACCGCCAAGCGCATGTCCTGCCACGCCCTGGCCTCGGGCAACAAGCTGTATGTGGTAGGAGGCTACTTCGGGACACAGAGATGTAAGACCCTGGACTGCTACGACCCCACTTCGGACACGTGGAATTGCATCACCACTGTACCCTACTCTCTCATCCCCACGGCCTTCGTCAGTACCTGGAAGCACCTGCCTGCATGAGACGCACCTTTGGAGCCCAGCCAGGTGAGGAGGGCAGAGGGACCCCTCTGGCTTGTCTGGGTAACGGTTGCCACATCTCCAGGGAAGGTCTGATGAGCAGCAGAATCATGGGATTTAGGACTCGACAACCTGTTCATGTCCTACGCCTTCTGGCACAGTTACGGGCTTGCCAGCGGGAGGGGGAGTATCTGCCTCCTGTGTGAGGTAAAGGGGTGAAGGCAGCCCTTCTGATCCTCGGAGCAGGTCTTACCACAGAGCAGGTGCCTGTGAGCCCCGCTGCTGTTCTCAGTCCCATGAGTGCGAGAAGCCGGAGGAAAACAAGAGCCTGGCTGGATGGGAGCCAAGCGACTCGTAGGGTGCTCCTTAGGGTGCCGGGGCAAAGGGAAGACTCCGAGAGACAGGTCTGGGGCAGCAGAGAGCCTGGGGGCAGGAGGGACCGGCAGGGGGCGGTCTGCCCTTGTGCTGCCAATTGCAGGCAGGAGGAGGGTGCTAGGCCAGCCTGCTAGGGTGTTCTTGGGAGGGGTTGCCATGGCTGGCTTGTTGGAGGCGGAGCCAGGTTCTAGAAAAGTCATCTCGTTACTAGCTATTGCTTCAGTTCATAGGGGGAGATGAACTCCCATGGGCTGAGATGGTGTGGGGGTGCTGGTCTATTGAAAGCAAGAAAAGGAGGGTTTGGAAGAGGAACCTCCCGTCTTTCACTCAGCTGGCCCCTTGTGTTCCTGTGGCGTTATTAAGGGATCCAGGCAGGAAGTGTCCTGAACATCAGTGAACCTCTGGGTACTGTGGCACAGGGAAATTGCTCCGGAGCTGGGCTTGCTGGAGCTGTGCTTGCCTGTGGACTGAGTTCTTACTAAGTCAGGTCCTGCTGAGCCTCCAAGGCTCTTAAAGGCACCCTCCCCCCCACAGATCTGTAAGCATGGAGCCTCTGGCTCCTGAGAGCAGTTGGGACAGGACTAGGTTCTCTTTAAGACTTTTGGGCTTGCTTTGTTTTTATCTGCTCCCTTACTCTGGGGGAGGAGTGTGACTCTGGTAAGCGTCTGGGTCCCCAGGGGAGCAAGCTTCAAAGGGATATTGGCATTCCAGTACTAATTGTCTATTCCTACCACTGGTGACTTGGGAGTGCAGCATCACCTGTGGGGTGAAGTCACCTGAGGGTGGTGGAGTCACATGTGGGGTGGTGTAGTAAGGAGGCTATTTATTTGCCCCAGCTGCTCAGCCCCGAAATTATCACACAGAAACTGTATTATTTAAATCACTGCTTGGCCCATTACCTCTAGCTTCTTATTGGTTAACTCTTACATCTTAATTTATTCCATTTGTAGTACTCTATGTATCGCCACATGGTTGTGCCTTACCGGCTAAAGTTTCCAGTGTCTGTCTCAGGCAGCGGATCCACAGCTTCTCTCCCACTTTATCCTCCTTCTCCTAGCATACAGCCTAGCTTTTCCTGCCTAGTTCTGTTCTGCCTTTGCCATAGGCTCAAAGCTATTCATTAATCAATAAAAGCAACACATAGACAGAAGGACCTCCCACACACCAGGGTGGGGTCTCCCATGGGGTAGAGTCACCTGTGGGGTAGAGTTACCTGCCCTGTGGGGGGGTGGAGTCACCTGTGGGACACAGGTGTCTCAAGCCCTGTGTCCATATTTGCCTCTGGAGCCTGAACCCCCTTCTTTCTCAGGAAGTGGTCAGGTGCCTTACCCTCCCCCACAGAGGCTCTCCCCCTGTCACTGCCTTGTGGGGAGAGGCGGAGGAGGTGGGGGAGGGCAACTGGGCTGAACCTGGTCAAGCACATATTGTCAGGAGCTGCTCTCCTTTAGATGTCTTGCCACCAACACAGTTGGCTTGACCCCGGGCAGGCTTAACTTCCAGAGTCTCAGCACTCTTGTCTGGGAAAATGGACTAGAAACTGTCCCTCACAGTTTTCGGATGCTGTGAGCTGTGAGGTCCTCTTATGTTCCTGTCCCATCTCTACAGTTGTCATTCCCGTGATTAGGACAGCTGAGTGTGTCCTGAGTCCTGGACTAGCTTTTGTCACTAGCCTGCTTCAGACCATGAAGTGGGCACGGAGAAGGTGATTGTACAGATTCAGGTAGGAAGCCACACCCACTCCCCAGCGAGTGTCCCCAGGCCTCACCCTCCCTGAGCATCTGCTGGGGGTTCTCAGGCACCATAGCAGTCTGGCCACAGCAGAGCAGTCTCTCCTCCTCTGGACCACCCTTCTTGGCCTCTTTCCCCAAGACTGACCCTGAAGTGTTCCGACTCTGCAGGCCCCTCCTCCTGTCAGCTTGTTTACAACAGGTCATAGTCTCTGGATTCTCCTCAAAGAGGAGACCCCACAACATATCAGCAGGGTAAGATGCTGATAATGCAGGGCATGCCTGGCACTGCCTGGGTCCTGGGAGCCCTCCACACCCCTCAGTCCCCATGGCATGTGGATGAAACTGAGCTGCAGATCAGGGCCTGTGGTGTGGGAGGCGAGGAGCCCACTAGGAGAGTGGGCCAAGCCTTAATCACAGTCGAGGCCAGAGGGGACAAAGCATAGCATTCTGCTGCCTCCATGACATTCACTCCAGTGACCATGGCACTAACCAATACACTGCCCTGGGATGCCCAGCCTGAGCTATGTCCCGTTCTGCTGCCCATTCTCGTCTGCCAGGTAGCCAGTAGGAAGGTCCTGGCAAGGGTCACCATCCCTGACCCCTGAAAGCTCCACTTGTGCCTAGCAGATCTACTCTGCCATCCTTATAGGCTCCAAGGTAGTTCCAGGGGTCACAGCAGCAGTCCCCTGAAACCCCTGCTCAGTATGCCTGTGGCTCCCTGTTGCTCTCATGCCTGCTTCTCCATATGGGAGCCCCACTCAGGATGTCTCCCTTGGCCTTTTTCTCAAAGCTACTTAAGTAAGGCCCCGCCTCCCATGGTCTCCACCTCTCACTCTGCAGACAGTAGTAATACTACTACTGCAAAGGAAAACCCGGAGCGGGACAAGGGCTTCCTCCAGCTTCTGTGGATAGGTCTGGCTGGCAGGAGAGTACATTGGTCACTTGTGCCTGTGTGAGACCCGAGAATGAAAAACAGGTAGACAGTCCGCTAGTCATCTGCAGGATAGGCTTATGCCAAGGCCTGCACTCCCCTGCCAGCCAGGCCTGACTTCCAAAGCTGGTCAGAAGCCTCGGTCCTTGCTCAGTCCTTGCTTTGTGGTAATATTGAGGCAGGAGAAAGCGGGTCTGCAGCCTGGGCTGCTGGGGTGGTTCAGATTGATCATCTTAGAGCATCTTCGGACTGTTCAGGGCCTCAGGGCCCTACAGGAAAAGCAGCAGCCTCCCTGCCTGGCGAGTGTCAGGAGATGGCAGGATTCCCGCGACTCAGCACCAGCCCGCCTGTAGGAACTGTAGCAATGCCAGGCGCACAGCGCGCATGTGGAGAGAAGGTCCACGGAGCCTCCGCGCTGGCATATGATTTTGTAAACATACGGAACTAAAGAAAAGTTCCTTGTGTTGGGGTCTCACACCTGCACAGCTCACACCAGTGTACAGGATACACAGTTCTAAGCCTAAACTGCCAAGCTTACTGACTGGATTTGCTTCCTGCAGTGCCTGAGTGAGGACACAGCTCAGCACAGCGCCCGTGAGTTCACGAGCTCCTCCAGCCATTCAGACATGGGGGCAGTCTCTTCTTACAGCCACCTTGTAGTGCTGGTACATCTAGCCCTGGCCTCCGCTGGAGCCACATGAGCTTCTGGGATGCCTGGGAACGGGACCTGTGGCTTCCCTCCTCTCTCTCGCTGCCTTAGGTGCCTCGTTCTCATGCCCCAGCCCTGCTGTGCCTCGCAGTGGGTCCCCACGTGATCAGCTCAGGAGCGATAGTCCGGTCACCAGCCTTTCCAAGACTGAGATGCCCAGTGGCGTCCTCCATAGGACTGGCCTAGGGTTTTGCTGCCATAGCAATGATCACACCAATAATAAATCAGTGTTTCCTTCTTGCTTCAGGAACATTCTCTATGAAGCCTGCAGCAAGGGGTCTGGTTCCTGGATCCTTCTCTGAGCAGATATCCAGCATCCTCCTTTCCAGGGCAACCACTGATGCTCCAAGTGCCTGAGGATGTGCAGGGGATATGAGCTTCATGGCCATAAGGACAGTCCCTCCTCGTTCACCACGACGTCCCCACAGTCTGTCTCGTGACCTGGCGACTAGAAGCTGTAATGAATTTTTGTTTAGGTCACAACAGAGCCTGCCTCTTGTCCACAGCCAGTCTCCTGTGCCTGACTCACTGGCTCACTTCTGTTTACGTTCTTAAAGGACCATGTTTTCTCTCGGGACCACCGTGTTCCTTCTGATCTCCCTCTCCAGCCAACTGTTGTCTCCCCATCAGTTCTCCTCCTTAGACGCCACACCACAGTAAAATAAAGGTCCTGATGCTAATGCAGTGTTGGAAGTCCCTTTTTCGCTCTAGTGCTTCCCAGTGCACCACACAGTTGTTTGTACAACTCCGCAGTTTCTCCAGGGAAGGTGATGCCGAGGGACCGGGACTGTACTGCGTCTGCTCCTGGGTCTGTGTGAGGGAGGGAGCAGAGTGACGTAAGTGTGTGGCCCCTGCTGGGTGGCAGAGGTGGCTGTGGTTCCTCAGCTGTGGAGGGCTGCAGGGGACACACAGCAGAACCTTATCCTGCTGGAGGCTACTAGGGTGTCAGGGCCTGAGTCCCAGCCCGGGGGCCTCTTGAGTCTGGCCAGGCTAAGACAGAGCAGTGTGACCTTTCATCTTCTTCCTGTGTTTCATCCACAGGCTGCAGGGTTCTTCCCGCCTGGGCCGGAAGCCGACAGCACCAGCTCCGGGCAGCAGCGGTTCAGGCTCCAAAGCTTTAGGCAGCAGAGCGAAGATCCCCAGAGACACCTGTGCTCGGCACCCTGCGCTGCCAGTGGCTTGTGTGGAGAGAAGCGTCCAGAGGCGTGGGCTGTCACCGGGAACTATAGGGCTGGGGGATGACATTCACTCAAGGTCTTGAGGTCACCTCTGCCAGCCAGGCCTGGCAAGGGCTGGCAGGGGAACAGCAGGGGTCCCTTGACTCCAGCAGCCCAGCCTTTGACTGCAGGGCTGCCTGTGGGGGGTGGCAGTGTTGCTCCACAGTGTCCTGGACATCAGGGAGCAGAGTGCAGCTGAGGACGTTTTATAAGGGACAGAAACCCACAGGGCAGCCCAGCCTTGGAAGTTCCCACGGGCATCACCAGCAGATGGCACCAAACTCCTGATTCTGTGTGCCCACTGCCAAGCACTAGCCCATCCCCCTAAGGGGTGAGTTCCTGGAAACTGCCATGGAGGTAGGACAGATGGTGGTGACCCGTCAGACACTGCTGAGGGTCCCCTAGCTGGACTTTAGGCCCTAGGGAGCTGGTGGGGCCTGTTGTCTGCCCTCCTTATAACCATAGAAGAGCAGTGTGTCATACCCGCCCATAGTACTGGGCTCCTTTTCCGGAGACCCCCTGCCCCTGAGATAGGGCAGTCATAGCCCAGTGTGGGCAGAGGGACCCCACGGTCACTGCACAGAGATTGAATTTCTGTCAGTGTGGGGTCTAGTGACAAGGCTCCCCTCACACCTGCTGTTCTCTCCTCCTTGGCACCAGCTGGCAGCCTGCATCCTTCCTGTTTGTTCCTTGAGCTCAGAAAGAAGGATCCGAAGAAACTTCCCGAATGTGTTCCTCAAGGATTCCTCTCCAGTATCCCCTGCTGTAGGTTTGCAGAGGTGCCTTCTGATGCCACTGTTGACTTCAGTCTCCTCCCTTGTTTGGCTAGTCCAATCAAGGGGAGGGGGCAGGCACTCCTGTGTCTGGCATAGGAGTGTGCAGGGTGCCTAGCCGGTGGCTTCCCAGGCCATTGCTGTATCAGGATGGAGCGTCCAGAGTGGGCTCTGCCATTGACAGAAGTGGAGCCACGGTACAGACCAGTGTGGTCAGCGCTCAGGGTCCTCACAGCTCAGCCTGGCACTGGTGCCGTGAGTGCCCACTAGGGTGTGTGACTTTTGGGCTGGGCTCCCCAGGAATGTGCTCTGGGAAAGAGCCCGAAGTGCCCTTCCTGATGTGACTTCGGCTCAGACTGGCTCTCTCTTGCTTTCCAAACCATACAGGGCCCTCGGTGCTGGAGACTTGCAGGGTCTTGGCCTGTGGACTACGCCATTGGGACTAATCCCTCTGCACAGCACAGAGGACCCAGTCACCGTGCTCATCTGAGCACGGGTGTTGCTTTTATTAGTTTTCTAACTTAATAAAAGTGAGGAAGTTCCTGATCTTCCTTGGGTTCTGACGCTGCTCTGGCTTTGTGAGTTCCTGATCCAGAGTCTGTCTGTCTGCCTGCTGCACCAGGGGAAGGGACCTGTGTTGCAGGGGACCCATCTTCCTGTCAGAGCTCATAGCTTCCTCAGCCCCCTGTGTTAAAACCAGTTCCATCCAGTAGGCCAGCTTTGTGTACCATGGGCTCCAGGGGCACAATTTTGTAAAAGCCACGTGAGTGCTGTGAAGGTGACCATGATTAACTCAGCCAGGACCCATATGGTGGCTCCCAAACATCAGTAATTCATTCCTGGGGATTCAACACCTGGTTCTGATTCTTGTGAGCATCAGGAACACACATTGGTGTACATACATGTAAGCAAACACTCATACACTTTTTTTTTAAAGGCATCCAAGAGCAGAGATGGTCTCCTACCCCATCCTCCCAATATCTTCATGCAGGTCCCTAATTTTGACAGCTGTAACCACGGGCCATAATAGTGAGAGGCCAGGTCCATCCCTCCAGCCCCAGTGCAGGTGAGCAGGCCCAGGTGCCTTGTTACCTCTACAACGTCCTGGTCCAGCAAGCCTCGCCAGCTCCTACAACTGTGTGTGTCTCAGTAGCCCTGGCTTCACTGAAACTGTAGCGACCAGAAAGGCCTCAGACTCCTGCCATTCCCCTTGTAAAGTTGTGTAGTTGGACTTAACCCCACCTAGTGTGGCCTCCAGAGAGGCTGGACAATATCACCTGAAATCCTTTACCTTCCCAGGGGCCCCGCAAGGGCTCTGTCCTTTACTTCTTCCTGTAGGTAGGGACCCAGGCTCAGGCTAAGTGACCCCACTAGAGGCTCAAACAGGTTGCCCAGAGCACGTGATCTGCAATGGGTGGTAGCTGGGGCTTCTCTGGCTTGAGTTTGGTGATGGTTGAAGCGATGCTCTAGACCTGTGGCTGCCCAGCCAGCTCCTGGACCACCCTTGGAGCCCTCATGGTGGCTGCAGTGCTGCAGTGGGGCCATCTATGGTCTACTTTTGAAGGAGGCGAGAGGCTCTGTCCCTGGGGCACCCACAGCTCTTGGGCCAGCCTGACTCTGGAGGGAAGGAGCCCTGCCAGTGCATCGGTGTGGGGCCAGTTCTCCCTGGGAGATAGTCCCCAGCACCGCCAGTGGAGATTCCTGCCTAACGGGTGATAACTGTGTAGGTCATCCCTGAGGCGCACCATCCTGGAAGTCTGTCCAGGGTAAGGAGGGGCTAGCTGGTTCTGTTAATGTCAACACAAAGGGCCGCTGAGTTGTCCTTTGCATATACTGCCTCCTGTTCTACCCCAGGACTGTGTGACCTGGGCAAGAACAGTCTGTTCAAGGAGCAATAGGGGCCGGGCAGTGGTGGCGCACACCTTTAATCCCAGCACTCGGGAGGGAGAGGCAGGCGGATCTCCATGAGTTCAAGGCCAACCTAGTCTACAAAGCGAGTTTCAGGACATACTCCTGTATCAAAAAACCAAAAGAAAAAAAAAAAGACAGTTTGGGCAGCTGAGCAGTGTGGCCCACACCTTTAATATCAGCACTCTGGAGACAAAGGCTTATGAGTTCGAGGCCAGCCTCATCTAGAGAGCTAGTTTGAAGATAGCCAGAGCTACAACCCTGTCTCCAAAAACTGAAAAAAAAAACAAAGCAAAACAACAATAAAGCAATTGGGGGGGGGCGCTTAGGGAGGCCTTTGTGGGACTGGGCAGCAGCAGGCATGGCAGCAGGTCCAGAAACTGAGAGTCCACATCTTTATCTGAACGTGAAACAGGAAATTTTGTTTGTTTTACGAGATAAGGTTTCTCCGCTGTCTGTTCCGGAACTGAGACTAGGCTGGCCTTGAACTCACAGAGATTTGCCTGCCTCTGTCTTCCGCTACTGGAATTAAAGGTGTGCGTCATTACCACCACCCAGCAAAACAGTAAATTGTTAAGTGAGGTGCAGCGGTAAACAATCCAGGCCCTCTTCCAGGTACAGTACCTCACCCAGCGAGGCCACCCCTCACTGTTACCTCCCCAGACAGCATCACCAACTCCCGGGGACCAAGAGCTCGGATAAGAACCTCTGGGTGCTTTGTTCATGCACCAGTTACTGTGGTGCTGGCCTTGAGTGCGCAGAGGCCTGGGTTGGTCCCCAGCCCTGTACAGACAGCTGGCACAGTGCACACACCTGTAATCCCAGCTCGCAGTTGGGGGGGGGGGCTTGTCAGGAGATTAAAGTCAGCTACACATGTGAGTTTAAGGCCAGCTGGCCTTCTTGAGACCCTGTCTGAAACAACAAGAGTTGCCTGAAGGTTGAGGCAGGAGGAAGAAGTGAATTCAAGGTCGGTCAGGGCTGTAGAATGAGTTCCAGGCCAGCATGAACAACGTGAAACTGTCTCAAAAAACATGAAAACATCAACCAGAAAAAAAGCAGCTGGTCTTTCATGGATGAGGCTGTCAAGGGCTCGAGTCCTTCATGATCGTCCCAGGGCAGGCAGGGCGGGGAGTTCCGAGAGACTCAGGCTCAGTCTACAAAGCCCTGCGTCTAGCCTCCAGCTTCTGTTTGTTGACGTGTGGATTTCACCAAGATGAGCAGGCCTCCCTCACCTGCCATCTTGATACTGCCCCTGGAGCCAGGGGTGTTAGGGTGAGGGTCCCAGGCCTTGGGCCAAGGAATGCCCAGCAGCCAGGAGAGAAGCCGCCTCACTGGGTTCTTCCTGGCTTTCTTCAGGGAAAAGGCTCCCAGATACCTTGAACTCAAGCCCCAGTAGGCGGGTCAATACCAGGCTCATTGGCACTACTGTTAGTAGGTGGTGGTTGCTGGTCCCGGCACATTTTATGGCACATTTGCTGAGCTGGGGAGATGGAAGACTGCCTAGCATGCCCGAATACTTAGTTTCCCCTGAGCCCCAAAGCGTAAATAAAAACTATGCTCCCGAGGAGGACACAGAGTTCACCAGCTGGCTAGAGAGGACCAGGGTGCCAAGTGTTAGGGAAGCCTGTTCCTTGTCTAGCTGGAGAGACAAGGGCTGCCTGAGGGACTGGGTGTCCTAGCATAGTGACCTTAGCCTAGTGCAGTGTGCCTGTGTATACAGGTCTCCAGCCAGACACTAACCAATCCTTCCTCCGTCTAGACTAGGAAGGAATAGTGCCCACGGTCCTGAAGCGAGACCGGTACCAGGGTCCCTGTTAGCAGTTTTAGGAAAGCCTATGGCTCCCAGTTTCCCAGCATCTCCTCCTCCCTCCCCTACCCCGCGCTACCCCTGCTGCTCTCAGTGCCAGGCTCACTTCGCTGGGATTTCCCAGCATTCAGCTCGCATTACTGCCCCAGCCCTGCTAGAGCGCGCCCAGCCCGCTGGCACTTCTCAAGGGTGGATACCTGGAGGCCGAGGCAGGTGACAAGGCTACCCCCGAGTTTCACCCCATGAACCCTGCATCAGAAGCTTGCTGGGAGCCCGTGCTATCCTGTGCAGAGTGTGATGGGGTTCTCCAGACCAGGGAGGGGCCATTTTCAAGATCTGGAAATGGAGGCTCAACAGGGGTGCTAAAGGTGAACCCGAGCTGTGAGCCTCTCCCCAAGAGTCCAGAGGAGGGGCAGGGAGAGAGTTGTTGCCTTCGTCTATGGATTCGTTCTTAGTGTTTGCTTATCTGGCTTCCAGGTGCTCTGCTAAGTCAGAACTGAGTGGCCTACTTTGGTCTTTTTTTTTTTTTTTTTTTTTTTTTTTTTGGTTTTTCGAGACAGGGTTTCCCCGTAGTTTCTAGAGCCTATCCTGGATCTAGCTCTTGTAGACCAGGCTGGCCTTGAACTCAGAGATCCGCCTGCCTCTGCCTCCCTACTTTGTTTAAAAGAAAGAAAATGCAAGCAGAGGAGGTGGCATCTTCTTGCCCTTGCAATCCCATCAGAGGGCATAGCAGGCTCTTATAGTGGTTCCCCTCACCAACGCAGACCACCCTGCCAGGCTATTTGGCGCCCTTCCCACCACAGCACGTGAATGTGACTTTCCAGTATTTACACACTGGCGCCAGCGTGCCCCGACAAGCTGTGTGGCCCCCAAAAAGCCAGTTTAGCTTTCTGAACCACAGTGAGTACACCCCGGAAGTTATCAGTGGCTTTGATGAGAACTGAGTAAGTCAAGACATACCTGGGATGGGTGTGGTTGCCCAGGCCTGGGATCCTGGCACTTAGGGAGCTGAGGTAGGAGAATCAGAGGATTGACAGTTCTAGACCAGCCTGGCCTACAATGGAGATACTGCCTCGTGGATGAAGAAACACACTGCTGACTCAGGACATGCAAAGTCCCACCGGCAGGGCCTGGTGCTTGGAAAGTGTGTTCCGATTGTGAGTCATCCTTGTTATCCATGTGATGCTTTGGCCAAATACAGGGACCCTGCCAAAGCCTCCTGGTGTGCCCACAGGGTGGACTCCTATTTCTGGCTCTGTGTGTCAGGGTTTAAGGAGGGGGATCATGGACATCCTTGCCCAAGTCCCTCTGCACTTTGTTGCAATATTTTGACTTCCTTTAAACCCCAGTAGGAACTTGGGTCAAAGTTCGCTCTAGTGTAACAGGAGAGACAGGGTGAGAGGTGAGAACGCAAGGTCTTCGCGAAAGAGGCTAGCCCAAGACCTCCCACTGTCCAGTGTTGGGCACAAGGCCTTCTGCCTGTCAAAATAATGGCTTCCCTCTTGTTGCTGTTGTCTACAGCAGCACTAAGGAAACCGCAAACATGGATCTCTGGCTGGGGCGATGGCTTGGTGGGTAAAATGAACACGTTAGTTCAGATTCCAGCAGCCGCGTCAATGCAGGGCACAGGGGCACATATCTGTCACTCAGCCTTGGAGACAAGTCAATGCCGGGAGCTAGAGGTCAGTGAACCTGGACAAATGGTTGAGTTCCGGTTTCAGTGAGAGGCCCCGTGTGAAGAGAAGGAAGGCGGAGAGTAAAGGAAGAAAAGACCTACGGTTGACCTCTGACCTCCACCCATTTGTACACCTGAACACACTCACGCACGCGCACACACACATGCATGCATGCACACACGCATGCACGCACACGTGTGTGCACACAGACACACACACAGACACAGACACACACACAGACACAGACATACAGACAGACACAGACACATACACAGACACACACACAGACACACAGACACACACACACACACATACACACACACACACACACACACACACACACACTGTTCTTCATGAGTCTCATGAGCCAGCATTTGCTTCACTGTCTCCAAAAAGGGAAGCATAAAGAATCAGGACTGCCTGTAACCACGTACAAAAGCTCTTGCAGGGCCGGGCGGTGGTGGCGCATGCCTTTAATCCCAGCACTCGGGAGGCAGAGGCAGGCGGATCTCTGTGAGTTCGAGACCAGCCTGGTCTACAAGAGCTAGCTCCAGGACAGGCTCTAAAACTGCAGAGAAACCCTGTCTCGAAAAACCAAAAAAAAAAAAAAAAAAGCTCTTGCATTCCAGTCAGAGAATCACACAGACCTGGTTTCCACCGTCCGAGCCACACTGGATGACCTACACTTTGGAGACCAGTTTAGCCCTATGAAAACCACGCAGAACACAAGTGCAGCCTCAGATGCCGCTCCGGATTCAATTCTGTTAGAGTTTACCATGCAGCTTCTCCCTCTGCTTGCGCGTTAGATCGCAGTGAGGAGCTTTGAAGAGCATTAAAGCTGAAGCCCCTACCTCAGCACCCCTGCTTCGGTGGGTCTGAGATGGGACCCAGTAACAGGCATTTTTTTCCTCCCCAGAAGGAGAATTGTTCTTTAATCAGGACAACTGAAGGGCCGTAGCCTCCCTGAAGGAAGGGAGACTGGACACACGATGCTGGGTCTTGGGGTTTTACGTGGCAGAAAAGGGATAAAGACTTCATCTGTAGATTAGTCTCAAAGCCATAGGTCCCAACAGAGGGCAGCATCCTGGTCCCTGACAGCACACTGGTGTTATCAGTGAAGTTAATGTTCTTGCCCAGAGTTTCTCAATCTACCTGAGACTGTTAGGTAATTAACCCTTCAGACCCTGGAGACAAATAAAAAAGAAGAGAGTAAGAATATTCTTCCATTGGCTGCTTCCTGACAGAGATGATAAAGGGACATAGGTTCTGTCCCCAGAATCTAAGAGAGGATTGTTCTGGTTGACTTTATGGAGCAGGAGGAGAGTTTTAACCTGATCAACTGTGGCGGATCATGTGACTGCCATCAGGTGAATCTAGAGAAACATCTGAAACCTAATTGTTAGAGGGCTGAATAATGGGTGGTTACAGAGTGATCCTGAGAGATTGACCAGGAAGAGGGAGGAAGAGAATCAGGAGCCAGAGAGAGGAGGTGGGTGACCAGAGATGGGGGCCCCAGAGAAGACAGAGGGAGGATCCGTATTGTGTCCCAAAGGGCTGTGGGTATCTGGGAGAGGGGAGTCAGTCAGAACGGGAAGGACATCAGGAGGGGTGGTAAACCGGAAGGAGCAACAGCTCGACCTTCTGGATCTGGGGAAGAAAAGAGGCTGGGAAAAGAGCAGCCATCTCAGAGGTCACTGTGAGTGAAGGACCTGGGAAGGAGTGGATCATTGTGTGAAGATGGATCTCGAGAGGGTGAGGATCCATAGTGATGAGGGGCAGGGCAGACCAGGAGCACTGGGCCATGGACCAGAGCCCTGTAGCAGGAAAAGGTAACTGTAATGGGGGCCTTTTGCTGCATCAGACACCTGCATAAGGAGCAAAAGCCTGGAAGTCTGTGAGAGAGGTCAGGTGAGCCCGCATCTAACTGACAGTTTGAGAGAGAAGTGGGATCCCATTGAATCCTTTTTCCAGGCTTGTCTAGGAAGCTCTGAGGACACCACTTGGACATCCTAAATCACTTCCCAAACCCGTGAGTGATGACCCCCATGTGTCTGTCTCCTTTAATCGGGGAGCTTGGATGCTTAGGGTGCAGGAAGGCACATTCTGTCTCTGAGAAGAGCTCCTCCCGAGAGAGACAGCATCCATGGTCAAGTGCAGCCTTGTGCATGGGACAGAGACGACAGACACTGTGCCCATGGCGCTGTGGGGCCCCTGAAGGTCTGTGTCTTCCTCATGGGTCATGAAATCTTGCCCGCATGAGTCTTAAGGAGGCCTTTCTACATTTCAACAAGCAGAAAAATCTGCCTCTGAGCTCAGAGGAAAAGAAGCCCCTTTCATCCGTGTGCACACACACAGTTCCCCAACAGGGCCAGCTCTGAGCATACAGGTCTCATGACAGAATAGCAACGCTTGCAAAGAGAGAGCCCAGTAAACTAGAGCCATGTGACCTAACAAACCCGGGAGGAAGCTGGAGGCCTGCGTCTCTTACATCTGCAGATGTGGGTTGCTGGCCCATGGTTACCGTCTAAGTCACTGACAGCAGCTTGGAGACCATGGGGCCATGGCGTGGCCATCCTCTGCATGGTAGGCACCCATGGTACCCAAGGTCTCTGCAGAAAGACAACATTTGTGGCCGTGCGGTAAAATACAGAAGACAGAGGACAGAACGTGATGCCCAGAGACCTTCAGTCTCCTCCTCACTCCTCCTGGGGGAACTGTAGCTCTGGGCAGGATGCTCAGCTGCTACCACACACTGTGCAGTATCTGATAGAACGAGAGATGTGGGGATGCTTGACAACCACCTGGGGATGCATGAATGCAAGGTCAAGGATCACAAGGGAAACGAGCCAGTCCCTTACCCAGGCAGCATCCTGGTCCACCCTGTTCTCTTCAGCGGTTCGCACAGGACCTCAGGATGTTGAGCACCACCATCAGTGACAGAAAACATCCATCCAGCCCTTCCTTAGAGCTGTACTGTGTTACACTGTGACCCTCATCAGCCTGGTTACCCCCAAGGCATGGAGTTCTCTAAAGGAGTAACAACAGATCGGCTCTGAAGTCTCTCAATCTTAACTGCCTCTGCCTCTGTGCTTAGTTAATCATTTGTTTGTTTATTTATTTGAGACTGGGCCTGTTTATGCTGTACAAGCTGATTTTAGGCCCCCTAGGTTAAAGGGATCCCCCCCGCCCCACCCAGCTCAGCCTCCCGAGTAGCTGAGACACCTGGTATATGCTCCACATCTGGATTTGACTTTCCTCTTAGCCCTTCAGCTTTGAAAGGGCTCAGGGGGGAGTCAAAGGGCTCAGGGAGAAGTATGGGCTGTTCCATCCCTGAACAATGAGATCAATGAGACCCATCCTAACTACCATGATCTCTACGCTATGCAGGATGTTGGGAAGTGGGTCTTAACAGAAGGGTGCTTGGGAACCTCTGTGCTGCTGAGGATTGAGGAACAATGGGGTATCCGGAGGAACTCCTGGGGATGAGGCAGCCACTGGGTCCACACGCCTATTCCTTGTCCTGCCCCCCAACATCAACAAACAGGCAGATCCTCTGTCTGTCCCAAGGTACCTGCTGTTTGAGGGGAGGAGGCCATCTAGCAGAGACAATGATGGCTCAAAAGAGTAGAAAACACACGTGTTCCCCTCACAAGCTTAAAAACAGATGAAGAGAAAACTTGTACCTTTTTCTAAAGCAATGAAACTCAGAATACACAGAGTAAGGCCAAGGGTCTCAGACCCAGAGCTGTCTAAGGAGGCAACCCTCGACTCTGAGGCGGAACGGCATGTCTGATCTGGGGTGGCAGAGACGGAAAAGATTAACCACAGCGGTGGAAGCAGCTGGGAGTGCAGCTGTCACCCCGAGGAAAGCGCAGTTTGTTGAAAGCTGCTCCAACTGTCTGCAGAGCATGGGGCACTAAGTGCAGCCACACCCAAGGAAAGCCCGAGTTAGGAGTGAGGCGATGCTGCCCTCTAGAGGCCAGTCTGGAACTGTCACGGTACTGAAGACGATTTCTGGTTCATGGTCTGGTGCCCTGTGGAAAAGACCAGAGTTTCAGAGCGTGTCCCTGATTTGGGGTTCAAACAAGTACAGAGAATCCCACCTCGGCAAAGTGTAACCTCCTCAATTGGTCTCCTCAGCCCAATTTTCTGCCTTTGATATACGTAATGTGGTTCTGAGAGAATTTTCTTGCTTTTAGCGAAGTGTGACTGAAATAGTTAAACCCATGGAGATGCCCCATTGTACTAAAAGGTATTACTTAAAAAATTGCATATTTTGAACCAAGCAAGCCGGTCTGCTCCAATACCTCCAGGACTCAAGAAGCAGAGGCAAGAAGGTGGCCATGGCGAAAAGCTGGGGAGACATAGCAAAGCACTTTCAAAAAAGGAAAAAAAATTAAATACAAGAAAAATTACCTGTATTATGCTACAAGAGACAACTTTAGCACCTAACCTGCAGAAAACAGCTCTTCAGGCTCGGCGGTCTGAGTCTGTCTGGCGAGCAAGCGTCAGCATTCCTTCACAGCGCTCGCTTCCTGGTTTAATTATGAGCCAGTCTGAAAACAGAGCATCAGATGAAAGGGACGCGCGTTTCATTCCAGACAGGGGCCTTCCAGCCAGGGGTTCCCTGGATCTCAGACATTTGAGCAGCTTTTATGGCTGGTAACATCCTTCCCGATGAGCAAAGCATTCAGGGTGATCTGGGCTTTAGGGAAACGTGATGTTTGTGTCCTGTGACCTCACCCAGGCAACTCTAAGGTTCCAGTCCACTGGCCTTTCCAGGTGGGTATGGAGAAACCTTAAACCCTTGCTCAAGTCAAACCATCCCGGGATCTCACGAGCCACACACGTGCTTAGGAGGACTACCTACCTACCACCAGATTCAGATATAAATAATAGGTCAGTAGTTTTAAATCATTACCATTAAAATCCCATTTTACAAACAAGCAGTCCTTTAAAATGTCTTGTGGGTTTATCCACAGTCTGAGAGTCTCAGAGATCATCCTTCTATGGTCAGACCACAGGCTCCATGAGATAGACAATGGTTGTCTTAGCCAGCAACCTGCACTTTATTTTTGGGACAGTCTATGGGCATCAGGTATAGTGGCCTATAGTTTTCTCTGTTTTTTTTTTTTTTTTTTTTTTTTTTTTTTTTTTTTTTTTTATGATGTATCTTTACTGGTTTGGGTAGAAGAAGTTCAGAAGTTTTTTTTTTTTTTTTCTGACATACTGATTGGCTATAGATCTTTTTTGAAAATCTGGTAGAATTCCATTATGACCCTATCTGACCCTGGGATTTTTTTTTTTTTTTTAAAGCTGGAAGGATTTCTAATACTATAGGAACCTCCTCATTTGTTATGGATTTGTTTAGGTTGCTGACTTCTTGGTTTAATTTTGGTGGTTTGACTGAATCTAGAAATTCATTCATATTTTTCCAGCTTAATGGAGCACAGGTTTTTAAAGTATTCCTTTATAATATTCTGAATTTCTCTGGTGTGGGTTGCAATGTTTCCTTTTCAATTCTGACTCTGTTAATTTTGGGTTCTCTCTCTCTTTTGGTTAGTCGAACCAAGGGATTATCAATCTTCTTTATCTTCTCAGACAATAGACTCATTGATTCTTTGTTTTGTTTTCTTTGTTTCTATTTCATTGAGTCCTTCTCTGACTTTTTTTTTTTTATTTTAATTTTTATTTCTTGTCATCAACTGGGCTTGGATTTTGGTTTGTTCTCGTTTTTTTTTTTTTCTTCCAAATTCTCGAATTGCATTATTAAGTCATTTATTTTTTCTCTCTCTCTCTGATTTTTTGGGTTTTCAAGACAGGGTTTCTCATTTCTCCCTTCAGCCAGAAATACAGATACACAATTAAAACCCTGTTCCAATAGTCCCTCTCTATGAACTGAGCATCACATCTGATGGAAAAGAGAAAGAAAAAGGAGGGCATGAGTCCTTATTTTGGTGGAGGAGACGGTTTACTGTAGATAAAAGGGAGGGCACAGCTAGAGGCAGGGACATCTGGGAGAGTCCAGAGTGGCCATGACCCTGAGCTGGGCCGTGTGAAGACAGGGGGTAGGAAAGAGCCAGAAGACCAGGAGACAAGAAGCCAGGAGGATAAAGGGAAAAAAAAAAGGATAAAAAGGGACCGGTGTAACCAATATAAGGAAGGGCAGCCCAGCCCCTGGGCTGGAGAAGTTTAGGGTAGTGGGCAGGGTGTGCCAGCCAGAAGGATCCGGTAGCAGGTAGGGCCTGAGGGAGGCTGGGAGAACTTGCTGGCCAGGTCTGCTTTGATCTGTTAAACAGGCACCTTGGCCTTTGGTCTTGGGTTTGAGACCTAACAGCACCCACACTTCTGGTATGGCCAACTTACACATTTCCCCTGAAAACATTTTCTTCTAGTAACCTCGGCAAACTGTGTACAGCATATTTCAGTTCCAATGTTTATAGCAATTATTCTACCATACCTGTAGAGATATGTCTGATAAAAAGTTACTTTGAGAAAGTAAATTATAGAGGTTAAGCCCTCTTATTTCTTTTCTTTTTTAAAAAATATTTATTTATTTGTTATGTATACAATATTCTGTGTATATGCCTGCAGGCCAGAAGAGGGCACCAGATGTCATTACATATGGTTGTGAGCCACCATGTGGTTGCCAGGAATTGAACTCAGGACCTTTGGAAGAGCAGGCAATGCTCTTAACCTCTGAGCCATCTCTCCAGCCCCAAGCCCTCTTATTTCTATAACAGGAGTTGAACCTGGGCTTCAGAATTCAAATATCTCTGTATAAGAAATATAAAAAGTTCAGATGACATTTGCCACGTGGCTTTTGAACACTTTTGTGTGTTCGCTCCTAGTTTTTGAGGTTCTGTTTTTATAGAATTAATCAGAACACTTATTAAAAGAATGCATTTAGTTAATATATATATATATATATATATATATATTCACAGAGATCTGCTTGCCTCTGCCTCCCTCCATGGTTGGGATTAAAGGTGTGTATCACCATGCCTGGCTTTAAGTAAGTATTTTTTTTAACTCAAGCAACAACCTCAATAATTATTTTTTTTATGGATATTATATTGAATTACCAAAAATCAGGCATATGACATTTTCAGCCCAATACAGTCAACCTGTTCTTCACTTTCATCTTTGTCTCCCTAGCAACGGCACTGATTGGCACCATCTCACTGCTGAATACCTGAAGTGGCTCCCCATCAAGCTGGCCTTGTTCTCCTCCCTTGACAAAACACTGTCCCCTTATCGTTTGTTATATTCCAAATCTCTCGATACACTAATTCTTGCTTCTGAAAATTCTAAAGAGGGCTGAGGGAGAGCGCAACCAAACCCAACTATGAAAAATCATGGCTTACTCATCTGTGGCTCACACGGGGTGAATAAGCGCTCTTCTTTCATGACACTATGAAATTTCATCATTTACACTTTCTTTACAGCCTCAGTATTTATTTCTCTGTCAGCTCCTTTCCGTCTTAGGGCTGCTATAGCTGTGATGACACACCGTAACCAAGGCAACCGGAGAGGAAAGGGTTGATTGGCTTATGATTCCACATGGCAGTTCTTCATGGAAGGAAGCCAGGACAGGAACTCAAGCAGGGCAGGAACCAGAAAGCAGGAGCTGATGATGCAGTGGCCATCGGGGGAGTGGCACTGCTACTGGCTTGCTCCTCATGACTTGTTCAGCCTGGTTTATTGTAGAACCCAGGACCTCCAGCCCAGGGGTGGCACCACCCACAATGGGCTGGACCTTGCCACATAATCACTAATTTTAAAAAAATACCCTATAGGCTTGCCTGTGGTCCGATCTTATGGAGTCATTTTCTCAATTGAGGCTCCCTCCTCTCTCTGATGACTCTAGCTTGTGTCAAGTTGATATAAAACTAGCTAGAACCTATCTATTTCATCCCGTTCACAAATATGAAATAAAATTTGCCTCATAATATTAACTGTCCCACTAGCCTTCTACCCCCATTGTCAGTTTTTTCTTCCAAAAAGAGTAATTATTATGCACTATTAAAAAAATAATAGCGTTATCAAGGCTGTCTCTATAGCTACAAGTCTATATAATAGCCATACTTATTCTATTCTTCTATATACACTTAGCTTTACATCACCTTACTTACTGGTTTCCCAAGTAACAGAATCAAAATAGTTAACCACTAAGAAAATATTAAAAAAAATAACTGAGCATTCACCCCCTAACTATTCTAGCACTTTAACCTTCCCGCTCTCCCTATAATTAGCTCCCTTAACCAGAAGTTTAGGATATAATTAGCCCAAGAGCCTTTAACACCCTAAGCAAACTTTTAAGTTTTACTTCTGCTATCTAAGGATTGCAAGACTTTATCGTACATCTACTGAATGCAAATCAATTGCTCCTGTTAAGTCAAATCCCCCTCTAGATTGATGGAGCTGCCCCCATGAAATTATAGCTAACAACTAAATACCCTACACTGTCTGCAGTCTACTCTTGCCTGGGAGAAGGCGGCGGGAGAAGTCTTGGTAGAGTTTTCTTTTTCTTTTTCTTTTTTTTCTTCTACTCATTTGAATTTGCAGTTCAATTCGAACTTCACCTGAAGGCTTGCTAAGTAGACTAAACCTCTATGTTTAGATTTTCAGTCTGGTTGCTTGCCCAGCCATTTGCCTATGCTCATAAACTGTTGACTATTCTCAACAAACCACAAGGATGTTGGGATGCTAGTCTTCCCGTTTGCTGCCTGAGCTGGAGTAGTAGGAATGGCTTTATGTCTTCTAATTCAAACTGAAGCAGGGTCAGTCAGGAGCCTTACTAGGAACTAATCAAATTTATAAGGTTGTGACTGTCCATGCTTTTCTAAGGATGTCTTTATATTCATATGTTTTACTGTCACTACCGCTGTGCGGACACAGTACGACCGAAGCAACTTGAGGGGGAAAGGGTTTATTTAGTTTATGTTTTCACATCACTGTTCATTGTCCTAGGAAGTCAGGACAGGAACTCAAACAGGGCAGGAACCTGGAGGCAGGGGTTGATGCAGAGTCCGTGGAGGGGTGCTGTTTACTGACTTGCACTCCATGGCTTGCTCAACCTGCTTTCTTTTTTCTTTTTTTCTTTTTTTTCTGTGTAGCCTTGGCTAACCCGGAACTTGCTTTGTAGACCAGGTTGGCTTCCCCTCCTTCCCCTGCTTCCCCTCCTCTTCCTCCTCCTCTTCCTCTTCTTCCTCCTCCTTCCCTTCCTCCTCCTTCTCCTCCTCCTCCTCCTTCTTCCTTTTTTTTTTTAAAAAAAATTCGTTTTTATTTCTTATTTATTATGTATACAGTGTTCTGCCAGCATGAATTCCTACAGGTCAGAAGAGGGCACCAGATCTCATTAAGGATAGTTGTGAGCCACCGTGTGGTTGCTGGTAATTGAACTCGGGACCTCTGAAAGAGCAGTCAGTGCTCTTAACCTCTGAGCCACCTCTCCAGCCCTGACTACATCATAATTCTAAGACAACACTGTCAGTCATCATAGAGGCAAGCATACAGTATTTGGCGCAGGACTCAGTAAGTTCCAGAGACTGGGGCTCTCAAGGATGTCCACATCTTTTCACAAGGTTTTCATCTCTGTGGTATTTGTCTCTGATCGGCCTCATAGCTCTGGAAGTTGGCGCGGTAAAGCTCAAGATGCCAGCACCACATCTGGACAGGACGCGGCTAACAAAGGCAGTTTCAGAACCACCCAGTCTGGGACCGGGTTGCTCAGGTTGCTAAGGTGACAGGGCTTGCTGTCCGGCTTCAGTGTCACTTCTAGAGTCCGAGCGGGGGAGAGGTTCTTTGAGCTCCAGTTCCTTTGCAGCCTCAGTCCATATGAGGCTGGCCATCCGGGACATAAAGAAGCCCATCCTCTTTGTCTGCTTCCCGGAGGCTTGTGTGCTTTGCTGGTCTTCTAGTGAGAGGCTCTGCACCTGCTGGCTAGTCAGCTGCAAGAAATGGTCCATCAAGACCTTCTGCAGCGTCCACATCTTCCTCTGAAGCGTTTGGAAGACCTTCTTTCTGGTGGAATTCTTTGCTAGGGGGGGTTTCTTTTGTTCGGCTTCTAGCTTCTAGGCTACAATGACCTTGGGTATATTTTTCAGGTGCTCTGGCGATCAGGTTGACTTCTAACTCACAGAGAGTGCTGGGGTTAAAGGCCTGGGCCACCACTCTCAGTTTGACTTGCTTTTTTACATAACCCAGGACCACTTGCCACAACATAATGGGCCCTTCCATATCAATTACTAATTACAATGCCCTACAGGCTTGCCTACAGTCTGATCTTATGAAGGCATTCTCTCTCTCTCTCTCTCTCTCTCTCTCTCCCTCCCTCCCTCCCTTCCTTCTTTCCTTCTTCCCTTCTTTTCTTTCCCTTCCTTCCCTCCCTCCCTCCCTCCCTCCCTCCCTCCCTCCCTCCCTCCCTCCCTTAAAGAGTGAGGCAAATTTTATTTTATCTTACACCAACTTGCAGTTGGAAGGAAATGTAGTATTTCAGAAACAGCACTGCGGCAAGCAGAATGTGCCAGTCACAAAGGCCAGTTGATGACCTTTTCTCTTATTCTCTCATTAGCTTGAAAATATCTTGTATTTTGGTTTCACACTTATATTTGTTTGTCTTTGTTTTTTTCCCTGTGGACAACAGAAGCATATAAATCCACCTTATATAGAGCCTTCAGCGGCTTAATCTATTAATGTGAATTTGCTTCGGAAAGACTTCTTCTCAGACTGTCTGATTTATTGTTTTAATTTTGACTTGCCACCGCCTAAGTCTCTGTGACACTATTATCCCAGGTTTAAAAAAAATAAGAACTTACTGGACTGTCTCCTTGTTTATTGGATCTTGGGTTTTTCTTTTATTCTTGGGTCCTCATTTTCTTCTGATTAACTAGTTGCTTTCACAGAAATTACTTTCTTTTTCTTAAATTTATTTTTCTCTCATCTATAACATCCCCATGGCAGTTTCCCCTCCCTCCTCTCTTCCCAGCCCCCTCCCTCCATCCCCTCCTCTGTTGAGGTTCTATCCTTTCAGATGACTTTAGCCTGTGTCAAGTTGACATAAAACCAGCCAGAATACATACCGATAATAATTGGTATTATGGTTCCTGGAAACTGACTGGACTCTCATAATTGGGCCTCAAGGAGTGGGCTCTAAGTCAAATCAGACGTCGGTTGGTTACTCCCATGAGTTTTGTGCACCATGGTCTTAGCATATTTTGCAGGGAGGAGAGATTGTAGATCAAAGGTTTTTGTGGTTGGGTTGGTGTTTATGTTTCTCTTTTGGTAGTGAAGAGTACCTTTCCATGTCATAGACACCAGAACAAGGGTTAAGGCTTCTGTGTGGGCACCAGTTCACCCATGTTCAATGAGTTGTGTGGCTGTTGTCTTCAGCAATGGGGCCTTGCTGTCAGTTTGTGGAGAGTATCTTAATATTTTATTATCTTGGCAACGGCCAGGGTTGCTTGGTGAATTCCTTTGGGCCAACAATTCAATTGGATGTAACCTAGTCCTGGCACTGGAAGACTCATTTGATGACAAGAGATGACCAGTATGATTTCTGTCTTCCTCATTATTTTGGAAATGTTACATATTATAACACATTATCACACATATCACATATTATCACATATTATAACATATTATCACATATTATAACAAGTTTCCCCTGCATCTGGTTTCCATACCACCCCTCAAATATTCTTCAATTCTAGCTGCCTCTCCCCTCATTCCCCCATCCTATCTCCCCTCCCTTCCCCACATGATCCTCCCATTCTTGTCCCCTCCTACATACCCAGCCCATCCTTAAAATCTATTCTATTTCCCACTCCCAGGTAGACCCATGTATCTCCCCTAGTCCTTTTTTCTATGCCTCATCTCTCTGGGTCTATGGATTATAGCCTGGTCATCAATTTATTTAATGAGTAATATTCAGATATAAGTGAATAATACCATCTTTATCTTTCTGGTCTGGGTTACCTCGTTCAGGATGATTTTTTTTTCTAGTTCCATCCATTTGCCTGCAAATTTCATGATGTTATTTTTAAAAATTAGCTGAGTAATACTCCATTGTATAAATGTACCATATTTTGTTTATCTGTTCTTGCATTGAGGGACATCTAGGTTGTCTCCAGTTTCTGGCTATTATGAATAGAGCAGCAATGAACACGATTGAGAAATTGTCCTTGTAATAGGAAGAAGCATCCTTTGGGTATATGCCCAAGAGTGGTATAGCTGGATCGTGAGGTAGATTGGTACACAATGTTCTGAGGAACCATCATATTGATTTCTATAATGTCTGTTCAGATTTGCACTCCCACCAGCAATGGAGGAGTTTTCCCATTGCTCCACATCCTTGCCAGCATGAGCTGTCACTTGTTTTATTGATCTTAGTCATTCTGACCAGGTGTAAGATGGAATCTCAGAGTAGTTTTGATTTGCAGTTCCATGATGGCTAAGGATGTTGAACATTTCCTTAAGTGTTTCTCAGCCATTTGAGTTTTGTCTATTGAGAATTCTCTGTTTAGGGGAGACTTGGCAGGCTGACCAATCCTGCAACTACCCAGACCCAGAACCAGGGTTAAGTGTTGGCCCATCCCCCAACATCTACCCCATCTGTGACCTGCTGGAGCACTGGTTGGGGGGGGGGGTGGTCACGTTTTGTGGTCCAGGGCTGCAGGATCTCCATGACACAGGGCAACAATGGCATGTCCAAGAAGAGTCCTAGTGAGGGCCCAGTGTCAATAGTATAGCAGAGACCAGGGGCCTTTAACCAAACCAATGATTCTTTGTGATGAACGCCTGTATGTAAAGATGCATGGATAAAGAAAAGGGTTTACTGCATGATTCACTGTGTCACACCGCAACTTCCACAACAAGATTTTCCCTTTCTTCTTCTTTTTTCTTTCTCTTTTCCTTTTTTATCTTAAATTTTATTTTGTTTTATTTTGGAGGGTGTGTTGCAGGAGCAGAGGGCAGATGTGAGGGGATGGGAGGCGGGTGGGATCAGGTTGCCTGATGTGAAAGACACGAAGAATAAATAAAAAAGAAAGTTAAAAAAGAATTCTCTGTTTAGATATGTACCTCATTTTTAAAATTTAATTATTGGGCTTTTTGATATCAAGCTTCTTGAGTTGTTCATACATTTTGGATATTAACCCTTTATCAGATGTGGAGTAGGTAAACGTGTTTCCCCATTCCGTAGGCTGCTGCCTTGTCTGACTGATGGTGTCCTTTGCCACACAGAAGCATCTCAGGTTCATGATGTCCATTTAGTAATTGTGATCTCAGTGCCTGCGCTATCAGTGTTCTCTTCAGAAAGCCGTCTCCGGTGCCAGTGCTCAAGGCTGTTTCTCACTTTCTCTTCTGTCAGGCTCAGTGTAACTGGTTTTATGTTGAGGTCTTTGATCCACTTGGACTTGGGCTTTGTGTAGGTGATAAGCATGGACCTATTTGCATTCTCCCACATACCCATGTTGGCATCCACTGTGACCAGCACCGTTTGTTGAAGATGCTGTCTCTGTCCCAGAGCGTATTTCCGGCTTCTTTACCAAGAATCGGGTTTCTATAAGAGTATGGGTTTATGTCTGAGTCTTCACTTTGATTCCATTGATCAACGTGCATGTTTTTATGCCAGTGCCGTTTTTTTTTATTTATTATTATTACTGTAGCTCTGTAGAACCTCCAGTAGTTCTTTATTGTTCAGGATTGTTTTAGATAGCTTGGATTTTTTGTTTTCCCATATGAAACTGAGTATTGTCCCTTTAAGGTCTGTAAAGAATTGAGTTGGGATTTTGATGGGGATTGCATTGATTCTGTAGATTGACTTTGGTAGGATGGCCATTTTTACTATGTTAATCCTATCGATCCATGAACATGGGAGATATTTCAATCTTCTGAAATCTCCTTCAGTTTCCTTCCTCAAAGACTTGAGTTTTTTTTTAATCATACAAATCTTTCACTTGCTTGGTTAGAGTTATACCAAGATATTTTATGTTATGTGAGGCTATTGTTATTTCTCTGATTTCTTTCTCAACCTGTTTGTCATTTGTAAATAGGAGGGCTACTGATTTTTTTTTTTTGAGTAAATCTTGTAACTAGTCACGTCATTGAAGGTGTTTGTCAGCTGTAGGAGTTTCCAGGTAGAATTTCTTAGTCAGGGTGGTGGTGGCACATGCCTTTAATCCCAGCACTTGGGAGGTAGAGGCAGGCGGATCCCTGTGAGTTCAAGACTAGCCTGATCTACAGGCTACAGATTGAGTTTCAGGACAGCCAGGACTGTTTTTACAGAGAAACCTTGTCTCAAAAAACAAAACACAAAACAAAACACCCCCCCCCCCGAAGCTGCTCTCTTTAAGTTGTCCTACTGCTTAAGCTAAGACTTCTAGTACTATATTGAATAGGTGTGGAGAGAGTGGGCAGCCTTGTCTTGTTCCCGATTTTAGTGGAATTACTTTGAGTTTCCCTCCATGTTATTTGATGTTGGCTATGGGCTTGTTGTATATTGCCTTTATTATGATGAGGTATGTTCCTTGTATCCCTAGTTTATCATAAAGGGGTGTTGGATTTTGTCAAAGGTCTTTTATGCATCTAATAAGATAGATGATTATGTGTTTTCTTTTCTTTCAGTTTGTTTATATAGTGGATTGCATTTATTGACTTTCGTATGTTGAGCCACCCTTGCATCTATGGAATGATGCCTGCATGGTGGATGATCTTTTTGATGTGTTCTTGGATTCATTTTGCAAGTTTTTTTTTTTTTTTTTTTTGGTTTTTCGAGACAGGGTTTCTCTGTAGCTTTGGAGCCTGTCCTGGAACTAGCTCTTGTAGACCAGGCTGGTCTCGAACTCACAGAGATCCGCCTGCCTCTGCCTCCCGAGTGCTGGGATTAAAGGCGTGCGCCACCGCCGCCCGGCTTCATTTTGCAAGTATTTTATTGAGTTTTTTTGAACCTATGTTCATTAGGGAAGCTGGTCTGTAATTATCTTTCCTTGTTAGGTCTTTGCGGTCATGGGTATCCTTTATTATCCTTTTGCTTAACACTTTGGGAATACCTCTCAGCCTCCTCCAACCTCCCATTCTTCTCCTTCTACGCCCCTCCCCCCTTTCTTGAGACAGGCTCTCACATAGTCCAGACTGGCTTTGAATTTTCTACGTAACCGAGGATGACCTTGAACTTGTGACTCTCCTGCCTCTCTTTCTTGAGTGATGGGATTATAATGTGCACTACCACTTGTGGTTTATATGGCATAAGAGATAGAAACCAGGGTTTTGTATGCTGGGCAAGAGCTCTACCAACTTAGATAAACCCTTAGTCTCCCATTTTGGAAATACTTCTAATTTTTATGATATTCAGGGCTGGCAGGAGCCCCTAGACTACTTTTGTGAGAATTGTTACTCCTCCATGAGAGGAAGCTTGAGCCAAATTCACCTTTCCGTTTAATACCATGGGGAGGGTACATCTGGACCACACTGTGAGGTGGAGCAGGGAACCCTTTGGGGCAGGTGTGGATTCTTGTTTGCTGTCAAGGACCCTAAGGATCTCAAGGAAGAAATGAGATGTAACTTGTCCAGTTCACACCACCTTGCTTCAGGTAGAGTTGAGGATCAAATCTAAATCTTTTGTAATTACACCTGCTTTTAGAAGAATGTATAATTTTAATTATTCATGAATGATTTTTATTTAGAATATATAAAAACATTGAGTGTAGACCTATGGTAGTGGAGTTTTTCTTCAGGAAAAGCTTGCCAGATTTTTCTGCATGGCTTAAAAGAAGCGAACAGGGTTATTGGGATAGAATATACATATCACACAGATCACCCATTTTTGCCTGTTCATCTCAAGTCCTGAGGGATGGCTCAACAGGTAGAGGTGCTTGTGCGCAAGCCTCACTACCTGAGTTCAAGCCCCGTATACCACAAGGTAGAAGGCGAGAACTGATTCCTGAGAGCTGAGAGTTGGACAGCTGTTTGTTCTCCGACCTTCACACTGGCCTGTGGTGTAAGTGCAGCTGTGCCTCCCCAAATAAAAAACACGTAGCATTTGAAATAAAGTGCTCATTCAAGTGGCTTTTTGTTGTCGAATAGTAGTTGAAGATGCGTTACATTCATTTATGCTGTAGAATTTTTTAATGATGCAAAGATGTGTTGCATTCCTTTGTGTTGCATTTGTTTTACTCTGTGAAGCTGTGTTAGTTTGCCCGTGTAAAACACCTGATTGGTCTAATAAAGAGCTGAATGGCCAATAGCGAGGCAAGAGGAAGGACAGGTGGGGCTGGCAGGCAGAGAGAATAAATAGGGGGAGAAATCTGGAAAGAGAAGATGGGGAGAAAAGGAGAAGGAGGGAGGACACCAGGGGCAGCCACCTAACTATACAGCAAGCCACAGAGTAAGAAGTAAAGAAAAGTATATGGAAAGGTAAAAGCCCAGAGGCAAAAGGTAGATGGGATAATTAGTTAAGAAAAGCTGGCAAGAAACAAGCCAAGCTAAGGCAGGATATTCATAGTAAGAGAAAATAAAGTCTCCATTATTTATTTGGGTGTTTGGTGGTGGGCCCCCCAAAGAGTAAAGAATAAAAAAACCCAACTACAGCTTTTACTCTATAGAATCGAAGAGTCATCATTACGCCAGCGTGTAAACCACTTTTTACTCTACAGATCTGCACAATGATCATCATGCCAGTGTGTAAACCACTTTTTATCACTCCCTGCACTCAGAGAGGCTCTGCACAGCTCAACTTTTCCTCTTTCCCCCATTTTATGCCCCCACCCCCACCCCCACCACTGTGCCCTCTCTGTCACTCTTGATTTGCCTGTCCTGAGCATCTCTCCCAAGTCTGACTGCGGCCCTCAGGGACTGGCTTCACCTCTTCCTACACACCAGGGTTCATGCAGGCTGTGGGGTGTCAGCACTTGGTTCTTTTCATCGCTGGCCGGTATTACATTGCATGGGTATGGCAGTGTTATACATTCATCCACCGGTGGACGGGAAATCAAGGAGAGGAGATCGTCCCATGTTCTCGCTGCCGTGGCTAATGATGCAGATGCGTGCACGAGGTTCTGTGTACAGGTGTGTGACCACTTCCTTCACCACATACTTAGGCATGGAAGTTTTGGAATTCTCTCTGATTCATTGTTTTGAGCCTTTAAATGTTTCTTAAAACAGCTTTTCCACTGTGAATTCCCACCAGGGTGTGGGGCTTGCCATATCTTCACCAGTACCTACTGTTATCTGATTTAAGGGAAATTATTATTGTTTTATTTATTTATTTTTTTGAGACGGAGTCTCTCTATATAACCTCAGTGGTACTGGAATTCACTATGTAGACTGGGTTGGCCACAAACTCCCAAAGATCTGCCTGCCCCTGTCTCTCGGGTGCTTGGATTAAAGGCTTACACCACCACACCTGGCTTTACTATTCCTTTTGAGACAAGATCTCACCGCAGCCTTGAATAGCCTGGAACCACTTTGTAGATGAGGCTCTTGATGGTGGTGGTGATGATGATGATGATGATGGTGATGATGGTGATGATGATGATGATGATGATGATGGTGATGATGGTGATGATGATGGTGATGATGATGGTGATGATGATGGTGATGATGATGATGATGATGATGATGGTGATGATGGTGATGGTGATCGTCATGGTGATGGTGGTGATGATGATGGTGGTGATGATGATGGTGGTGATGATGATGGTGGTGGTGATGATGCAGCACTTGTGATGATCCTCCTGTATCAGCTTCCTGGATGTCAGGATGACAGGCTTGCTTCACTGCGAGCAGTGTGAAATCTTTGAGGGTTGCCAGCTTACTTGATGATTGTACCATGCGTGCCTTACTGTTAACAACACTGAGCCCTTTTGATGTTTGTCTTAAGCGTTTGTATGCCATCTTTGAAAATATGCCTGCTTGAATCCTGCCCATTTAAAAACTGAGCTATTTGCATCTTTATTATTGCTTCACTGTGGGTTTTAATTTTAAGGATTTATCTTAATATTTTCATTTAAATTTTTAATTATTTTAAATTTTCATTGCGTAGGTGTGTGTATGTGAGTACCAGATACCTTTTTAAAATATATATTTTTGGATCCTTTAACGTTTAAGGATCATTTGATGTTTTTAATTTTTTACTAATATTTATTAATTGTAAAAATAATGGGTGTATATGATATCTCCTACATGTCTATAATATGCTTTGATCCTGGGAGGGTTTGTTTGGGGCAGTTTGAGATGATAAAGTCTACCATGGCAGGGAAAGCATGACGGCACGGGCGTGAGGCCGCTGGCCATATCGTCTCCATCATCAGGGGATAGAGAAGAGGCAGGAGCTGGGTCTGGACTACAGAACCTCCAGGTTCCAAGTGGCCTACTTTCCCCATCAAGGTTCCACCAGCTGGTACAAGCGTTCGAACACATGAACTTACAGGGGCTGCTTCACACCTCAGCAGCTTCCCTTGTCTTCCTCCTCTCCGTTCCCGTCCTTACCCTCATCTTACCTTCCTTCTTTCCCTTCTCCTGCCTCCATTTTCCTCTCTTTGTCTTGTCTCTATCTTCTCCCCTAAAGGTAGAGCTTCCAAATGCAGGAAATAAAAGCAAAATTAATTAGGAGGATAGTTAAACCCACACCTGGATTGGAGTATTTTTAACCACCCCATTTTTTTTTTAGTAATTGGTATATCAGATAGCTGAAAATATCAATAAGGCTAAAGAAAACATGAGCACTATTAATTGCCTGTGCTTCACAGAAAACTAGAGGATGCTGAATTCAGACCAGAGTATGTATCCTTTCCAAATACCCCTGGAACACTTTCTCCGAGCTAAATGTATCCTGGGCTACAATGCAAGGCTCGGTAACATTTGGAAGACCAGAAAGCCATGCCAGCTGAGCGATGCCACTTGTGCCATCACTGATAAGATGTTCAAGCATCTTATCAGGTTGGGATGCAGGAAGTCGACTTTATACACCAGCAACTGATGTGGGCAGCAGTTTTCATCAGAGAGCTGTGCACATCTGGATCCAGAGAAGCTGGGTTTAAATAATTGGTTCATGTTGTCCAGCCTGCCTGTCACAGCCCTGGAAAACATTTCTTATAATTTATTTATGAATGACCTGGGAACAAAGGGGCAGGGAGTGCTAAACTGCCCTGATCCTCTAATTTCTCCTCGCAGACTCTTCTGGTTCCTCAGCCTCTGACAAGAATGCTGACAGTTCATAAAGGGAGCTATCATGTTGAGATGTAATATTAGATATTGGAATGCACTGAAGGAGGATGCTGAGTTAGACAAGGGAGCAGATTTGGCAGACTATAACTGCAGCTGTGGAAAGCCCGTGAAGCTTACCATGACAGCAGTCCTCTCTCTACAGTGGTGGTTTTCTGCCCCAAGCCCTGGGCTGTCTTCTTATTTCTCTGTCCCTTGAGATTATTGTCACGATGCTGGATCTTCATCAACCGAGTGTAAGTAATGCCCTGGCTGTTTTAAGACTGAAACTGGTCAGCGCGATTGATGTCGTGGAATTGGACCGCTGGAGTTGCTGAAAATACACAGGACCAGCGCCTTGGAGGAGCCAGAAGTTTGGTTATAATGTCTGAGCATCATAGTTGCTCTTACTTTTAGCTCCAAATCTTTCAGTCCCCTCCCACCCCAGCAAATGTCGCAGTTACAGTAACGGTGAAGGTGTTATTGTGGAAGAGCATAAGCTGAAGATTACTTCTTGCCCAGTATGCAGAGAGTTTGTAATGATGGGACCCTTGGCAGGGTGATGGCACTGCAGGCCAGGTCCCACTCCTGGGAGTAGCTGGCCAACACAAACTAACTCCATGGATTTAAAAAAAAAGAAGAAAACTTGAACTTGGGTGAAGGGAGAGGTAGGGGTAGAGAGGGAGGATCTAGAAGGACTTAAGGGTGGTAGAGATCAAAATATAGTGTATGACTCTGCTTTCCAGTTCCATCCGTTTTCATGGAAATGACATAATTCTCTCTCTCTTTTTTTTTTTTACAGCTGAAGAATTCCGTCGTGTATAAAAGTACGTTGTGTGAAAATCTCAAAGAATTGATAAAGATGGTATTTAAAAATGAAATAAAATGGTGGGGAAAAGAGCACACACACGCACACACACACGCACACACACACACGCACACACACACGCACACACACACGCACACACACACGCACACACACACGCACACACGCACGCACACACGCACACGCACACACACGCACACACACGCACACACACACGCACACGCACACACACGCACACACACACGCACACACACACGCACACACGCATACATTTGAGACAGTGAGAAAGATGACTGACTGCACATGAGTTACACTTGGCCACAAGTGAGAACGAAACTAGTTCAGAATGCCACGGGTCCAGGGCAGAGGGTAGAGGGGGCTGTTTCGGTTGTAAGGAAATCAGTCTCTCGGGCGGTCTTTGGGGGGCAGGTGTTGATGTTCCAGATCCACTGAGATGTCTTACCGACAGCAGGACACAGCCCAGCAACTTGTGCCAGCGTCCCAGCCTCCAGCCTCTCAGCCTCCAACATCCCTTACTTCTGCTCCTTTAGCCTCCATGGGGGTACAAGCTAATTACTTGGACCTCTGCCTCATCTTTCTTCTCTTGCACTTTAGCCTGTGCATTTGATGCCCCCATCTACTTTCTTCTCAAGGAGCAGGAATGTAAGGAAAATGGTGCTAAAGGCCAAGCGCGCTCGCTCTCTCTCTCTCTCTCCCTCTCCCTCCCTCCCTCCCTCCCTCCCTCCCTCCCTCCCTCCCTCCCTCCCTCCCTCCCTCCCCTCCCTCTCTCTCTTTCTTTCTCCCTCTCTCTCTCTCTCTCTCTCTCTGCAAAAAGTTTTGGAGTTTTGCAGGGTAACCCCCAAGAGTGTCAGCTCAGCTATTCAGCTCTATTCTGTTAAGCATGTGTTACCCCACATGCTTGTGTTCGATTCTTTCTCACTCCAGGGCACTGGTATTCTCCTCCATGCCCTTTCTACGCTTTACACGGCATCATTTGCAATAGCAGTGGTATATGACCCCAGGTCCAGAGAACACTTGCAGATATGTGTGCGCTTCATATCACAATGGCCAAAGTAGTGTAAGGGGGTTTTTCATTTCTCTTCCACCCAGACACTTTGGTACTGTACAGGCCCATGAAGGTTATGTCAACCCAAACCTTCAATTATAGCTTATGGAACTCAGGGCCAAGTGCTTTGTTCAGGTTGACAAGGTGGATTCATCTCCTTTTGTCCAGGAGCAAACAGAGACTTAGCGAATGTTATCAGCCACCTAGTCATGTAGAAAGTCAGGGAGGAACCCTGATTTTCTGTCCCATTGCCATTCTGTCTCAAAGTGACGAAACTGGAGTTTGCAAGCTGTGGATTGCACAACTCAGTTCCTGGCCTTTCATTAATTATGAATCATTATCTCCCCCTGGCACTTCTAGCCACACACCGTGTTCTGAGAAGAGATAAAATGTGAGGTCCCTTCATGCTATTTGTTCACTCGGTCAGCGGGAATGTGACCAGTTCTGTCAATCCCTTTATCACGGACACAGTGTGCCTTCATCAGCTCACTGGCTGGTGGCGCTTGAACAACCACCTCCGTTGTTCTTCTGCTCACTGGGTCTTGAGGACGCAGACAAAGACTGGAGGTGTGCGGGACTCGGCTCAGCCACTCAGCCCAGGAGGAGGGTCATGCTAAGGTTCGGGTGGTGCCCTTCCACCACTTCAGCCTTTTTGTTTTTTAACTTTATTTTTATTTGAAAAAATAACACACCGAGATGACGTCCATTCTTACTGGTGGTTTCCCATCTTCACTGTCTGCGTTCTACTTTAACCTCTACACTTGCAACTTTCTCCCTAAAGAAAAGAAGCCAATGGAAGTGGTAATTCCTCTTTCTTGCCTCCTTCCTCCCTCCCTCAAATGTCCCTGCATCTCTCCACTTACTCTTGCTTCATCTCTTCAGTCAAAGTGAAAGAAGTTTCCATCCATACTAAATGCATTACTTAGAGTCTAGGCAGTCAATATAGTTCATTCAGGAAATAAAAGAATTCATTTAGAGCCGGGTGGTGGTGGCACATACCTATAATCCTAGCACTTGGAAGGCAGAGACAGGTGGATCTCGGTGAGTTCGAGGCCAGCCTGGTCGACTAAGTGAGTTCCAGGACAGCCAGGGCTGTTACACTGAGAAACCCTGTCTGGGGGTGGGGGAGGGAGAAAACTTTGAACACCGGGTCTAGCAGCAGGGGTGTGGGCAGGACTTCAAGGAATAAACAAAAGAGGTGGAAACAGCCTGAACTGGCAGCATGGTGACAGTTCATCATCCCAGGATGGAGAACATTAGAAAGAGACCCTTGTCATGACCTGCAGTCTTCATGGATTGATTGCCTGACTGTCCTGGGCAGTACGGAGAAGGCTAGAGCCTAAATCAAGGGGCTGGACCTATAGGAAGTAACCCGCCTGTTGGGTGAAATGGATTGAACTCCACAGGAAACCACTAAGCGAGTGATTTATTTATTTTTTTCTGTCACACTCTGAAGATCTTAGGCAGGGTCCATCTTCCCTTCTTCAGCCATGTTGGAGCTTTATTAGCCTCATTGCCAGGTATTAAAAGGGCCAATTCAATCTGAAATAAAACATCATTTTCTGAGACAGCTCGAACAGTCTCTATAACTCAACTTTTTCTTTTTTTTATGAGAATAATTAATTTTATTTCCTTAGTTAATACATAAGAGTAAATTTATTTTCTTTTTTAAAAAATCCTTCTCATTTTAATTATTTGGGTAGAAATGTGCTATACAGTTTTCCCTCACTCCCTTTCCCTCCTCCCCTATACCGTTCTGCCCTCCCTCCTGCTCCCCATGCTCCCAATTTACCCAGGAGATCTTGTATTTTTTCCTTTTCCTAGGCGGACCCACGTATGTCTCTCTTAGGATCCTCCTTGTTGTCTAGGTTCTCTGGGGTTGTGGTTTGAAGGTTGGTTGTTTTTTGCTTTATGTCTAATATGTACTTATGAGTAAGTACATATGATATTTGTCTGGGTCTGGGTTTCTTCACTCAGGATGGCTTTTTCTAGTTCTGTCCATTTGCCTGCAAGTCATTGTTTGCTTTCTACTGCTGAGTAATACTCCATTGTGTAAATGTACCACATTTTCCTTATCCATTCATCAGTTGAGGGGCATCTAGGTTGTTTCCAGGTCCTGGCTATTATGAATAATGCTGCTATGAACACAGTTGAGCAAATGTCCTTGTGGTATGATTAAGCATCCTTTGGGTATATGCCCCAAAGTAGTATTGCTGGGTCTTGAGGTAGATTGATTCCTAATTTTCTGAGAAACTGCCATACTGATTTCCAAAGTGGCTATACCAGTTTGCACTTACTCCACATCTTCTCTAGGATAAGCTGTTATCAGTGTTTTTGATCTTGGCCATTCTGACAGGTACCATGATATCTCAGAGTACAACTCAACTTTCATTACACACTGATGCTCTGTGGGGCAGAGAGGCCTGGCTCTTGTTCAACCTCGCACCCTCTGAGCCACAGCTGGCTTTGCAGGATAAGCGGGGCTGAGGATGGGAGGGTCTGAGGATGGGAGGAAGCCCAGGTCGAAGTCTTGTGGTACAACTGGGCCTTGTGCCTATCTCTCCCTTGGCCGCCCACTGTCTTCTTTGAGCTGAGGAGCCAAAGGCTGCCCCCCGGAAGGACCCACTATGAGATTCTGCGACACTGTAGAGACCTCAGATCCCACTATTTCCAGGTGCAGCAGGTTCATCCTCTGCACCATTTGTGTCTCTTCCCCAGCTCTTGTCCCCATTGCTACCCCTTCGCAGCCTCCTCCCGCAAACAGGAAGCAGTCTGAGCAGGGTCACTCCACCATACCCAGGGCCCAGGGAAACCCTTGGTTTCCACACAGACAGGAGCAGGTCCTTCTGCTGTCTTCCTGTCCAACCTTTCTCTCATGTGCTTCGACAGACAAGTGAGCAGAAGGCCCCATCCATTGTCCTCCACAAACCAGGCAGCATGAGCTGTTCTACGGCGTCAGTTAGGAATATCCCATTCCTGCCCTAAATTCCCGTTGAATCTCTGGCTCCCTCACACAGGCTACTGATGGTCACACCAGCTGACAGGCATGTGGCATCTTTAGAACATCGAGGCAAAGGCCAGAACTCCATGAAACAAACCCACATTCAGAAGTGAAGTGAAAGAATATTTTAGTGCAGCCCAATGAGGTTTTAAAACATCAGAGTTTCACCAGGCAGTGGTGGCGCACGTCTTTAATCCCAGCACTCAGGAGGCAGAGGTAGGCGGATCTCTGTGTGATCTGTGTGAGTTCGAGACCAGCCTGGTCTACAAGAGCTAGTTCCAGGACAGGCTCCAAAGCTACAAAGAAACCCTGTCTCTAATAACAAAACAACAACAACAACAACAAAGAGCAAAACAAAACAAAAACAAAAAAGTATTGATCTCAAAGACAGATTCAAAACAATGGAACTTCTCACTCAGACTTGGCTCTACCATGGCTCAGCATACTCCTGTCTTTCTTTTTTTGCAGTTTGGGCATTTCGTACATCTCTTTTGGATCTTCATTTTAATTTTCAAATATTGAATCAAACAGTATTTTTGTAGATGACCGAGACTTTGAACACCCTCTTAAATTTTACCCCGATCTCTTGCGTCATTTGAGTCTCTGAGCAAGGGCTACATGTCACCATTGTCCTGGGCCAAGGCTTTCATCAGACCCCTGGGAAAATGGTGCTGCCTGTTCTCCAGAGCCAGGTCCCCAGGGCCATCTCTGTGTTGCAAGTGGCTGCAGCAGGTTTTTGCAGACTTCTCTCTGTACCCTAGCTGCGTCTGTCCAGAGATGGCAGTCTGGCAGCTGTCACCAAGCCAGGATTGAGGGGCTCTTGCCATGGCAGATCCTGAGACGCAGAGCTGAGGCGGGTTCATGGATAAGCAGGGTAGCTGACAGCCTTTGTGTTGCTTTCATGGAATGTTCTGTGCTTTCTACCTCTGTGCCTTTGTGCCCACTGTTCCCCGTGCCTGGGGGCTTCCTGAACTATCTTGAAAATCAACTCCTGAGAATGGTTCACTTACCTATACAGTGAGCCTTCTGTGGACTTTCCACCCCCCCCCCCACTAATACCCTCTTACACCACAGCAAGCCTGATATTGAGGTAAAGTGTGCTGTAGTTGGGAATAGGCATGCGTTTCCTATGGCTGCTGTCTTGGTTTCTTTCTTTCTTTCTTTCTTTCTTTCTTTCTTTCTTTCTTTCTTTCTTTCTTTCTGTCTTTCTTCTTCTTCTTCTTCTTCTTCTTCTTCTTCTTCTTCTTCTTCTTCTTCTTCTTCTTCTTCTTCTTCTTCTTCTTCTTCTTCTCCTTCTCCTTCTTCTGTCAACTTGGAACTAGAGTCAATTGGACCTCACCTGTCACAATGCTCCTTTCAGATTTACCTGTGGGCAGGTCTGAAGTACATTTTCTTGATTAATGATTGATGGGGATGGGTCCAGTTCACTGGTGGACAGTGCCACCCCTGGGTCTTGTGTGGTATAAAAAAGCAACCCAAGTAAGCCATGCAGAGCAAACCTGGAAACAGCATTGGCCTCTGCACCAGTTCCTGCTTCCAAACTTCCTGCCTTGAGTTCCTACCCTAACTTCCTTGGATGATTGACCGTTATGTGGGAGGGTGAGCCAAATAAGCCCCCTTTTCCAGGTTGCTTCTGGTTATGGTGTTTTATCACAGCCACAGAAACCCTAACAAAAATAACTGCAGTAACAGCACACCACAAATCTAAGGGGCTTAAAACAGTCCAAATTAGTTTTCTTATAATTTGAAGGTCAGAAGTATACAATCGAAGTGTCTGCTGGGGGCTTGAGAAGAATCAGTGTCCTTTTCCTTTCCTAGGGGCCACCAGCGTTCCTGTCCCATGGCGCTTCCTGTAGCCTCCAGCTTCTGCTTCTGTGGTCACGGTCTGCAGCTATTAACTGATTCTCTTGCCTCCTTCTGTGAGTATCCTTGTGATGGCATTGGGCCCCTGGGGACCATCAAGGATAACCAACCACTCCATCTAGAGTAACTTAACTTTTTCTTTTTGAATCTTCTCGGTAAAATCCCTTCGCCACACGAGATTCAGATTCTGGGAAGTGAAGATGTGGGGATTTTTGTGGAATGATATTCTGCCTCCCAGAACGATCTGCTTTTCCAAGATGACCTAATCAGTATTTCTCACACAGCTCCGTTCTCCCAGCTGAGCACAAAGCTTCGGGACGTGGGAGGGGAAGCCACATTGTCCCACCTTTTTCCTCGCTCTAGGCGGTGGCTCTAGGGACTTCTTGTAGGTGATGGCTGAGTTTCTCTGGTGGTTTGATGGGGTTGAGCCGAGGATCCCACAAAATCTTGGGACACATGTTGGGAAGAGAGGTGCTGTGCATTAATCTACCTCCTCCGTACTTTCTGTTTCTTTGGGTAAGGCTAATCACTCCCATTAAAAGCCACTGCACATTTCCAGGGCATTAAAAATGTATTCGATTTTATGCTGTGCATGTCTTTCCAAACTGGGAAGAAACCCACACTAAACAACGCCGGGCCATAATACGGCTTTGCGTCACACGGTTTTCAGGAAATGAGAACTCTGCAGAGTTGAGGCTGACTTCGCTGGCCCCGGAAAATAGACACATTCCAGAAATAGCCCCATGCGGCTAGACCTCCTCCTGGCCCTCCAAATTGTCTCAGCATCTATTTGCAGGTGGCTTGCCTGCTGCTTTTCTCTCAGGACTGAGCTGGCTGGAGCAGATGCTTTCTGCTGGGGTCTTCTGGGTCCTTCCTTTTCGCAGATAGCCTGTCTGGATTTTATATACTGGACTTTGGATCCAGCCATCCTTAATAATCACTGAAGAAACGCTATATGGGAGCTCCATTTAGTAAATGGGGGGCGATTAACATCACTCACGGAAATGTTTTCATTCAGTGACAAGTTAATGTTTTAGGGAAGATTTACAGACTAGCTAAATATTTTGACAGAGAAATGAAAGTAACTGTGAAGACCACTCCATCTGGATCCCCTTATTTATTGCCTGGATATTTACACGACTGCCTGGAAACTTCACGATCGGAGAATTAATGCACAGAAAAAGAACCCCTCTTTTTTGGCCAGAGTCTGGGGGCAACTGTGAGCTGAGAAGAAGAACATGAGCCCATCTAACCCCTGAGAGTTCTTCTTCCCTCCTTCTCGTACCCAGTATGAAAAACACCACTCCATTAATACCAAACCTCAACTTTTGGTTTTTTCAAAGTTTCAAACAAGTTTTATTGTCATGCAATCCTGAGATATTTCCTTTGTTTAAAATGTACACAGGGAACATGATTCCTTAATATGACCAATAACTTGAGTCCTGGCTCCACCTTCATGGCTGGGGTGAGAGAGGTAAGGGACTATAGGGCCTCTAGCCTTGGCCTCTGTGTGACATCCTGGCTAGTATGGTCCTAGACTGACCCGCCTTCACCCCCATGCACACATGGGTGGATGTGAAATGGAGACCCACCCCTCCTCGACCTGCTTTCTGTAGATGTCTTTGGGGGATAAGGAATGCAGCTGATCCACTGTTAAGTCTTGGAGGTCTGGAGTCAGAGCCCAAGGGGTCTTCACTTAGGAGGTACAAGCCTTCAGGGGTTCCCCCACTAGGCCAGGAGTGGAGGTACAGACCACAAGAGGGCTCACCCCACCCCTCTGTCCTACAAACAGCTCCTGTAAATGTCACCCACCCCATGTAGTGGCAGAAAGAGTGTGAGGGTTCTTTCTGGAAGCCTGTTGCTGCTGCCGCCTGCCTTGGCTGGGGAAAATGGAGGATGCAGGGGCAAGCAGAACACCAGGCCTTTCGAGGTCCCTTAAAAGGCCAAGATGAGCAGGGTGGGACGTATACCACCTGACGTGCAGCGCGAAACCCAGGCTTGGGAGCTGCGGTGTTGGTGGCACCTGGCTGAGGTCACCTCCAGGGCTGCTTTCTGGGTAGGGCAGCAGCTGACCTGGTCACCCATTCCAGGCCTGAGACAGCACCCAAGGCCTGAGAGCTCTTTCTTCTGAAGGCCCCCAGGTTGCCTTGTCGTGAGTGGGAAGGTCACTGAAGAAGCAGGAGTGAGGTGTTCCAGCCTGGTGTCTGTAAGGGGTGCATTGTCACCCTGCCTTTACCTCTGCAGGGTAGGAGGAGGATGACTGACCCCCAGCCCAGGGTCCTGCCCTAGAGAGGCTGACTGTCTCCCTAACTAGTACTCAGCTATGTAAAGTCTTGCAGATGCTGAACTGCCCCAGCAAGGTGCAGTCTCCAAGACAAAATCAAACCAAAGGTACAAACATGTTATATGCAAATGTGTTCCCTCCTGGGGGGTGGGGTCTGTGTTGGGTGCTTTGGGCCTAGAGTCAGCAAGAATGTAATGTGTGTAGGTGACATACAGTCCCCTGTTCTGACTTCACGCCCCGAGTACCATGCTATTGGAATGGCTTCTATTCAGGCGCTTCTGTGTTGGGTCTTAAAGAGACAGAAGTGGAGCCATCCTGCTCTGAACAGAGATATGAACCAGGTCACCCGTCTATGAGGCTTCTGTGTGTGCCTACTAGGTAATGTAGGTGATGGGTGGCAGACTGACAGGGGTTGGCACATGGCCAGTAGAACCCTGCTTGGACCCTTACCTGGTAGGTGGCAGTGGAAACTTCTTCCCGTGCTTTCTGTCTTTCTGTCTCTGTGGAAGGGTCCCATCTTTCTTCCAGTGTCCCTTTGATGCAGGAAATGGATCAGAAGCCTGGGAAGGAGTTGGAGGGAAGCCACACACCGGGTCCAGGCACAAAGCATTCCTCTTACTGTGCTGCTGGACCCATGCTAGTGTCCTAGTGTGTACCATGGAGTAGCAGAGCCATAATTCTCATGTTCCCAAAGGACACCGCTATGGGTATATGTAGGTACGGAAAAGGAGAGAGGCCAGATTGTGGGAAGCGTCCTCTTTAGAGGGGCCCGCACTGCTGGGGTACAACCTCTGCTCCCAGGAGAGGCTGGGGTGATGTCCTGACAGTGTGGTCCGGATGCTGATGTACGTAGACAGGCTGGTCAAGGGGTCCAGGGGGCAGTGAGAGCCGCTGTCTGGTCAGTTCAGTCCTCGGAGTGGTTCAGGCCAAGGTCAGGGCCACACAGCATGCCACAGCCAATGCCCCGTGAAGAGTAGGCTGCAGGGTGTTCACCTACTCAGTCATGGTGGACACTGACCAGCGCTACCACCGAAGTCTTGAAAAGGCATTTGACTGCACCCTCCATCCTGGGGGACCTGATTTTGTTCAAGGTCAAATATCACCCCGTTAAGATGAGCAAACCGACTTTTAATGAAAGAAGTGGCTCTTAGTGTTACTCATGGGTGGATGTGGTTGTAACTGTGAAGGTAATGAGTGGTTGCTGTGGAAGGTGCTTAGTATATGTTACGAATGATACACAAAAGAACTTTGCACGTAAGGTCTTTCAGGTCTGTAGAGGTCTGGGCAAAGGTACTTAGAGTTCTCTTGGAGTGTCCGTGCGATGTCTCAAGGGGAAGCTAGGCAGTCACAGAAGGCTTCTTGTAGCTAAGCATTCCGACTGGGAATGCACACAAGGACAGAGAGTCAGGGTTGACGTTTTTCGAGCATGTTGGGTCTAACTGTTCACCTGGTTCCCTGTGCCCAGTCTATTATCATTTGGATATGATGTGTCTCCCCCATAGGCTCATGTGTTTGAACACTTGGTCCTTAGCTGGTGACACTATTTTGGGAGGGCTTGGGGTGGTTATGAGGTAGGGCCTTGGTTGGAAGTGGGTCACTAGAGGCAGGCCTTGAAGGTCCTAACCCACACCTGCTCTGGCTGAACTCTCTGTTTCCTGGTATGTCACCGTGTGGGCAGGCAGCTGCTTCACGCTCCTGGCCACACATAGTGCCTTCCCTACTGGGAGGGTCTATATCCTCTCAAACAGTGACCCCCAAATAAAATCTTCCTCCTTTAAAGATTGCTTTACACATTTTTTTATTTTTTGGTTTTTCGAGACAGAGTTTCCCTGTAGTTTCTAGAGCCTGTCCTGGATCTAGCTCTTGTAGACCAGGCTGGTCTCGATGCTTTACACATTTTTTATCACTGCAGCAGGAAAAAGAACTCGCAACCTCCTTGGCCAGCTCTCTCTTCTAGAGACCTCTGGTTATCTCCCACCCTGTGAAGTCCCTGATTTCTTTAAGCAACAGCATGGTCACCTTCCTGCATTAGATACGTAACACTGAAAATGCCTCTTTCTGTTCCTCACGCCCCATATTGTGTCAAGTGGAAGCTTTGCTTTTCGGGTGAAGACTCGTTTTGTAGTGAGCTCTTATCTGGACTAATAAGGGATCACTCATCCCAATTTCATCCTGATTTCATTCTGCGGTTAAGTTTCGTGCAGGAAGATGGAAGTAGCCAATGATGGATCACTTCCTAGACTCCTCTATACATTTGCCAGACTCAAGAATCGTACAGTTCATCGTATCCAAGTGTTTGGATGAAGCAGGAGCTGTCCCATGTCACCATTACTTCTGCTGCCTGCAGTGTTTCTGTCCATGGCTGGCATGTCTGTGTTTCTAGAGTCTGAAGTTGGCATGTTCATCTTCTATACCATATGCCCCAAGTAGACCAGGCTCTTCAGAGTGATAGATCACACTTGACAGATTATCATTTGGAGATATTCACTAAAAATTTCCTTCCACGGCTTGTATCATAAGAGGCTGTTGATTAGGGGAAGATGGCAGGCAGCCTGGACCTGGAAGTGACCCCTTGTTGAACAGGTGGGCAAATCCATTTTCTGTGTGGGTTGCAGCTTCGCAGTAAGAGGGTTTAGCAGCAGGCATGGGATGCTAAAGACCCTGGGTACAAATTATCCCCAGGCCCACCCTGCCCAGACAGCAATGCAGGAGTCCTCTGGACCCCGAGTATGCCGAGGCCAAGAGATCTTGTATTTACCGAATCAACTTCCCGTTCCTTGAAGAAATGGCTAAGTTCCTTACAGAAATCGCATGCTGATTCACTGTTATGAGAATATTACTTGTGTTTGAAGAGACTAGAACTTTTGTTGAGACTCACAATGGAGTTACTAATATAGCCTGAGGTTGCTTAACCTTCGAGATGGCTATCCTGCTGTGAATTCAGCCTGTTTAACTTGTCTTTGGGAGATGTGTCACAACCAACCCCTTGGAGTTCCCACGTAATCAACTTTTATAACCTAAACTAGTACACAGCTGTGATCTTAGGTTGTCTGGCCTTTCATTCCCCAGACCCAGAGAGCAATGTGTGTGTGTTTGTATGTGTGCTGTGATAGTCACTTGCTGATAACTGGAGCAGGTCAAAAGTGAGCCTTATAAAACAGACATCAACCAAAGTGCTGGAAGCAGCACCCAGATACTGTGTGATACATTTGCAGTGTGGTGGTTATCTGAGTAAATTGGAATAAATAAGTTAATCCCTTGCAAAGCCCTGCTAAAGATTTCTATAAAGCAGTGCACATTCCTTCCTCATGTGACGCTTCCTGTGCTATTCAGATACACAGAGAGCAAAGCCCTTCGCTCTGAATAGACAGATAGGGCGGAAATCACAAGCTAGAGAGAGGTGGAAGACACAGGGAGAGTGGTGGAAAATTCAAGCCTGGACTCCCTCTTGGTCAAACTTCCTTAATATGACACAGACACATATTGGCGACTCCAAGTTTATCACAAGCACATTTAACTGACTTGAAACAGAAGTCACGCTGCCTGAGTAAATGAATCAACGACCCAAGAAGGCTCATTATTATTTCTGGTTCTCAAAATGTTGCTTGCACTACATATGCATTACTCAAGGGACTGCAGTAATTCATGATATACCTAGAGCCACAAATGGAATAGCCAAGCTGAGCATCCAGAAAATGAGATTGGCACCTATGTGATGCTGTTCTCTGAGTCTGTCTGTGAGAAGGAAAAGGATTTGAGGAACTTGAATTTGACACAGGTGGGCAGATCTCTAGAATATTAAGGGAAGTGCTATGGTAGCTATTAAAGGCAAACCAAACCAAACTAAACCAAGCCAAGCCAAACACAAAGGCAAACCCAGACGAACCCACCCCAAACCACCTAACCATTTCGTCCCATTCAAGGTCCTAAGGTTTGAGGGATCATTGCATTATCATCGGTATCCCACTAGGTGGCACTGCTAATCTACACTTGCATGCTTGAACCGGTTTCTATGGTAACAAGCTCACAAATTTATGGGAGAGAATTGGCCTTGTCTTCTGGCGCGGGTGCATTTGTGTGTGTGTGTGTGTGTGTGTGTGTGTGTGTAGGAGTTTTCGAGTGTTCAGAAGCTTGATTTGTGTACAAGGGACTGTTGATTTACAGCTGTCAGAAGGAGAGAATCAAGTAAACATCATACTGAGTGAGGTAATAAGGAAGGGAGAGCAGAGAACTCCTCACTGTTCCTAGCGCAGTAACAAACAGCCTTCACCTGGTGGCTCGAACTGAGTGTGATGTTTTTGATGCATGCGGCCAGGTAGCGGCTCTAAAGCACACTAGGAGCCTGGGAGTCTGCGCTCTGCGTTCGCTCTTGAGTGAGAAGCTTTGCGGGAGCTCAGTGTGGGGGAAGCCATGGCGGCTTGAACTGTCAGCGTGCTAGGGAGGTAATGCTGGGAACCGTTACATCTGCTCACACATCTGGTTCTACCCATTGCTGTACGTGTAGACATGTATGGTGCTCCTCTCTTGGAAGCGTGCATCCCACGCTCTCCGGAGAATATGCGTTTCTGGAATATAATGCTGTTAGCACGGCTCTAACTCTTAATCAAACGCTCGCCCTCTGATCCTTCAATGCAGGCTTTTCTCTGCAGGTGCTGGATGCTTCTCACCTGGAAGTTACTGTTTGGGATTCTAGAGCTAGTAAGGAGTACTTCTCTTATGCACAAGAATTCTGAGGCACTGAGACTGGGGGTGGCGGTAGGTGGAGGGGAGGGCCACCAGTGGCGTGAAAGCACTCATTAGAGATCCAGTTTCTCCACTATAAGGAAGCTTGTGGACGCCCCTTCTTCGTGGACCCTAATGGAGCCCTGGGCCCCAGTTTGGAACCAGATCAACACACTTAATGCTGCACGGGTGGTAGTAGGGGCTGGAGGAGGCCCATTGAGGTTTGGGAATTTGTACTGTTTGCTTTTTGGGAATTCTGGTCTACGCACTCATCTGAAACAGAGTTTACTTTTAGCCCTCTCAGAGAAAAGAGAAAAAGAGGATGGAAATAAAAGATTTTTTACAATTTTTTTTAACTCCTATCATTGGAGTTTCACCTGGATGACTATTAGGGATATTTTCTAGAAGGGTTTAAAAATTGAAGATATTTTGAAATAACTTCAGAATTACAGAAAAGTTAGAAGAGTACAAAGCTTTTCATGTATTCTTTCCCTGCCATGTTAAAAGTTTGCCTTTCATCATGGTGCAGGTAACTTTTCATCTATTTAAAATTTTCTTTTTTTTTTTTGAAACAGTTTCTTCCTATGTATCCCTGGCTTTTTGTCATGACCACCTTCTTGCTTCTGCTTCTTAAGTCCTGGGGGCAGAGGACTGAGCCACCTTACATGGTTCAATTTTTTAAAAAGGTCTTTTAAAAGTATAATATGGCATCTCCTTGTGTCTATTTCAATCACACATTGTTAAAAAACAAGAAAATTTCCCATAGAACCACATTGCAATTATCGAAGGCATCCCCGAGTATGCACTCTGCTTAGATGGGATTCTCTGTATCTGTTTTGAGCTCCAAGTCCGGGATACACTCTAAACTTTTCCCACAGGGCAGCGTCAGACCCTGAACCCACACATCAAGCCTTCAGTACCGTGACAGTTCCGGACTGGCCTCTAGAGGGCAGCATCGCCTCACTCCTAACTCGGGCCTTCCTTGGGTGTGGCTGCACTTAGCGCCCCAGGCTCTGCAGACAGTTGGAGCAGCTTTCAACAAACTGCGCTTTCCTCGGGGTGACAGCTGCACTCCCAGCTGCTTCCACCGCTGTGGTTAATCTTTTCCGTCTCTGCCACCCCAGATCAGACATGCCGTTCCGCCTCAGAGTCGGGCGTTGCCTCTTTAGACAGCTCTGGGTTGGAGAACCTTGCGCCATACTCTGAGTTTCATTGCAATAGAAAAGACACAAGTTTTCTCTTCATCTAATTTTAAGCTTGTGAGGGGAACGCATGCGTTTTCTACTCTTTTGAGCCATCATTGTCTCTGCTAGACGGCCTCCTCCCCTCAAACAACAGGTAGCATGGGACAGACAGGGGATCTGCCTGTTTGTTGATGTTGGGGGGCAGGACAAGGAATAGGCGTGTGGACCCAGTGGCTGCCTCATCCCCAGGAGTTCCTCCGGATACCCCATTGTTCCTCAATCCTCAGCAGCACAGAGGTTCCCAAGCACCCTTCTGTTAAGACCCACTTCCCAACATCCTGCATAGCGTAGAGATCATGGTAGTGAGGATGGGTCTCATTGATCTCATTGTTCAGGGATGGAACAGCCTGTACGTCTCCCAGAGCCCTTTCAAAGCTGAAGGGCTAAGAGGAAAGTCAAATCCAGATGTGGAGCATATACCAGGTGTCTCAGCTACTAGGGAGGCTGAGTTGAGGGCGGGGGGGATCCCTTTAACCTAGGGGGCCTAAAATCAGCTTGTACAGCATAAACAGGCCCAGTCTCAAATAAATAAACAAACAAATGATTAACTAAGCACAGAAGCAGAGGCAGTTAAGATTGAGAGACTTCAGAGCCGATCTGTTGTTACTCCTTTAGAGAACCCCATGCCTTGGGGGTAACCAGGCTGATGAGGGTCACAGTGTAACACAGTACAGCTCTAAGGAAGGGCTGGATGGATGTTTTCTGTCACTAATGGTGGTGCTCAACATCCTGAGGTCCTGTGCGAACCGCTGAAGAGAACAGGGTGGATGAAGATGCTGCCTGGGTAAGGGACGTGGCTCGTTTCCCTTGTGACTCCTTGACCTTGCATTCATGCATCCCCGGGTGGTTGTCAAGCATCCCCACATCTCTCGTTCTATCAGATACTGCACAGTGTGTGGTAGCAGCTGAGCATCCTGCCCAGAGCTACAGTTCCCCCAGGAGGAGTGAGGAGGAGACTTAAGGTCTCTGGGCATCACGTTCTGTCCTCTGTCTTCTGTATTTTACCGCACGGCCACAAATGTTGTCTTTCTGCAGAGACCTTGGGTACCATGGGTGCCTACCATGTCCCTGAGACCTTGTCTTTAAAAGCAGAGGATGGCCATGCCATGGCTTCATGGTCTCCAGGATGCTGTCAGTGACTTAGACGGTAACCATGGGCCAACAACCCACATCTGCAGATGTAAGAGACGCAGGCCTCCAGCTTCCTCCCAGGTTTGTTAGGTCACGTGGCTCTAGTTTACTGGGCTCTCTCTTTGCAAGCGTTGCTATTCTGTCATGAGACCTGTATGCTCAGAGCTGGTCCTATTGGGGAACTGCTACCACAGTGTGTGTGCACACAGATGAAGGGGCTTCATTTCCTCTGAGCTCAGAGGCAGATTTTCTGCTTGTCTCCTTAAGACTCATGGAGACAAGATTTCATGACCACGAGGAAGATTTCAAAACCTCCAGGGACCCATCAGCACAAAGGGCACTGTGTCCTTTGTCTCTGTCCCATGCACAAGGCTACATTCTTCTGATGATACTGTTTTGTGATTGGGTAATGTTGCTAGGGCTCAGCCAATCTAGATGCACCAATGACAGTCTATGTGTGCCCCTCATGCAAAGAGAAAGAAGTCGATTTTACTGAAGGACAATGTCACCTTTAGACTTAACTCCCCTGCACAAAAGGCTTGAGTATTCATGAGGATGCTCACAAAGTGTGCCAGGAAGGTGTCTAGCAGCGCACACACGGACATGGACACACACACACACAGACACAGACATACACACACACAGACACATACAGACACAAACACAGACACACGCACACACACACACACACACACACACACACACACTCATAAGACAAAGGCAGCATTGTAAGGCACATGGTGTTTTCTGGGCCCCACATGAATTCGCTGAGTCCCAAGGATGGCAAATGAGATTCGGTATTATTCCTCCGACTTAGTCAGGGCTGCTATGGGATCCTCAGGTGTCAGGAGCAGTTACTCACATTCTTGAGCAAATGCTGCAGGGAGAAGAAGGATGCTGCGGGTTCAAAATCCTCCTTTGAGGAGGAAGGTTTGTCTTTGACCCTGAGTAACAGGCTTCTTTCTGTTGGCAGTCTCTTAACAGAGGTCCAGCGCAGTCAACCATGTTCTCAAAACTGCAAGAATTTTCCCAGGTACAGCTTTGCCAGTCAGGAATAAGCCCAGGTAGAGCCCAGATGCATCCCCAGCAAAACCATTGGGGCATCCAACTGATTAGGGAAATTGACTTGTGGGCCTTTGAAAGAGGAGATTCTGATGTAATGGACTACGGACCAGCCCCGAGGTCTGAACCTTGAGGCTTCTGGAAATCAGTCAGGGCAGGGACCCACTCCTTTGGGTGACATTTGGATCATTCAGCTAATGTTCACATTTTCCAAAGTGTTTCCTTATTGAATATTAATTAAATTAACAAATGATAAGCCCGTGGTTTTCCTTCCTGGGCATCATTGGGGGAGTTAGTTTTAAGAAATACTGTTACTTGTTGACTCCTGAAGACTAGATCCTCAGTTGGCCTTGACAGAAAAAAAAGGTTAATTTTGGCTACCTATGTGGTCTTAAACCCAGCAGGCAAGTACAACCACGATTAAAATGATCGATGTATTTCTTCAACAGTTCAAGGATGGGACTTTAGTCCTCAGATATTATACTTAACCGTATGAAATGTTATTAGGACAACTTTCTCACTAATGATTCTCTTCCTGAGATATCTGTATCCTTGGCTCACTTCAGCACCGCGGGGTCTGTTCATAGCTGAGAATCAGGCTACTCTGCTTAAATCCTAGGTGAAATCTAAAAGCTGCACTTGACCATGAATGCTGTCTCTGGAGGAGATCTTCTCACGGACAGAATGTGCCTTCCTGCACCCTAAGCATCCACGCTCCCCGATTAAAGGAGACAGGCACATGCGGGGTCATCACTCACGGGTTTGGGAAGTGATTTAGGATGTCCAAGTGGTGTCCTCAGAGCTTCCTAGACAAGCCTGGAAAAAGGACTCAATGGGATCCCACTTCTCTCTCAAACTGTCAGTTAGATGCGGGCTCACCTGACCTCTCTCACAGACTTCCAGGCTTTTGCTCCTTATGCAGGTGTCTGATGCAGCAAAAGGTCCCCATTACAGTTACCTTTTCCTACTACAGGGCTCTGGTCCATGGCCCAGTGCTGCTGGTCTGCCCTGCCCCTCATCACTATGGATCCTCATCCTCTCGAGATCCATCTTCACACAATAATCCACTCCTTCCCAGGTCCTTCACTCACAGTGACCTCTGAGATGGCTGCTCTTTTCCCAGCCTCTTTTCTCCCCCAGATCCAGAAGGTCAAGCTGTTGCTCCTTCCGGTTTACCACCTCTCCTGATGTCCTTCCCGTTCTGACTGACTCCCCTCTGCCAGACACCCACAGCCCTTTGGGACACAATACGGATCCTCTCTCTGTCTTCTCTGGGGCCCCATCTCTGGTCACCCACCTCCTCTCTCTGGCTCCTGATTCTCTTCCTCCCCCTTCCTGGTCAATCTCTCAGGTTCACTCTGTAACCACCCATTTTTCAGCCCTCTAACAATTAGGTTTCAGATGTTTCTCTAGATTCACCTGATGGCAGTCACATGATCTGCCACAGTTGATCAGGTTAAAACTCTCCTCCTGCTCCATAAAGTCATCCAGAACAATCCTCTCTTAGATTCTGGGGCCAGAGCCTATGTCCCTTTATCATCTCTGTCAGGAAGCAGCCAATGAGAGAATACTTTGCCTCTCTTCTTTTTTTATCTGTCTCCAGGATCTGAAGGGTTAATGACCTAAGTAAGAGTCTCAGGTGGACTGAGAAACTCTGGGCAGGAACTTTGACTTCGCTGATAACAGCAGTGGGCTGTTAGGGACCAGGATGCTGCCATCTTGTCTTCGCTAGGGTTACTGTTGCTGTGAAGAGACCCCATGACTCTGGCAACTCTAATAACGAAAACATTGACTTGAGGTGGCTCGCTTGCAGTTTCAGAGGTTCAGTCCATTTGTGCTCAATGACGGGGAGCGTGGCGGTGTACCGGCAGACGTGGTGCTGGAGCTGAGAGTCCTACGTCTTCATTCAGAGCCACAGGAAGCCAACGCCACTGTCACAGTGAGGGACACCTGAGAACAAGACCTCAAAGCCTGCTCTCACGGTGACTGTCACTGTCTCTGTGACAACACCGATTTGTTGCTCCACGAGACTCGTGAAAAGCAGAATGTTCTGGTCTTCTCTATATGCACCGATGGTGAAGAGGCCTCTGCTTGCGGGTGTGTTTTCAGCTGATTGTTTTGCTTACTGTGGCCAAGGAGAGCCAAAGGTACCCACTGAGAAGAATAGTGAAAATAACCCGCTCCACTGGACTGAGAGGCACAAGCTCACCCAGCAGAGCTGACTGTATCTCACCTCCACGCTAAGGTGCCTGCAGCTCTGTGTAGGGTGTGAATTGTTCAAGTCCCAGTGACAGGCATGAGGGAGGCTCGAAGGAGCCACATGACAAAGACAGTAGAGATTAGTTCTCCAAAGAGGAACTGTGCTGTTGTTCCTTAGCATTGAAACCGATGTCCCGTGAGCGTGGCCTTTGTCCTTGGGAAAGATAGGCTTTGGTTCTCTAGCTGAACTTCTCTCTAAAAGGTCGGATCAAGAACTAACACCCAGCTAAGTCTATCCACAAGAGCAGGGCCATCACGCCTTCATTACTTCTGGTTCCGCTGAGGACCGGGTTTCCAGCACCCATGTTGGGGAGAGACAAATAGAAAGAAACCCAGAGAGAGGCCTATGGCAGGACATCACCAGCTGGAGGTCGCTATAATGATCAGAATGGAGATGAAGAGTTGTGTGGGTGGTGCCAAGTTCCAGGATGAGTTTTGAAAGGCTTCTGGAAGGAAAACCCGGAAGGAACCTTGGCTATAGATCCCCGGTATTCCTGCTGATTGACTGGGCTTCAAAAAACCATGGTGTTAGCCAAATGTTTCTCTCTGACACCAACCCTTCAAAATCGTTCTTGTGGAGAATGACATTTATGAGTATTAGCTTTTGAGAATTCCATACAATGTATTTGGATTTCACTTATTGCCATCACCCCTCTTAACTCCTCCCAGAAACACCCCCACCTCTCCAACTCCTCCTCCCAACTTCTCTTGTCTGTTTTTAGCCCACTCAGTCCAGTTTGCACTGCCTATGCGCTCATGGGTGTGGGGCCATCCTAGAGAGCATGACTGACCTACAGGGGCTATACCTGTGAAGAAAACTGACTCTCCCTCCCCCAGAAACCACTGATCATCAATAGCTCATTAGAAAAGAGGGACTTAGGCTTGATGTCCTTTAGTTATGGCTAGAAACCGATTATGAGTGAGTACATCCCATGTTCATCTTTTTGGGTCTGGGTTACCTCACTCAGAGTAGTGTTTTCTATTTCTATCCATTTGCATGCAAAATTCAAGATGTCATTGTTTTTTATCGCTGAGTAATATTCTAATATGTATATATTCCACAATTTCTTCATCCATTCTTCCACTGAAGGGCATCTAGGTTGTTTCCAGGTTCTGGCTATTACAAATAATGCTGCTATGAACATAGTTGAACAAATGCTTTTGTAGTATGATTGGGCATCTCTTGGGTAAATTCCCAAGAGTGGAATTGCTGGGTCCTGGGGTAGGTTGATCCCGAATTTCCTGAGAAACTGCCACACTGCTTTCCAAAGTGGTTGCACATGTGTGCATTCCCACTAGCAATGGATGAGTGTACCCCTTACCCCACAACCTCTCCAGCAAAGGCTATCATTGGTGTTTTTGATTTTAGCCAATCTGACAGGTGTAAGATGGTATCTCAAAGTTGTTTTGATTTGCATTTCCCTGATAGCTAAGGAGGTTGAGCATGACCAGAAGATAATAAGAAGAACCTTCACCTGGTGATGGATGGAGATAGAGATAGAACCCCACATTGGAGAACCGGACTGAGCTCCCAAGGTCCTGATGAGGAGCAGAAAGAGGGAGAACATGAGAAAGAAAGTTAGTACCGTGAGGGGTGCGTTCACCCACTGAGATGGTGGGACAGAAGTAACGGGAGATCACCAAGACCACTTGGAATGGGACTGATGGAACATACAACCAAACCGAACTCTCTTAATGTGGCTGATGGTGTGGCTGATGGTGGAGGCTGACTGAGAAACCAAGGACAATGGCGATGGGCTTGGACTCTACAGCATGGATGGGCTCTGTGTGAGCCTTGTCAGTTTGGTTGAGCACCTTCCTGGACCTGGGGGGAGTTGGGAGGAACTTGGACTTAACATAGGGTAGGGAACCCTGTTGGCTCTTTGGCCTGGAGAGGGAGGGAGTAGGGGTATGGGTGGAAGGGAGAGGAGGGAAGGGGGAAAAGGAGGGGAGGAAATGGAAATTTTTAAAATATTAAATAAAAAAATGAAAAAAAAGAAAAAAAAAAGAAAAGAGGGACTTAGGAGCCCCTCCCCACTCTATGCAGAAATATCGACTGGCTTGATCTTGTGTGGGTTTTGTGCAGCAACCCCACCTGCTGTGAGTTCCTGAGGGCAGAGGTCTTATTATGTCCAAAAGACAGTGTTTTGCTCTGGTCTCTCAGACCTTTCTTTCTTTCTTTCTTTCTTTCTTTCTTTCTTTCTTTCTTTCTTTCTTTCTTTCTTTCTTTATCATTTTATATAATTAAAAAATTTATTGATATTTATTGAGCTCTACATTTTTCTCTGCTTCCCTCCCTGCCTCTCCCCTACCCTTCAGCCCTTTCCAGAGAGTCCCATGCTCCCAATTTACTCAGGAGATCTTGTCTTTTCCTACTTCCTATGTAGATTAGATCCATGTATGTCTCTCTTAGGATCCTCATTGTTGTCTAGGTTCTCTGGGATTGTGCTTTGTAGGCTGGTTTTCTTAGCTTTATGTTTAAAAACCAATTATGAGTGAGTACATATGATAATTTTCTGGGTCTGGGGGTGGTTACCTCACTCAATATGATGTTTTCTAGTTCTATCCATTTCCTTGCAAATCTCAAGATGTCGTTATTTTTTTCTGCTGTGTAGTACTCCACTGTATAAATGTACCACATTTTCCTTATCCATTCTTTGGTCGAGGGGCATTTAGGTTGTTTCCAGGTTCTGGCTATGACAAATAATGCTGCTATGAACATGTCCTTGTGGCATGATTGAGCATCCTTTGGATATATACCCAAAAGTGGTATTGCTGGGTCTAGAGGAAGGTTGTTTCCTAATTTTCTGAGAAATTGCCATACTGATATCCAAAGGGGCTATACCAGCTTGCATTCCCACCAGCAATGCAGGAGTGTTCCCTTTTCCCCACAACCTCTCCAGCATAAGTTGTCATCAGTGTTTTTGATCTTGGCCATTCTTAGGTATAAGATGGAATCTCAGAGTTGTTTTGATTTGCATTTCTCTGATGACTAAAAATGTTGAACATTTCCTTAAGTGTCTTTTAGCCATTTTAGATTCCTCTGTTGAGAGTTCTCTGTTTAGGTCTGTACTCCATTTTTTTTTATTGGATTATGTGATCTTTTGGTGTCCAATTTCTTGAGTCCTTTGTATATTCTGGAGATCAGACCTCTGTCTGATGTGGGGTTAGTGAAGATCTTTTCCCATTCTGTAGGCTGTCGTTTTGTCTTGTCAACCATGTCCTTTGCTTTGCGGAAGCTTTTCAGTTTCAGGAGGTCCCATTTATTAATTGTTTCTCTCATGTCGGTGCTACTGGGGCCTCTAGATTTTATAACCTTTCTACTCCCTCTTCTGTGGTAGTTCTTCCTCCCCTCTCTCCCCCTCTGTATTATAGCCATCCTATTTTTACTCCATTGATAATCTCTGCACTTTGATCAGTAGGTAGTCATAAGATTTAAGCCATGACCTTCCCTTTGACTGGTAGCTCTCAGCTTTACGTTGTTAGGAAATATGGATAGGAGCTGTGTAGCAGAGGCAGAGAGAATGAACGATCTCTCAACATGAACAACTTTTTTTTTTTTTTTAATGAAACAACTTCCCAAGGTTTATTTCTTTGAGAACGAATCCAGAATCACCTCTTTACTTCAGCTAATCCTAACAGGGGCTCAACAGTATAGAAAACCAGAGCAAAGTAGAGAGCAGAGTTCACAAGGGTTGTTTCATTTCGGCTTGCAGAGCGATTTCCTCCGAGGAGGTGGATCTGCCGAAGAGCTCGTAAGTAAGACAAGCGTCAGAAGAAAGCTCTCTGGGTAAATTTGGAAGGAACCCTCACCTCCCAGACAGGTAAAATGGAACGGGTCTAACTGTGGACTTGAAATGAAATCTGGGAAATGATGGCAAGGCTAGGGACAAATTAAAAAGGTCATGTACATAGTGTGACATCACCATCAGGTGCAACCCTCCTAGTTCTGCAGACGTTAGAACAGTTCAGATGCTTGACATCACCACCACAGTGATTGCTGAGGCTGGCCAAACCCTGCTCTTTTTCATGCAGTTATGTGTATAAAACCCAAGATCCTGAGCCAGCTCCCGTTGGCAGTATTAGGGAACCCTTCCTCCATACATACTTGCTCTTGGTGACTGTCTTTTCTCAGGATGACAGGGGAACTCTGATTCTCTTGATCTTCTGCTATTAATGGGTGGCATCAGGTTACTCCTCTCTCCCTGAAAGAGCAAAGTGCCCTCTGCTGGGGGTGTGTGGCAGACTGTGGATGGAGGAGGCGTCCTAGTGAGACGTTAAAGGCATGGAGAAAATAATGGGGACAGAGGATCTGGCCCATGTTGTTCACTCCAGGGTCCTCACAGAACATACCAGAGAAAAACCAGACACCATGAAAGTCCCTGCTATGTGGCTACGTCGTAGTCATATCCTAGGACTGTCATTAACAGCTACAAATTAGTGGGCTAAGAGCAAAAATGTGTTCTCTTCTCACAAATAGGGAGGCCGTAAGTCAGACCGAGTTTTGGGCAAAGCCATGTATTTTCAGATGTCTCTTACAGCTTTCAGGGACCCCTTGCTATTTGGAAGGACAGCTCTGATTTCTGTCTCTATCTTTCCATGTTTTTCTTCCTCTGGTCCCCGTGTCCCTTTCTCTAGTAAAGATGTTCTTTCTAGGTTTGGGGCCCACCCTAGCTTGGTGTTAGCTCATTTCCATCCTTAGCTGAATCACGTTGGCCAAGACTCTCCTCCAGAGTAATGTCACATTCAGAGATTCTAGGTGGGTATGGATTTTTGAAGAATATTTCCACCCTTGACAGGCTGTAATGTGCCCCTTGGAGGAACTTGGCTGTGTATTATTAGAGATACCCTCAGACACAGAAATGCAGAGTTAGTGCAGGGGGATGGAGAGGTATAGAGCAGACTGTATTGACTGCTGAATACCTGCCAGGTGCTCATTACTTACCAATGCCTTGAAACTCTGGTTTGCTAAGATGGGTAGCCAGATCTGACCTGCTGCATCAGCACCAGCTAGGAACCGGTCAGATATGCACATTCTCTGGCCACCTGAGGCCAGGAACCCACAATATTTTTATTTATTTTTATTTTGGTCTTTTGAGACAGGTTTTTTCTATATTGTCCCGGCTGTCCTAGAACTTGATTGCCTTGGCCTTGATATCATAGAGATCTACTAACCTCTGCCTCTTGAGTGCTGGGATCAAAGGTGTGTAGCACTGTATCTGGATAGCAATCTGTTTTTTAGTATTAATTTTTTAATACAAAGTTATCTAAGGCTATTTTCATGCAAGTATATAATGTACTGTGAATGTATTCTGTGTTTCATGTTTCTTTCTCCTACCTTCTCCCAACTAGTCTCCTTTATTATAGACAATTCTGCCTTTTATTTTATGTCATCTTGTATATATATATCATATATATATGATTCTATATATCTATAAAGTTTAAGTTCCACAAATGAGAAAAATGTGGTATTTATCTTTCTGGTACTGACTTAATTTGCTAAATATGATAAATTCTAGTCGCATCTATTTTCCTAAAAATGGCATAACATCATCCTTTATGGCTGAAAACAGTTCTGCTGTGTGTCTGAACTGTGCTTCTTTCTCCATCCCTCTCTGCTGATAGACACCTGGGTTGGTTACGTACTCAGCTGTCGTGAATGGAGTTGAGACAAGCACTGGTCTGCAGCTGTCTCTGTGACGTACTGACTTGAATTCCTTTAGGTGAATATGTTCGATCTATGTTTAGTTTTTTTTGAGAAACCTCTATACTGATTACTAAAGCACCTGGACTAATTTACATTCCCGTCAGCAGCATATAAGAGTTCCTTCCCGTCTCCATCTTTCCCAGTATTTGTTGCTATTTGTGTTCTCAGTGTTTACCACTCTTACTGGGATAAGGAGGCTCCTAAATGTAGTTTTGATTGTATTTCTTGGATGCCAACAACCCCTTTCACCTTCCAGATCATTCTTGCTCAGGTTGGAGAACTACTCTCTCAAAGCATTGCAAATAGTCCATTTCAGTGGTTCTCAGCCTATGGCTTGAGATCCTTCTGGAGAATCACGTATCAGATATTTACATTACATTTCATAACAGTAGCAAAATTACAGTTATGAAGTAGAGACAAAATGATCTTACGATTGGGGGTCACCACAACGTGAGGAACTGGATTAAAGGGTTGCAGAATTATGAAGGCTGAGAAGCGCAGCTAAGCAGTATTAGGTTTGTTATCATCACCTTTCTCATGAGGAGTCTTTGGGAGCCAACATGTTCAAACCGGCTCATGCAGGAAGTGGCACGTTGAGGCTGAAATTCGAAAGAATCTCTGCCCAGCCACACCTATCACATCTATCCTTCATGGAGAAACAAGACCAGGATTTTATGTCTAGATCCTCTTTTCAAGTTCTTCCTTTTGATGGAGAAGCCCACCCTCTGTCTTCTCACCATCTTGCAATCAAGGATGACCCCGCTGGACCTGCTCTCTCAGCTTTGCGGACAAGCTTGAAGTTTGACAAGCTGGCATCAAAAGACCCAGTGTCCTCTTTATGGACCTCTGTGAATAAGAAAACAACACTAACAAGTCAATATTATGTGCAAATGGCAGTAAAATCCCACTAAATGGCTTCCTGGCTCTAATTTTGTCAAGTAAAATCGATGGGAGTCCTGTTAGGCTTGGTAATTTTAAAGGCAAAGGACTCCGAGCATCCAGACAGCCTTTTGAAAGATGGAGGCCGTTACTCTGGAAGGAAGTCAGCATTAGTACGTAAGTCTCTAACCTCCAGCATGTCAGCCACTTGTCTGTGCTGGGCAGCCGCATTTGGTGACCCTAAGTGTATGGCTTCCACCGTCACTGAGATACAACAGCCACAAGATGGCAGTAACCACCAAAGCATCGCACACATCACAGGAGTTGTTTTTTAATTTAGGGTGTCTAAACTACAGATCCATCTCTGTGTGATCTGGAAGAGACCATGGAAGATTTTCCTGCCCCCTCTGTAGCCTGACCTGTCCACAGCAGAATCAGGATGAACCAACTGCTTCTCAGGTCTTCAGGAAACAGGTCCCCAAATCCCAGGAGCTGACTTGATTGATTGATTCATTTATTTACTTAATGCCTATCATCTCTACTCTTTATTCTGAAAAAAATTTCAAACTTGGAGCCAAAATGCTTTCTTTTCCCTGGAATTGATCAAATTCAACAGCCAGACACATGTTATTTCCTTCCTCCGGCCATCTCTCTTTCTCTTGTTTAAAGATAACTTCGGACATCTTGACTCTTCTCTTCCCCATCATTCAACACACGTAGCCCTGGTAGTCCTGGAACTCGCTCTGTAGCCCAGGCTGGCCTTGAATTCATAGAGATCCACCTGCCTCTGCATCCTGAGTGTTGATTTTTAGTGCCTGTTCTTTTGGGGTCCTGTTCAGAAAGTCCTTTCCTTGTCAATGAGATCAAGACAGTTCCTAACTTTCTCCTTTATCGGATTCAGTGTGTCTGTTTTTATGTGCTGAAGTCTTTGATCCTCTTGGAGTTGAGTTTTGTGCAGGACAATAGATATGGATCTATCTGCATTCTTCTACATGCAGTCATCCAGAATGTACAGTGCCATTTGTTGAAGATGGTGTCTTTTATCTAGCATGTATTTTTGGCTTCTTTTTAATTTTTTTTTAATTTTTGGGTTCTTTTAAAAAATTAAGTGTCCATAGAGCCAGGCGGTGGTGGCGCACGCCTTTAATCCCAACACTTGGGAGGCAGAGGCAGACGGATCTCTGTGAGTTCGAGGCCAGCCTGGTTTACAAGAGCTAGTTCCAGGACAGGCTCCAAAGCCACAGAGAAACTCTGTCTCGAAAAACCAAAAAAAAAAAAAAAAAAAAAAAAATAAAATTAAGTGTCGGTAGGTGTGTGGGTTTATTCTAGGTCTTCAATTCCATGGATCAATATGCCTGTTTTTATGCCAGTATTATGCTGTTTCTATTACTATAGATCTGTAATACAACTTGAAATCTGGGATGGTGATGCCTCTAGCAGTTCTTTTTACTCTGGATTGTTTTAGCTATCCTGGGTTTTTTTGGCCACACATGCATCTTATTTTATTTTAAATTGAAAATAAATTTTACTCCCCAACAATATATGGAAACTAGTTTCCCCACCCTCCATTCCTCCCAGCTTCCCCCACCTTCCTTATTCCCCAGATCCACTCCCCTTCCATTTTCCTTCAGAAAGGAGCAGGCCTCCAAGAGACAACAATCAACATGACAAAATAAGATACAATAAGATAAGGCAAAAATTCCCATGTCAAGGCTGGACAAGCAACCAAGTAGGAGGAAAAGAGACCCAAGAGTAGGCAAAAGAGTCAGAGGCTGCCGGCTCTCACTTTTAGGAGTCTCACAAAGACACCAAGCTAACAGCCATAACATTTACATAGAGGACCTGGTGCAGACCCATGCAGGCCCTGTGCTTGCTGCTTCAGTCTCTGTGAGTCCATATAAGCCCTACTTAATTGATTCAGTGGGCTGTGTTCTCCTGGTGTCCTCCATCCCCTATGACTCTTATAATCGCTCCTCCCTCTCTTCCACAGGGGTCCCCAAACTCTGAGGGGGAGAGTCCCAATATAGACCTCCAGTTTAAATTCTCTTTCCACACAAGGTTTGGCAGTGGGTCTCTGTTCTTCTCCCATCTGCTGCCAGAGGAAGCCTCTCTGATAATGACTGGACACCGTACTGCTCCTAGGTCTCTGGGCTATCCAGTCTCTGTTTCTGGCTATCCAGGCAGTGTCAGGCATGAACTCCCCTCTCTTGGTGTGGGCCTCAGGTTAGACCAGACCCTGGCTGACTACTACCACAAGTTCTGGCCCACCATTGCCCTAGCACATCTTGCAAACAGGACAGATTGTAGGTTGAAGGTTTTGTGGCTTGCCTGGTGTCCTTTCAGAAGTCTGCTGTATACCTTCCTACAACGAAGAGACTAGATTGTAGGGGCAAAGGCTCCATGCAGGCACCAGCTTGAATCTTCTACATTCAATGAGCTGTGTGGGTGTTGTCCTTGGCAATGGGGCCCCACTGCCAGTTTACAGAAAGTGACCCTCTGGTCTAGCATCAGCCTGGGTTGTTTGGGGACCTCCACAGGACCCCCTTGGCCAACAACTTAACCAAATGCAACCCCAGCCCACCACTGGAAGCCTTGCTTGGCTACAAAATATGGCCATATTAGACAATGTGTCCTTTATTACTAGGGTCACCCTCATTTCTTGATTCCAGGAAGTTTCCATTGCACTAGGTTCCCACACTTTCCCCCAAGTGCCCCCAATTCCATCCATCTCTCCCTACACTCTCTCCCTTCCCACTAAAGTATCTCCCACGTTTCTGTTCCCACCTGCACCCAGTTCACTCACAAAATCTATTCCATTCCCCTTCCCATGAATTACTGTGCCCTGCACCTGAGTCCTCCCTCCTCTTTAACTAACCTCTGTGTCTGTGGGTTGTAACTTACCATTTGTTTATTAGCTAACATTCACTTACAAGTGAATACATGCCATATTTGTTTTTCTGGGTCTGGGTTACCTCACTCAGGATGTTTTTTTCTAGTTGTATCCATTTGTCTGCAAATTTCATGTTGCTATTTTTTTAAACAGCTGAGTAATATTCTGTTATGTAAATGTACCACATTTTCTTCATCCATTCTGTAGTTGAGAGACATCTAGGTTGTTTCCAGTTTCTGGCTATTATGAGTAAAGTTTCCATGAACATAGTTGAGCAAGTGTCCTTGTGGCATATATCCTTTGGGTATATGCCCAGGAGTGATATAGCTGGGTCCTGGGGTGGACTGATTTCCAGTTTTCTGAGGAACCACCAAATTTATTTCCGTAGTGGCCGTAGAAGTCTGCACTCCCATCAGCAATGGAGGACTATTTCCCTTACTCCACATCCTTGACAGCATGAGTGGCTGGTCACTTGGCAACACATGTATATTAGCTGATATTATTATATATAACCAAGACATTATTGTAATCAGGAATTGCAATTGTCTCATATACATGTGAGTTCATGTGTGGTCTTACAGGAACACCACTGATGTAGGAATGTAGCAGCGCTCCTAAGAAGCTACCTGGCTTGTAGGCTTCTGATGATTCTCCCGCCTCCGCCTCCCATCTCTTTGTGGAAGTGCCAGGACTACAGATGAGAGATCCAGCTTTTTATGTGGGTTCAGGTGATCAGGCTTGTGCCGCATGAGCTTTTCCCCATGGAGTCGTTTCCGCAGCCTTGTGGGTTATATCTGGGTGATACGGTGGCCTCTCCGCCACATCTCATTGCACAGTCCCGTTACTGGCAATACTAATTTGGACACCTGGCTAAGGTACCATACCATGGGCAGATTGCTTGCTCTACTCCTATGACAACAGCGATCTCAAATGTTCTTCCTACCACGGCTTCCAACTGTGTGGCCTGTCCTCTGCACACAGTGGTCACGAGAGAGTTCCAAATGTCATCTCACGCCTTTGCTTAGAATCCCCAGAGGAATTTTTTTCAGTCATAAAAATGTGCCCTTATGTTATCTGTAATAACATAAATGGATGGAACTGGAGTTAATCATATTAAGCGAATTAAGTCCATATTAGAAAGGTAAACATTATATATTTCTCATTTTATAGCACATAAAAGCATGTATTCCTATGTAAAATGGAAGCAAAAGGGAAATTGTCTAGGGGAGCAAAGAAAAAAGGGAGGGGCAAGGAAAGAGAGAAGTAGGGGCGTTTGAATTATCAGCTCACTGTGTAGAATCTACCTGTGCAGATACTGAAAGACAAAATAAAAAAGTGAAAGAATGTGTTTAGAGTTAAAAACAAAAGACAAAAATTAAATCCTCTGCTGTTTCCACATCATGCTCAGAATGTCTTCTGGCTCCCGTGGGAGGATCTTCCCAGTCCTGAGGGACATGGGTGACCCTGCCTGCTTTTGACTGGTGTAGCCAACACCGATGTGACATTCGTTTGCTTATAGCTGACTGCCTGCCCCACCACAAAGTCTCAAAAGACCCATGAGGACCATTACCTGGGTGGCTTTTCTCTTGAATGCCTGGCATATGGCAAGCACTCAGACAAAGTTCATGAATGAACAGTCAACTAAATGCTATATCGAACATTGCTTTAGAGTCTGAGATGAAGCATTAAAGAAGGCATGGTTTCTGTTCGGGGAGGAAGAAGGGGAGGGTGCTGCTCTCCTGAGAAAGAGAAATTTCTGTCTCTGTTGACTACAGAACCATCTCAACTGCACGACACAGGTTCCTGCTTCATGTTTCGTGGCGGCAGCTTTAGAGTAGTGTCCAGGGACACTGGAGACCTATCATCAGACTTCAGACCAGACACTTAACTTTCTAAGCCTGACTTGCTTTGTTTGTTAATTGAAGGATGTGGGTCAGATAATATTCCTTCAACTTCCATGTTATCTGAGACCAAGGCCTACGTGTGTGTGTGTGTGTGTGTAAGAGAGAGAGAGAGAGAGAGAGAGAGAGAGAGAGAGAGAGAGAGAGAGAGAGAGAGAGTGTGTGTGTGAGATGCATGTCTATACACACATGTGGAGGCCAGAGGAGGACACAGGGTGTCCTGTCTTCTCTATCTTATTCATTTGAGACAGGATCTCTTACTGGAACTAGAGCTAGGCTATTGGTTAGAAAGTTCCAGAAATCCTTCTGGCTATTTTTCACCCCACAGACCTAGGATTCCAGGTGGCCATTTGTGGATCTTTACATGGGTGTTAGGATATGGACTCATGTCTTCTTGTTTGTTCAGCAAATGCTCTAATCCATGGAACCATCTCTTCATTCCCCCAAAGTCAGCTCCTGGCAGGTGTGTGATCTTCCGAGTCTTCATAGAGTCGTATGTACAGTGGAGCTAATAATATCCATCTCATACGATCACAGTGAGCAGCAATGGTGATGGTGTCCAAACTTAATCAAGTGCACAGCACTGTCTTTCAATACAAGGGCTTCTCTGTGTTCAGGGTCGGTTCTTCCCAAACAAAGAAACTGAAAGTGCTGATGTCTTTGGAACTTTCTGAAGCTTGCTTAGCAAGAGAAAGCTCACATTTTTATCTAGACTGCTTCCCCAAAAGTATTGATGCTTTGAGTCAAAGAGTCATAAAAATCCAGATGGCAGAAGACCCGGCATTCAGTTGGAGGCCCCAGGGCCTGGCAGCGCTCTGCAGAAATGAGGATGGATCATGCCATTTGTAATTGATGCTTCTGGTACCTTCCACATTTACAGGTTTTCCTGACCCTGACACAGTTGCCCACTGGGGCAGGGGCAAGGCCTGGGCATGTCACGTATCATCCTGACAAGCACACTGCATATGCTCTCCTGTTACTTGCACAGCTATGGAATAAGGGCACTTGGGGGGGGGGCTATAGAATGGACTTGACGAAGGCACAGCTTGGTGGGGGGAAGGGCAGGTGTAGGGTGGGAGGGCTTGGATGGGGAATGAAGTGGAACCTTATTTTCTTTTTTTGTTGAGATATAATTCACATATTAGAAAAACTATCCTTTCCAAGTACATAATACAATGGTTGTATGTATGTATTTATTTATGTACAGGTGCACACGTGTATGTCAGTCAGTGTGTGTGTGTGTGTGTGTGTCAGTGTGTGTGTGTGTGTGTGTGTGTGTAGGCCAGATGATAACGTTGGACATCTTTTTTTTTCCATTCACTTGAAATGTACCATATTGTAAAGGCTGATTAGCCAGCAAGCCCCAGTGATCCATCTGTTCTTGTCCCCAGCCTCAGTGCTGGGATTATAAGTGTAAGCCTGGGTTAACTTTTCACTTTAAACTTTTATTGATTCTTTGTGTATTTTTCATTATGTATTCTGATCCCACTCATCCCCCCATTTCCTCGCATCCGCTCTCTGCCCCTTGCAACCTCTCCCCCAAATCAAAACCAAATTTAAAAGAAAAACCAAAAACCAAACAAAACAAAGAAACAAAACAAGACAGAAACAAAAACTAAAAAGAAGCAGAAGAAGAAAGAGAAGGAGAAGGAGGAGGAGAAGAATAATCTTGTCGTGGAAGCTGTGGTGTGGCCCGTTGCGACATACAGTTTCTCCTTTGGTCTACTCACGTTTACTTGCAAGTGTTCATTGGCACGAAACATTGTTCTAGTTCAAGGCCTCTGGTTTCTGCCATGCCATTGATAATGGGCTCTCACTGGGGCTCCTCATGGAGATCCTGTTGTTCTGTGTCATGGAGATCCTGCTGTTTTGGATCTGAAGGATCATCCCTCTCACATGCTCTAACAGCTCAAAGGTTCAGTGGATGCTGGGGTGGCCTAACTCATAGCCCTGGTTCTGGGCCTGGGTGGTAGCTGGGACCCATCACTCGTATTGCCAGGACCAGCTTTTTTTTTTTTTTTTTTTTTTTATTTTTCAAGACAGGGTTTCTCTGTGGCTTTGGAGCCTGTCCTGGAACTAGCTCTTGTAGACCAGGCTGGCCTCGAACTCACAGAGATCCACCTGCCTCTGCCTCCCGAGTGCTGGGATTAAAGGTGTGCGCCACCACCGCCCGGCTGTCAGGACCAGCTTTACTGTTTTAACCAGGGAAGGTGCAGGGCCCTCTCTCCTGATTGCTGTAGGGAGCATAAGGGGGGGGGGGTGAGAGGGTAAGCTTGTCTGCTCTCCCACCCTTAGGACTAGCTCACCTGCAACCCCAATAGCAGGGTCAACTCTAGTGTGCTGCCGAAACAGGGTGCAAGGCCTGCTCTTCTGCGTGTTATAGCTGGTGTGGGGCAGGGCTAGTTCTCTCGCTCTTATGACCCTGGGGCCAGCTGTCTCCCCTGCCAGAGGTAGTAGCAAGGGGCAGAGGCGAGGGAGGGCGTCTTTCCCTCACCCATGCCACCATATGGCAGATGAGAAGTGGGGGCAGGATCAGCATTGTTGATCTTACACCCTCAGGGCTGGCTTATCTACAACCCTGTTCACAGGGTCAGCTCTAGTGTGTTTACCAGGTAAGGTACACACCTATGGCAAGGTCTGGGGCTGTTTTTTTCCTGAGAGCAGGACCTGTAATCCAAGGGCCAATGAATGGTTGGGCCGACTCAGCACAGCATGGTTCCAGTGACCTCCATGCTAACATGGTCCTGGTGGTAGCACAGGTCACTCAGATCAGCATGGCCCCCAGACACCAACATAGTCCCAGGTGGCTGGCCAGACCCCAGGCATCCAAGAGCCCTTGGTGGCAACTGAAGTCACAGATACCACCACAGACCCTGGCCTCTGAAGGCCACTGACCCAGAGGTGGCTCTAGGCAGCAACTAGTCCCCAGATGTCTCAATGGCTCCAGGTGGCAGCACCGGACACCCAGATCAGTATGGCCTTGAACACAACATGGTTCTCAGACACCAACAGGTCTGAGGTGGCTGACCAGACCCCGGTCACCCACATGGCCTTCAGTGATGATAGGTGCCCCTGACATCTAGTTAGACCCTGGATGTTGTAGGGCCAGGGACCCACAGTATATTTTGCACAGGTTCCCTTGTGTTTGGTATCTGCTCAGATGGGTTATCATTGTAGCCTTCTTGGTCATGAGGGGTCCTGGGTGTTTGGGACTTTGATTTGAAGTCAAGATGGGGTTGGTGAGACAGTTAGGTGGGCAGAGGGGCTTGCCATGCAGACCTGATGACCTGGATCTCACCTCTCGATGTCCTGTAAGGGTAGAAGGAGAGAACCAGAGACCTGACTCCGTAAAGCTGTTCTCTGACCTCAGCATAAAAGTTAGGCATGCACACCCACACAGCTCTCTCTGTCTCTCTGTTTCTCTGTCTGTCTCTGTCTGTCTCTGTCTCTCTGCCTCTCTGTCTGTCTCTGTCTCTGTCTCTCTCTTTCTCTTTCACACACACACACACACAAGTTAAAAAAAATAAAAGGTAGGATACTTGCATCCAAACTGAGATGGTGGACCACCCGATATCTCCTCTCGCCTTCACTCTAGAATTTAGGTAAGCCTACACTACTCAGCTCAGAAGGGAAGAACACCACGTCCATCCTTGGGACTGCTGTGGTATATATGAAGGTCCATCTTTGCAGTGGGTTTCAGGATTTGCCTATCCTCTCCCAGTACTGGAATTAGTTCTTCTCAGGCAGCACCGGAAATAGGCACAAGAGGTTTGTGGACTCATTGTTTCCTCAGGGAGGGATCCTGTGAAGTAGCGCTGATATGTAAGTGAAGTCTGTGTTAAAAAGGAAAGAGGCCAATGGACACATTTGGGTCTAGAAGCCAGGGGAAGAGCAGTGAACAGTGGGATAGAGTGGGGAAGGCAGAGGTGAATGGAGGGTTCAGAAGCCATCCTGGAAAGGGCTGATTCCCAACCGGGGTGAGCAAACGCATCCATCTACCCTTGGAAATCTTGTGTGGCTCTTGGGCCCGGGGCCATAATCTCATTTGTGTTGTTCATGAATTTTGTGACTTCTGATTTATCCCTAGTGGTAATTCTGGGCTCAATTTGTCTCTAGTGCCTGAGATCTTCAATGACCCAGTGAGGAGCAGAGGGGGACCAGGCTTGTTCCTTGAGCAAATAAGATTCATTTTTCCATCTTGTACTTAGAGCTCAGCATGAACGCATCATGGTGATAGTCATAGTCCTTTGGTGTGTAGGTATGTAGTATGCAACCCTCAGCTTGTATCCCACATCTGGGCCATGTTCTTATCCATACCCGCTTCTGAGTATGGGAGATCCCAGAGAACAAGGCCAACTAAGCTAGCCTAGTTCATCTCCATCACCAGAGAGCAATCTTGATCAAGCAGTTGTATTCACAGTTAATGATATCCTCTTTATCAATGAAAAATAGCTATTGACTCTATTGTCAGTCAGCAAATAAAGCAATTAGAGGACCCATTAAGATCTTCCAGGGAGACAGGCTTTCCCACTGTGAAAAGTGATACCCATAGGGTCGGCTGTTAGACTCGAGTTCTTTTCTCACTGCAAGCAGGTGATTTCTGCATCATGGAAAATGAATGCCTGTCTCCTTTCAGTCTGCTCAGTATTGGAGATGTAAGGGGAGAGGCTTTTAGCTGCTAGGGCGAGGGATTCAATGGATTTTCTGTAGCTGGGTCTTCCTGAGCTTCCACCATGGCTGGCTAGAAAAGCCATGGTAGCTGGTGATTCAGGCAGGACAGGTGCCCTCCTGGGAGGCGGGTTGCTTGCTCAGTGGTGTGGGTTCATAGGAGGGGCAACAGGCCTGGATGGGTGGGTTTGGGAGGGTCTGGGCAGAGGAGGTCTACTAGCATGGATTACTACCATTATATACCAGAAGCATGTCAGTTGTAGTGATGGGAGCCGGGGGGGGGGGGGGCAGCATTCCCGCCCGGCTCCCTGCTGCCTGGCTAGCTTATGCCCCAATATAACAACACACAAACTGCATTCATTTAAACACTGCCTGGCCCATTAGTTTCAGCCTCTTATTAGCTAATTCTCACATCTTCTTTAACCCATATTTAGTAATGTGTGTAGCACCACAAGGTGGTGGCTTACCGGGAGGGATTCAGCATGTCTGTCCTGGTGGCTGGCTTCATGGCGACTGACTGTCTAACTTCCCTTCTTCCCAGCATTCTGTTCTGTCTACTCCACCTATCTAAATCCTGCCCTATCAAAAAGCCAAGGCAGTTTCTTTATTAACCAATGAGGGTCTTCCATGAGTCAGTCATTTCAATCATTGGTTCCTAGAAAGCCTTTAGGGCATTTTTATAGATGAGGAGACAGAGATCCAAACAGTTAAATATCTTGCCTAGAAAGACAGACATGATGTTCAGACGCATTTCTAGCTTGGGAATTTTATAGTTGGCACTCTTGTTTACCTTCTGGTTGTGGTTGTTTCGTGGCTAGAGACTGTCCAATAGGGAGGAATAAAGTTGACCTTGATATGGAAAGAAGATAGATGCATGTAGAACGGCTGATGGCATAGAGTCCATCACACTGGTGGGAGCAGGAAGAGTCATAGGGGAAGTTCTGGCTCAGGATTAAATTCAGGATTGGAGTCCTGGCCTCTAACCGTTGTGACAATGTAAAGGCAATGCTTTCTAGTGGACAAAGGCTAGATTTGGTGCCAGAAGGCCAGCATGAAAGTCTTAGGGTTGAGCTTTCTTTCTAGTGGAGGACGGGAAACTGAGACAAAAGCTTGTATAAATACACACCACAGAGAAAGCCTTATTAGAGGTGGAATCCATGACTTTCTGAGAGCCCAGGCCAAACCTGGCTTTCCAGATACTGAGCCTGTGACTTCATGACTCTCCAGACAATATCTGGTTATACTGATAACACAAGATGGGTTGATCATTGAAGTCAAGCCTTGTTTTCTTCTTGGGTCTTTGAAGTTCACAATCCTGACCTTCTTTGAGCTCCGCAGAGCTTGATCTTCTCTCATGATGATGCTCACCCTCTTTTCTGTGAGGTCCACAGTTACAGGAGATCATGAACTTGGATGAAAAATAAGTGATTAGAGGCTGTATTAGTTAGTCCTCTTGCTGCTGCGGTCAGATACCTGATAAGAAGCAAGTTAAAGGAGAAAGGATTTCATTTGTTTCATGGTTTGAATGCACAGTTGACCGTGGCGGGGCTGGCATGGCTATTCAGTTGTCTTCGGATGTGACAGTCAGGCATGAAGCAGTGTCTTGCTCACATCTCTGCAGATCAGGAAGCAGAGGCTGGACGGCATCCAGGGCCACCTTATAAATCTTAAGGCCTGTCTGGTAACTTGCTTCCTTCAACAAGGCTCCAGTTCCTAAACATTCTACAGCCTTCATAAACAGTGCCACCAGCTAGGGACCAAGTGTTCAAACATACGAGTTTATAGGGGACATTTCACATTCATGCTGATAACAGAGATTGAACTGGCTGAGAGACACACACCAATTATGTGATCTTCAGTAGCTCACTCTTTGATGTTAAAATTGTTTTTAGATTTATTGCATTTTGTGTGTGTGGATGTTTTGTCTGCATGTATGTCTCTGTACAACATGCATGAGTGGTGCCTGCTGAGACCCATAGAAGGTGTCATATCCCTTGGAACTAGAGTTACAGATGCCTGTAAGCCACCATGTGGGTGCTGAGGACCAAGCCTATATCCTATGCAAGAATAGAAACTACTCTTGATTCGCCAAGCCATTTCTCCAACCTCATTCTTTCATCTTAAAAGTAGTCTACACTGTAGATCCTACAACTTTATTAGTTAGGCTGATTTTTTCATATGTATACGGAAAAGCACAGAAAATAAAGCAGCTGAAAACAATGTTGGAGAAATAAAGACACAAAAGTGTAGTTAGAAGAGGACCTCAACCTGATATTTGGACTTGCTATAGAGCAATAGCAATCAGGGTGGTGTTGTTTTAAAGAAAGGGCAGATAAATGGAAGAGAACAGGGCGCAGAAGTGGAGCGCATGTGTGTGGTTGCCTGGTTTCAGCACAGGTGTGGAGGCAGTTCAGTGGAGCAAGGATCGTCTTTGTGGCAAAGGATGCGGGACTAGTTGGATATCTATATGCGGGAAAGTGAACCTTGAGCCACGCCTAGCCCGCTAAACAAAAACTGGGGTCTCACATAAGAGTCAAAAGGACAAAACTTCTAGAAGAAAACATAGCAGAAAAATCTTTGTGATCTTGTGTTCGGCAAAGATTTCTTAAATAGGTCGCAGGAAGCATTATTCATAAAAGAATACCGAGGAAAATTTGGACTTCATTAGAATAAAACTCTTTTGCTCTTAAAAAGACATTTTAATGGAAGCGAAAACACAGTGTTTGAGAGAACACGTTGGCCAAATACGTACCTAGTAAAGGAGTCCCACCCTGTCGTTAACTGTATAAATAGAGATTAGCAGTAAAAGACTCTCGCGGCTCCGTAATAAGGGAGAAAATGACTCAATTTCAGAAAGCAGACAAAAGACTTGAGCAGACATTCACCAGAGAAAATATTAGGATAGAAAGTAGCACAGGAGAGAATGCTCGTCACCTGTAGTTATTAGAGGCATGCAGATCAAAACCAGCCAGAAGCTGCTAGAGTGGCTGACCTCTCCCTTCCCCATTCTGAGCAGATCACCAAGCTCTGCGGTGGAGTTGCCCAGACACCGCTCCTGGGAGCATAAAGGGACACTGATGCTAGGGAAAACAGTTTGGTGGTTTGTCACAGAAGATGAAAACATTTATTTTACAATCCACTAATCCTACACATAAGTGTTTACCCAAGAGAAATGAAAATATCACACCTACACCGAGACCTGGAGGGAAACGCTTCCAGCGGCTTTGTTAGTAATCAGCTCAAACTGGAAATAGCCAGATGTCTGTCCACCGGCAAACACACAGACTCCGTGGTGAACTTCTGCACTTTAAATCTGTTGTTCTGGGAACAGGAAGGAAGCTTTGCTGCAGCAGCCTAGGTGAAGGAACGTCCCATGCTGATTAGAGAGCAGAGTCAGAGACCGTGGGATGTGTCTTTCATGCACATGTCTCCAGAGAAGTCAAATCTATAGGAACAGAAAACACACCCCTGTCTGCAAGGTGTGTGTTCATTTTCTTGCACATTAGACCCCTGAAAGGGCTTCCCTGCCCTTTGTGATACCCACTCCTGACTACATTCTATATCTTGATCGTGCCATGGTTACCCAACTGTGTGCTTTTGCTGAAGTCTGCAGAACTATATATTGACATGGTGGTTCTTGGAGGCTAAGAGCGGTTGGTATCTGCTATTTTGTGTGATCTAACCTATGTCTGTCACACCGGACTGATGGAAATGGCAAGGCTCAAGTGCACTAAGGCAGATGAAAGTGCTTTGTAGTTTGCAGAGTAAGGAGAGCGAGCTGTGGCTGGAAGGGAGGGCTCCGTTCAGCACAGCGAGTGGGGAGTACTGCTTTGGGCTCCAATTTCCCCTGAATGGAACTGGCTCCTGCAGACACACCTTCCAGTCCTTTCTCCTAAATTAGGTCTCTCTCTCTCTCTCTCTCTCTCTCTCCCCCCGCACTGATTGACCGCATGAGTGTGTTCTGAGCAAGAGCGTTCGCTCTAGACTCCAGGCTTCACCGTCTTCACTTCTCTGTCTGTCTGCCGCTTCACCTGCCAGCGGCATCCCGTAGACATTTCCTCGGAGCTGACAAGTAAAATGTCAATAATTCTCTGTCAGGCTGAAGCTGCTCTCACAGCAAACCACTGAATGGTCATTTCAAAGGGGGCAAAGAACAGAGGCCATTCGAAAGCTCCTCTTGACAAGAGAGATGGAAGGACAGGGAAGAGTATTACTGGCTGGACCATTACTGGGAGAACATTTGGCAGCAGGCATCACAGGACTATTGATATCCCCCTGATGCCTTCATGTGCTCTCATCTAGGGGTTGTGATTGTTCTCTTGCAGAGAGAGCCCGTGTCCAGAATGCTCTCCTTTTATGAGGGGAGGTGGCTGAACAGAGTATGCTTTTGTCTTCAGAAAAAGTGGCCATTTTAAAGCCACTTTCTTCAACACTAATACCAAAAGAGGAAAAAAAAAGGAAAGAAAGTAAAGTCCTTTTTTCATACTCTCCTGAACGCCTTGCTTTATGCTAAGGCTTGCTTGTACCACACTCTCCGACTCCACCAAAGTGGCATGGTTTCTGGAGAATTTCTGCCAGAGACTTGACCTAAAAAGCAGACATGCCAGAAAGAAAAGGTTCTCATCTTTAAGGAACCTTTCCTTCTAGACTCAAGAAGTCATGGTGGCAAGGAAGTCCTCAGGAAACAGAAAGAAATCTCTGGTTTGAAAGAGTGTCTCTTTTACTCAGCTTTAGGAAAATGGAGAAAGAGGCCTTTGGACAATGTTCTTCTTTTCCATGGCTTCTAGTCATTTTTTACCAGGAGCTTAGGGTGTGAGTGTAAGTTCTATGGCTCTCATTCTACAAACTTGGAACTTTTGGGGTTTTGTTGTTATATATGTATACTCTTGGCGTGTCACAAAAACATGGCCACATGTAGGAGAGGGAACCATTGGCCTGAGGGGAGATGATTTACCTGAACCAATTTAGGTGTTCATAAATGCTAGTGTACTGGGTAGTTATTGCAGAACACCCACCCCCCCCATTAAAAATCTTCAATTGCTATTATTATTGTTCATAGTATCCGGAGTTTGACTCATCTAAATTTGGGTTGGGAGTGGTTAGGTGTTTTTTTTTTTTTTTTTTTTTCTCATTGTACATCTGTAAGTTAGTCTGGATGGCTCTGTTTTAGGAGCTAATTGTTGAGATGACTTTGCTCCATTCCTCTCCCACTGTTTGCTGGTGGAGGTTCTAGCCCAAGCTTGCTCTTCTTTTGGCTATGACAGAAAAACACCCTAGGTCTCTTGAGACCTGTGCTAGGAGCTGGTCCATTGTTGCGTTCACACCACCCCATTGGTTAAAGCAACCTACAAGGCCAAACCCAACTCCAAGGGTGAAAAAATGTGGTAGCTTTGGCACCAAACACATGGCCCAGCACGATGGAAGTGGAGATGGGAAGGTGAAAGCTGCTAACGCAATATAGAACTCACTTAATCTCGACAACGCCCCTGTGTGATAGAGATGGTTTCGGTCCTCGTTTCCCTATTACAAGGTTCCAAGGGGTCAGAATCACATTTTTGAAGCCTGCTCTCTTGCCAGCATACAGTGCTCACTCTTGCTCTGTAGTTTCTACTAGTGCTGGACAAGTGTAAGTTGTATAAGTGTTAATGAATGAGAAGCGACACCCCTTGTGGAAAGAAGAAAATAATCAGCTGAAGCTTTACAAATTTGCAAGACTTAGACAACTCTGGTTTGTCTAAGGTGTTTCATGGGGAGGCAGATGCTATCTGGCTCTGTACCATGCTCACCTCACACTGAGTTGTGTTAGACCCTTGGTGATACCCAGCTCTGACTAGAGGCACACAAACAACCTCTACCTGACACTGGAGGTCGTGAAATTCACCTCCCTAGCCAAAACAATCTTCTGATTCTTGATGACCCTAGTATAGTAACTTAAAGGCTACCTTGGATGGATTTCTTCATCCAAATAGACTTTGTTAACACTAAGAAGTACGTCCCCCATGGAATAGCTCAAAACTTTGTAAATTATTTTACTGACCTAGGATGGTCTGGCTCAGTCTGTGTGTGGACAGATGGCGAGGTGTGAGCTAGGAGGGTGGGGTGTTTCCTGGCGCCCTCAGGATGTGCTCAATGTGTTGGATCTGAGGAAGGGACTTCAGAAAGAAGCCGAGCGCCAGGTCGAGGGGTTCAGGAAGTGACATTTTTCCTGAATTAGCAGGCAGCTCTGTGAGGTGGCCTGCAGGGGTCTTCTCCGCTAGACACAGACATGGAGTTCCTTCTGTCTGCACAGTTGTTCCGCTGCCTACACAGCCACAGAAGGTTCTGCTCAGCGTGGGAGCCCACAGAGAAGTGGACTGAGATGAACAGTCCACATGGCAGCACTTAGAGCTCAAATCTCAGAAAGAAGCATCCTGATATCGGGGACACAGAGGCTTTTCATGGGTCCCCATTTGTCTGGGGACTTCCAGAGTATGCCCCGCCAGTCATTGCCATATCTGACATAGTTACATAGATCCCTGGGAGACCAGCATGTCCTGCAGCCCATTCATTCCTCCTGTCTCCTGGGAGTCCTTGTGACCCTGTGGACCCCATGGTATTTCCAGAGCTGCTCAGTGTTGGGAAGTGTCCACCAAAGAAGACCACTTGGACAGGGGTTCAAACTAATAGAAAGTCTTTATCAGCCAGCTGGTCACTAGACTGGGTGTTCAGGACCTAAGTGCAGTTCTGAGTCTTTCTCAAGGTTAGGATTTTAAACACAAAAGCCATGTCCTGGGTTGACATACAAAGTTCTTCTGGATTTCTATGGGGTTAGAAGGAAAGCCCTGTCTCTTCATAAAGGATAGCTTTTGATGTTATCTCTTGTATAAAATACCAGCTGCCTTGATCACCATCCACAGGTGAGAGGTATAGAATTCTGGGCTGTGATATGGGCACTGTGTTTAGCCTTGTACAGAATCTCACACGAGTTCCAGCAAAAGGACTTGGTCCCAGTCAAAGGGAAAAAGAGTTGCCAATGAAAAGCAGTGTCCCGGTGTTAGATTAAGAGTGTGGGACAATGAGGCATGATGAAGCTTCTTCTGCAAAGGAGTGAGCGGGAAGGAGGAGGGGCTATGTGCGTCCCTGTACAGAGAATCCATCCAATCTCTGTCTGTTTCAGTTGGGAAGGAAATTACCTCGTAGGAGAGAAAGTGTCCTGCATGATGAAGAAGGTGAGAAGTTGAAGGCCTTCGTGAGTGTCAAGAATCACATTTCTCTACGTTACCAGAAACTTGCTGACAGTCAGTGGGAGGAGATCGTGGCAGAGAGTGAGCAAGCCAAGAAAGGAGAATGGCTAGCATGAGGGTGGATTTCAGGGCTTTAAGGATGGGGACAATGCCATTTAGTTGGAGATGACTGGCATTTTTGTGGCATGAAGGAATTTGCATTTCTTTTTTTTTCGTGTCCCTTTCAGGAAACTCTATTCCAAATATGCTAATGGAAAGATGCTGAAGAAAAACCAAGGGACCAAACAAACCAATGTACTCAACCCAAGAGCCACAAATGTGGGGTCCTGTGCCCTGGGGAGAGGGATATTGCAGGCCAGGGTCTGTGGTTACCTGTCATTTCCAGGAACTTAAACCCAGAGGGATCCTGATAGTGTGAACTTTCCAGGAACATGTAGAAGTCTTGGTGTGGGGAAGATCCTTGGTCTCTACAGGCAGGCAGTGGTATTCTCATTGGTCAGGTCTGGTCTCCGTGGGAAGACATCAGCAACTGGTCGAGTTAGGTATCTAAGTTACTGTTTCCTTGTGGACTTTGGCTTATCTGAATGTGGGACTCTCATGTGGAAGGACCAATACTAAAATGGATCCTTGTTCAGCTCAGATCTGCCTTGGGAATCCCTGACCCACTGAGGAAGGCCTGGATTCTGGATCTGATCATAGGGTGGGTGGGTGTCGGGAGGCTGTGGCAGCAGGAAATGCTGCTGGCCAAAGCCAGTGTCCCAGTCAGTGCTGCCTTCCTGCTGTAGTTAAGATGCCTTTTTTCTTTTAATATATATATATATATATATATATATATATATATATATAAAAATAAAATATTTGGACCAAAATTTTCCCTCCCTCCACTCTTCCCAGTCCCTTTCCCCACTTCCTTTCTCCCCCAGATCATTTCCTCCCCTCTTTTCCTTAAAAAGAAAAAAAAAAAGCAGGCCTCCCAGGAATAGCTCTCCTTCCCTCCCTCCCTTTCTTTCTTCTCTTTTTGTTTATTGAGGCAGGGTTTTTCTGTGTATCCCTGGCTGTCCTGGAACTTACTTTGTAGAACAGATTGGTCTCGAATTCAGAGATCCACCTGTCTCCGTCTTCCAAGTGCTGGGACTAAAGAGTGTGCCACTATGTCTGGTTAGCGATGGTCTTTCTTAAGGGCAGTGGTTCTCAACCTTCATAATGTTGCAACCTTTTAACACACAGTTCCTTTGTTGTGGTGACGCCCAATCATAAAATTATTTTCGTTGCTACTTCATAACCATGATTTTGCCACTGTTCTAAATTATAAGTTTTATGAGTCATAGTCCATATTTTCTGATGATCTCACATGACCCCTTTGAAAGGGTTGTTCAACTTCTGCAGGGGTTGCTACCTACATGTTGGGAACCGTTGCTTGAGTCTTCCTAAGGACTCGTCTCTAAAGTGCATGAATTGTACCCCAAGAACTTTAGGTAGTATCATGTCCCCCCTCCCTCTGCCCCGAGACAGGGTTTCTCTGTATAGCCCTGGTTGTCCTTGAATTCATGCTTTAGACCAGCCTGAACTCCAAGTCAGAAATCCTCCTGCCTCTACTTCCAGAGTGTTGGGATCAAAGGTGCGTGGTTTTCAAACTTTAACATGTACTGGACTTGCCTGGATGGCTTGTTAAAACTACATTCTGAGCTGGGTGGGGGCAGCGCATGACCTTCTCAGCACTCAGGAGGCAGAGGCAGGCATATCTCTGTGAGTTCAAAGGTAGCCTGGTCTACAGAGTGAGTTCCAGGACAGGTTCCAAAGCTTCAGGGAAACCCTGCCTCGAAAAACAAAAAAACCAAACCAAACAAAAACAAAAGCAAGCAAGCAAGCAAGCAAGCAAACAAACAAACAAAACCCCTACATGCTGAGCCCCCTCCTCAGAGGTCTGGGAATGGAGCCTGAAGATTTTCATCTTAACCCACTCAGCAGAAGCTGCTCCTGGTATTCCTCTGGTTTGGAAGTCACCCTCTGAGGACCATACTTCTAGACCAGGACTTTGCAAACCTTAACGTGCCTAGGAATCACCTGGAGATTTTGTTCAAATGTAGGCTCTGAGTGAGTTAGGTTTGAGATGGGGCCCGAAAGGTCGCCTTTGGGCTAGCTCCCAGGATGCCGTTCCTATAAGGATCAAGTGATCCTCGGAGTAGCGTTACCCCTAATGTGCCGCTTTGAATCTCTGACTGGCAGACACTCAAGTGTTTTTACCCCTTAGGATTAAGTCCTTCCACTCCTGCTGTTATTCTCAATGGATTCTGCAGAGGCTTGGCTATCTGTGAGCGCGATTCCCTCTCTTAAGTGCAACCCACCCGATCCCTGCGAGAAGCCGAGTGTCCAGTCAGCTGTGGGGACACCTGTTCATCCCCACAGTGGCGCAGTGGGGACAGTTAAGCCTCATCAGGCTCAGGCTCTTTCTGGCTATTGGACATTCCGCTCTCATGCTCCCAGGGGCCTGCTCTGCTCACTCCATGCTGGCAGAGACTACCCGAATGCCAGCTGTCCCTTGCCCTTGAAACCAGCCCCGGTCAGCCATTCTGCCGGTTTCCCTGCTGTCCCCAGCCACTCCAGAATGACTCCATACTGCAGAAATGAGCCCGTGATAACCTGGGCTTGCAGCTGCTCTGGAGAAGGGCAGGAGGAGCTCAGACATGGCTCTAAATAAGGAGGAGTCGAAATGATTGGGACATGGGAGACAGAATAAGAAAGAGGGGTCTTCTGTTCTTACAAGAGTTCTGTTAATTGCAGGGATCATATAAAAGGGAGGAGATCAACCGAATATTCAGCAAAAGGGAATGGGGGCTTTGTGTGAGGAGGGACAGGGGAAGGGGGACTAGATGGACTTCTGCAGGCATGCACTGTATACACTTTTCCTACAGATACCCTGTAGCATTCTCACATTCATAAGAGTGGGTGGATGGCTCCACCTTGGGGGTGACTGGAGGGATTATTGGAGAGGCTGGCCAAACCCTCAGATTGCGGAATTAACCCTGGATTTATCTCCCCACTTCTTCGGCCCAAAGGCCAACGATATTAGCCATATCACCATAACTTAGCTTCTCTGAGCTGCTTCCTCACCAAGGACAGTTAAGTGAAATAAAAACAAAGTGATCTCACACAACTGCTGGTGCGTAGTGGGCACATGGGAAGCAGAGGCCTCTCTCACCACATCAGAAAAGTGTCAGGTGCCTGCTCCCTTCCAAGCTCTGTTTAGTTCAATTAGACCCAAATGATAAAAATGTACTATTCTTTCCCCTCAGAAGCTATTACTTTAACTCTGTTCTGCCCATACTTGCCCCTCAGGTAATCTTTGCTTGCTCAACTCTGCCTCTGAAGAATGTGTCTCAAAATCTTATAGTAAGAAGGTGATAACAATCAAAGCAGCAGGTCGCCATAGCTGGCAAGTTTTTAGGGGATTACTTTATACTAAGAGGCTGGAAAACAGAAGCATAACTGGCCTGAGGGCTCCTGCGGGCCCCATGAATCGAAGGGGTGTCTAAGAGCAACGTGGCTGGGTGGGATGAACAGACTCTGCATCTTCTCTCGAGTTAAAAATTATTGTCATGAGCAGATAAGCCTAGTGGGTGGCCATCAAGTAGTTCTTGAGCGAAAGAAGAATGTTCTGGAAGTTTGCCTATCCTCTCCTGGGGGGCCAGAGTACATCCTGGCTGTAACCGGCACATTAATCTAAGGATGGCGTTTTGTTTGTTAGGTTGCCATTTGGAAGCAGGGTGTGAGCACCGGAAATTGACTGCAGTGATGTTCACAGAGGAGTTCAGTGGAATCTGTGGCTGTTCCAGGAGGGATGAGGAGTGAGGGTTAGCAGAGGGCAGACTTCAGGCCTGACCCGAGGACCGCACCATTGCAGGGATGGATGGACCAGTTCTGATGACCCAGAAGATGTACCTCTCTGCCTTATAACCTAAGCCTGGCGTCTCCATCGCCATCTTCTCGGGACCTGCTCTCAAATGCTGTACAATACATCCCTTGGTAACCCCAATATCAGCGGCTCACATAACTGTCATGCCAGCGGACTAGCCCATGACCTGTGCCCATGCCAAACTATTACTTTTGCCTGCTATGTTCCTTAAAAGGCAGAGCGGTTAAAAGGGCAGCCAAGTGAAAGATACATCCAGCCCTCACCCCAGAGGATGGCATGGGATGTCTGTAGTCTGTTTGTGCTTGTGCTATTGTTCAGTCATTTTGTGCCTGCTGCAGTTTGGATTAAAAAGTCTGTGTTCTAAGCTCTTAGTACCTGTGTGCTAAGCTCTTAGCACTGGACATTGTGTGGGCAAGGCTAGAGGAGGTCCTTCTTCTTTGCTTTGTGGTCAAATGTTCATTCTACTGCGTGCTGTCACTGTGATGTGCTGCCTTGCAAGATGCCCAAAGCAGTAAGGCTGCTTGAGACCACAGCTGGATCCTTCAGAAGAACTCATTTTCTATTTATAAGTTAACTATCTCAGGCATTTTGTCACAGTGATGGAAATCTGACTAATACAGTGCACGATATCCTTAAATTTTCAAAATAAATGCCTAGCACCCTGGGCATTAATACTACACAGAACACAACCAGCAGACGGCATTGGCCAAACAGCTCTGCCACGACAGAGTAATTTCCTTGTTGTGCTATTTTTATTTAAGAATACAGCCAGAGGACTGGGCCCCTGTCACCCCTAAGCTTTATTTTTGAGTTGTATCATGAAATGGCCATAAGAACATTTATGTGGAGAGATTGCCATAATAAACTTTAATAAAGGCAGGCATGTACTGGCATAGTGGTACATAATTTTAATTCCAGTGCCTGGAAGGCAGAGACAGGTAGGTCTCTGTGAGTTCAAGTCCTGCCTGGTTCACATAGTGAGTTCCAGGCTAGCCAGAGCTACACAGTGAGACACAACAACAAAAAAAAAGGCAGTCATGGCAGTAAACACCTGAAATCTGAGTACTTCAAAGCAGAGGTAAGAGCATCTACATAGTTTAAGGACAACCTGGACCATCCAGTGAGTGCTAGACTAGCCTGGGCCATATAGTGGGATCCTGTCTCAAAAATAAACATGATCAAAATATACTGCATAAAAATTTCAATTAACAAAAAAATCTATCAAGAACAGTAAATATGTTGTACTCATAAAACAAGCAAGCAAACAAAACCTTCAGATCTCTAAAATATATATACCTTTAGCAAGGATGAATATAAAAGGCAAGAACTCATTATACCTTGTGTTCTTTTTCTATGAATATGTAATCTGTGACTAAGTCTTTTATGGTTTATATCAGAAGTTTTCCTTCCTTCCTTCCTTCTTCTCTCTCTCTCTCTCTCTCTCTCTCTCTTTCTCTCTCTCTTTCTCTCTCTCTTTCTCTCCCTCCCCTCCCTCCCTCCCTCCCTCCCTCCCTCCCTCCCTCCCTACCGCCCTCCCTCCCTCCTCCCTCCCTCCCTTCTTTCTTTCTTTCTTTCTTTCTTTCTTTCTTTCTTCTTTCTTTCTTCCTTTCTTTCTTTCTGGTGCTGGAGATCAAATCTAAAGTCTTGCCCATGCTAGACAAGTTCTCTACCATGGGGCCACAACTGCATCCCCTCAATCTCAAATCTGAAGGCAGAAAAGAACGTTCCAGCATGTTTCCTAGCTCTCAGATCCCTCCGTGGTAAGATACTTGGTCACTCCATTCGTTCCTACACCTCTAGCCTCCTTCCTCCCTGTTCTGGTTGTCTGGGTTCCTATGCCAACTCTGCTTTTAACTCAGGAGTGATGTGGCTTCACTTCGTTTTTTTTTTATGGAGGTACATTATTTTGTGTGAAAATATTAAGGCAAATGGCTGTCCCGCAGGTCGGATTATTTCTTCCTTGTATCACTCTGCTGAAAACAACATTGAACAAGGGAGAGAGGAAGAGAGAGCTAGAGAGAGTGTTTAGGTGGGTCACTCGGGCCCTGACGGCCCTGCCTCAGTGTTACAGAGAAGTGAGGGACAGCCAGTGAAGTGGGGCAACTTTATTTTCACGAGAGGAACCTGGTCACTGTTGCCAGCCCACAGGAAGTAGATGAAGCGTGCAGTGTGGTGATGCAGAAGACTTTTTCAAAAATGTGACTTCTGAGATAGGTTCTTACCCTCTAATCCAGGTTGGTCTCAAACTCTGGATGCTCCTGCCTCTGCCTGTGTGGGATTAGAGGCTTGGGCCCCATGTTCACCTAGTAATGATCAGGATTTTTCATGTAGGAGTGGAAGGAAACCGTGAACACACATGTATACTACGTATACATGCACATGTCGCGTGCACATGTAAACACATGGTTCGGTTTCCAGCAGAGTAATTCATCCAGACACAACTCATTCAAGTTACCCACGACTAATGGTGGTAGTCACTTGTCTGCTCTGCACAATCTGTTCATTGCTCTCCTCCCCAGCTCCCAACCATTCCCTTCTGCGTCATCCAGCCTGTCTGCCTTCTAATCTATATAACGTAGTCCAGGGAGAAATCCAGTAGTTCTTGTCCCCAGGGAGTCCCAAACCGAGGAAGAAAACCAGACAGGTAAGTGGATAAGTTCCACCTGGATTTGCCTGTGTTGGGACACCTCAGGTTGCTGTCTTCAGGATTCATGCCCAGGGTGCTTGCCCAGGGTTCTGCCCAGGGCGCTTGCTGCAGGAGCTCCAAAGTTTTTGCCATCCCCACTACTCCTTTTCTTTCCTTTGCAATCTCCTGCCTTACTTACACGGCCCTGGTGCCAACTGGCTGGCTTCAGTTTAGTGCCATGAAATTGCTGTGGTTGGCACAGAGAGTCTGTTCAGGCCCTCAGAAGCTCGTCAGGTGCCAACTCCCTCCTAGGAAGGGCCAGGCTGCCAGGGGCAAGGGCATGCGCCCCATGCCCTCTCTCCACCTGCAAGTGTTCTTTGTCAGCGGACTCCGAGAAGGCTGGCTTTTCACCCAGCTTCTCCGGAGAGCTCTCTTCCCTACTAGGCTGGTCATTTTCTCTGGTCATTAAGCACTCATTGGTGCTTTGCAGCTGATCTGAGACCCACCTGGGATGCCCTGTGGGTTAGCTTAGTCACCATGCAGGATAAAAGGGCAAGCTTTACCATGCCCACCTCCTTCCATCTGCCCTTCTTGGAGAAAGGCCAGCCCAGAGGAACGGAGGAGGGACTTTTGATTTAGCTTCATGCTTTTGTTCATTTTTAAACCTCCAAAGCAGTAGGATTAGGCTGAAGCGGGCAGGGGTGGGGAGGGATGTACGTCTCACTCACTTCTGGACAAGCAGGGGCAAGTGTGGAAAATTCTGCTTTTTGCTGCTGTCACCTTACACTTAGAAGCCTCTGTTCTCCTCACCCTGGGAACCAATGCAGAGACTTGCTCTCACCAGCCCAGGCCCTGCAATGAAAGTAAGACACCTATCTAGCCAAATCTATCCTCAACACACCTCCCGTGGTCCAGTCCCTTTTCCTCTGGTTTTAGCCACCTTGGGCAGCTCTCTGTCTCTCAAACACCCCTTATGTTGTTGCTCTGATCCATCCTTTACCAAGAATGCCTTGAACTCCTGTCCTGAGCTCTTCTGATTTTATTTAATTTTTTAGGCCTTGGTTTTGATGTAACTTCTATTGGGAGAAGTCTTTTTTTTTTTTTATTTTTAGTTGGGGAGATTTCACTTTTCCCTCTTAGAGTCTCTCTCTCTCTCTCTCTCTCTCTCTCTCTCTCTCTCTCTCTCTGTGTGTGTGTGTGTGTGTGTGTGTGTCTGTGTCTGTGTCTGTGTCTATCTCTCTCATCACTGCATTCTGTGAATCTTGCATTTTTTTCTCTATCCTCATCCTTACTTGGGCATTCAACATGGAAAAAATATGGTAAGTAGACAGATGTCTCTTCCTCACTTCACACGCCCACCCAACCAACTCTACTGGAACTAACAGCTCAGTGGTTGGGCCTTGTTATTGCCTTCAGGGGCCACTACAATGGACTTCCAGCAGGGCACCATGCTGTGGTGTGCTGGGTTCAAAGATAATGTCCTCCTGAGGCTTTGTCTTTATCTCACTAGTTTAGAAAATTCATCAGTCAGGAGCAGCTCTGTAGCAGTGACTGGGGCCGGGCACACAATGCATGCTTAACAACCACCAAGTGAATGAATGGCAAAACTTGCTGTCTGTGGAGGGTGGGGGCAGGAAGTCACCAAGCAGCCTTGGTTGGGAAGATGTTCCATGACTTGTGTGACCCTTGGCTCACCCAAATATCCCACCGAGAGAGGGTAGGAGGCCTCATTCTCTTTCCGCCCTCACTTTAGGAATCTATACATCAAGGGTGATTTTGTTTCTAAGGTAACACATTTTTTGTTTTCAGTAACAATAGCATTTCTCCCTGGATTCATTTGCCTTTGTTCAGTAATGAGAGAGATGGCTCAAATTGTGATTTGGGCATCCCTTTGCAAGAGATGGCTCTCCAGTCTTAAATGCTGTTTTATCTTTGTATTGTTCCCAAGGTCTACCATGTTCATCTTGTTTTGAAGTGGACACAAGCCGTTTCCAATTAGGAAGAACACAACCTTTTCCCCCCACCTGTCTTCTGATTGGGTCTCCTGTCCACCTAGATTGGTACATTCATGGCCCCGGGCTGCAAGTCAGAATCAAGTTAAAGAGTGCCTGAAAAATCTGCTTAGACAGAAAAATCAATGGGAGAGTGGGAAAAAGCAAGACCGATTTCAAACTACAGATTACCTGACTTAGGGAGCGAGCACACATGGCTTCCTCCTTTGAAGACTGCGAAGGTGGAAATTTGTGGAGTTAATTCAATAGCTGAGAGAAACGACCAGACTGATTATGGGGGAAATTTCTCCCCGTGTAACGACTGGGAGAACACACCCAGACAAGAACAGTATTCATGTTTTATGCCATCCTTGTCTTCCTTCTCTCAGTCCTTCTCCTTTACTTCCTCCTTTCCTTTCCAGCTCTCCTGCTGTTCTTCCTCCACCGTGGGATTCATGGGTCAATCAACTCAGTCATCAGGTTTTCACAACCAGCGCCTTTATCCACAGAGCCACCGCAACACCCCAACATTTTTCCTCTTGTCATTAATGTAAGAGGTACTTATGAACTACAGCCCTCCTGTTCTGGAGCTCACCAGAACCTATTATTTCTATTTAATTTTGTGTTTTCTCGTCATTTTATTAATGCTGGTACCATAGGAGTGCTGAATAATTACACTTACACACACACACACGCACACGCACACGCACACACGCACGCACGCATGGCACATATATAATGTGTAATCCCTGCTTAAGGTGAAGTGGATGGAGCAATCAAGGATCACGTGGGTCATATGAGTTGACTCAAGAAAGTCTGTGATTTTGATCAGGAAGGGGGATCCGGGTAGCCAGGATGTTGTAGGTGGAGCAAGCAATGTTTGGGATAAGTCTTAAGTAGGTGGGGAACAGAATGACGGAGGTCAAGGCAGTATCCTTGTGAGGTACCCCTTGTGGTCAGGAGTCAGCACACGTGTCTACCTGGTGTTGCACACAGTGTCTTGCCAGTGCACAGTGGGTTTCTCAGGAGTCTATTATAACAACAGTAAAGCAACCAATGCTTGTGAAATCTTCAATAGAAAGCAGGCCGAAGATGATTTCCTCAGGAAGACTTATTTCCATCCCTAGCTGCATCGATTAAATGGTGAACAGCATGTGTGTTTTTTTTTTTGAACATTCTTGTGAGTTTTACCAAAACTTGAGGAATGCAATGTATATTCAATAATGCATACAGCTGGGAACGGTGGCCCATACCCTCAGCCACAGTAGCTGGGAAGCTGAGGCAGGAGGATTGCAAGCTGGAGGCAACATGGTTGACATAAAAAGACTCTGAAAAACAAAAGCTAAAAAAGGTGCTTTAGTAGGAAGGAACTACTGTAGCTGCAGTAGCAGCCTGGGCCTCCATGGTCTGTTGGACCTGCTGGTACACGTTGGTAGCCATTAATTGGGCGGATCATGGGAGCTGCTGGGACCTGCATGGCCTCTACCATGGGCACCGCTGGCACAGTAGTTGGGATTCTAGTCACTGAGCTCCCAGTACTTCCTGCTTCAACAGAGTCATCTCAATCTCCATTTCTTTCAAGTATTTCTTGCTGGTCTTGCCCGTGAGGCTGACACTAAGTCCCAGGACCACAGGTCCTCCCGCCACGGGAGTTCTGGAGCCACCCCGCCCCAGTCATTGCTGGTGCCGTCCACCTTTGCTGCTCCTCTCAACTGCGGCTGCAGGTCCTACGGGTCCTATGTCGGTCCAGCCTCTGGGTCCTCCCTTGGCTTCATTTTGACCTCTCTTACTCGTGAAGACTTAATATTTCTAACTGTCATTTACAAAGGTGTAAAATGGAGAGCAAAGCCTTGTGAGCACTTTGGTTTAAGGCACATGTAACTAGATACATGATGTCTGAATAAACTCTAGCTCCGTTGCACCTTAATGAGGTCCACGCTGACTTCCCAACGATCTTTAAGACCACAGGTGTCTTAGTTTACTTTCTGTTGCCGTGAAAAAACACTAACCAAGACCAGTTTGGGGGAAAAAAGGGTTTGTTGGGCCTGCCAGTTCCGTCCAGTCCGTCACTGAAAGAAGCTGCAGCAGGCACTCAGGCAGGAAGCTGGAGGCAGGAACCGAAGCCGTGACTCTGGAGGGGTGCTGTTTACTGGCTCCACGTACATGGCTTGTTCGCCCACTTCCTTATGTAAGCCAGGACCTCTTACCTGAGTGTGGCACCTTCCTTAGTTTGCATCAATCCTTAATCAAGAAACGCCCTACAGCGTTCACAGGCCAAGCCGATGAAGGCAATTACTCAGCTGAGGGTCCCTCTTCCCCGGTGACTCATGTTGGCGTCAAGTTGACAAAACAAGCAGAACATGGCTTGACATTTGGTTTTTACCTACTCCTGAGACTTTTTTTTTTTTCCTGGTGTGTGAATGCCATGTCCTTCAGTGGTGAATCTCGTTTCTCTGTCCTCTCCAGGCCTCTCGGCAAAACCCTTACACAGTCATGTTTTGGGACAGTTGAGTGTTAATTATAATTGGATGACATATTGCCATTATGAGTAGAGCACCAGGACTTGGGATTGGCAGCCCGCTGTGGGAGTCGCATCTCTGGCTCCTCCTCCAGGTCAGATGACGTCAGCATCCGCCTAACTCACGGTGGACTTCGAAGCGGCTGTGCAGCAGGGGCTCGGAAAGACAAACGACAAGCCTGGTTTTGGGAATGACCTTGTTGAAAGGGACTGTTTCCAGGAAAGGGTGCTTTAGTCTATAGGTCGCTGCCACCCTGAGAACAGAGTGGATGCCCAGGGGAAGGGAAAGGAGTAGGGGAATACTGTGGGACGCGGTGGCAGCCATATTGTGGGATGGGGGAGGGTAGATAGGAAAGCTGTGGCAAGAATGGTGTTGTCGGCAGTCACGTGACTTCCATGAGCCTTATATCTCTGGAGGAAAACTTCTGTAAAGTGCAATACAGATACTGACCAAACAACCATGGAGCCTGCCTAGGACTGACCTAGGCCTCCTGCACATGTGTGACAGTTGTGTAGCTTGGTCCTATTGTGGGACTCCCAACAGTGGGAACAGGGGCTGTCTCTGACTATTTTACAGGATTTTGAGACCCTACCTCCCATACTGGGTCATTTTGCCCAGTCCTAATTAGTACAAGGGGAGGCATTTAATTTGACTGTAACTTGCTGTGCCATGTTTTGTTGATACTCACGGGAGACCTACCCTTTCCTAAACAGAAACAGAAGTGGATTGGGGGATGGGAACAGAGGGGTAGGGGAGGAGGGACTGGGAGGAGATGAGGGAGGAGAAACTTTGGCCAGGATGTAAAATAAATAAGGGAGTAAGTAAGTAAATAAATAAATAAATTTATTAAAAAAATTCAAAACGCATCTGTGGGAGTTTTATTTGGCATTCTTGCCATGGTTGGAATGATAACTAATATGTGCGTGGATTCTGCTGCCGTCCCCGGCATCCACAAAGGAATGGATCCAAGGGCCCTGAAAATACCAAACTATGCAGATGCTTATGTTCCTTGTAGAAAATACTTAGTATTTGCATACAGCCTACACACACCCTCCCACACATGCTAAACTCTCTTCTAACACTATGTAAATGCTATGCAAATCATTTCATACTATATTATTTAGAGAACAACAAGAAAAGGTACAGATACATTTTTTTTAAAAGCTGAGGTTGGCTGACAGCACAGATATGAACCCTGTAGGCATAGGGGTGTGTGTGTGCATGACTGTGTCTTCTTTGGAATGGATGGAGACAGAAAGCATCCTCTGAGTTCCTCTGCTGTGTGCACGTCCTGTGATCCCATAGTGATCACCTCTGCTAGCTCCTGCTGTCCTTCTCAAGCGAGGGTGGACAGGCAAGCGCTCAGAGCCTGAGTGTGAGCGGATCCGCCTTCTATAGCATCTCCTTGTACTCCAGTTAGCATCTTCCCTGTGCTTCCTTCCCATTGGTCATCTGCTAAGGCGGTCTGGATATGCCATCCTCCCACCCATTGGCTCATTTGTTTGAGTACTTGATCTTCAGAGGGCAGCGATATTTTAAGAGATTACAGAACCTTTGGTACTTGTGGCCTTGAAAGTTAGACAGGGGACCCTGCAGGAGGGCCTTGAATGTTATATACTTCCCTAATTCTAGCCCGGAGCTCTCTGTTTCCTGATCTACCAAGTAGTCCCTCCATCATCCACTTCTACTGCCGTACCTTCCCTGCCACGATGATGGATTATAACTGTGAGCCCAAAGAAACTTTTATTAAGTTGTTTCCGGTATTTTGCCATGGTGGCAAGATAAAAGATTTACATATTCACCTAAGGGTCAGAATCTTGCTGTGGGCCTGCTCTAGGTCACGTGGGCTTGAGTGATTGGGCTGAGCAGAAGGATCCCTTCAATTCAGAGGGAACGTTCTGACGGATCCTTTCCATTCTGCTCCACTGAACCCAGGGTGTTCTGTGCTGGAGGGGACAGACAGGCATCAGCTGTCAGGGGGCATCCATTCCAGGTTATCAGATGGGCTCTATTTTCGGGCCTGCCTACCACTCCATCTTACACGGTGGAACCCAGAGTTCCTCATGTGCTCAGATCCCAGCTGTCACAGTAGTATGTTTTCAACCACGCTTAGTGTGCACCCAAAATCCAGGGGAGGAAGGGAAACTCTTGGAGCTGGGAACATGGAAGTTGGGGTGGAGAGCTATGTGATGGGGATCTGTCCAGACGTCTGTCAAGTGACACACACAGTCAGTTGAGTGTTTTTGGAGACTCCTGGGAATTTTCTGGTCTAAAAGGAATTTTGGAATTTCCTAGGTCTAATTCAAGACAGTAACGGGAAGGAAATAAGGATAAAGATCAGTCCAGGTTGTAGACATTGTGGTGAGTCAGACTCATGTATGTGGAAGTGACGTTCTCGTATCACTGTGTTTTCACACTGGCAGGCATGCTGGGAAATGCAGGGGCTGGAAGCCTGAGCAAGGGCTGGACTGGGGTTCTGGGGCAGTGGAGTGGCCTTATGGGTGGGAAAAGCAGAGTGTCCACTAAGACGGGCCAACAGCACATGCGATCCCTGAGACACCGATGTGTCTAGATGTGTCCCCTGGAAACTCTGCCTACTCACTGGGCCATTAGGATGTTAGTCTCCCAAGGGAAACGACTGGCTCAGCACTGTGGGGAGGTTGCCGTTCACATTGGTTCTGCACAGCAACTTCTCCTAGCTGCTACTTTTAAGATTTTAGTGATCGTGTGAGATATGCTATTCATTTCCACACCACCTCTTTGTTCTGCAGCTGGATCACTGGGTTTTTGTTGTCCACAGTAAAGTGTCATAGAGTGGCTGGCTGCTCCTGCCTGTTGATTGAACGTACTGCCTTCCCGTGCTTGGTGAGGCTGGAAGAGACTGATTGCCTCGCGCCCCACCTCCAGGGGGCAGTCTTCAGCAGCTGTGTTAGTGCTCTACATTAAGGGGATACCAGAGAGACGTTGCTGAGAGTTGAGAGCTCTTGTGAAAGTGAGAGGACCTGAGTTCAAATCCTCAGCTCCTATGTAGAAGCCGGACTCAGTCACATGTGCCAATAACCCCAGCATTTGGGGCTGGAGGTATATAGAGCCCTGGGACTCATTGCCTATTTAGACCAAGCTGGAAGCTTAAGGTTCAGTGAGAGACCCTGTTTTGCAGAAGAAAAAAAAAAAGGTGGATAGCAATGGAAAATGCTCAGTATACTCTTCTGGCTTCTGCGAGCTCACATACCAGCGTGTACATCTGCAGAAACACGCATACATATAACACACACACACACACACACACACACACACACACACACACACACACACACACACATGCATGTGTGTGCACACCTCCAAAAGATTTTGAAATGGAAATGCCTTGCTGTGGAAGGAGGCAGCACCCTGATTTCTGAGTCACGGTGCTCCAGTGAGCCATTGTTGCCAGGGGCTAACAATGATTAAGGAATACTGATGAGAAATAATGTCCAGATACCTCTGGAGCTATCTCAGGGCAAAGCGGCTTATGAACCCCCACAGAACCCTAGAGGGTATTCTGTCACCTCAGTGACACTGAGTTTTGTTTTTGAGATACAAGTGCAAATGGACAAGCCTCTGGCTTCTGAATGTGTGACGCACAGGTGGCCCAGGCAGGGACTTCTGTCAAGACGTAGTGTCTTCAACTTACGTCTACCTTTCAAAAATCTTAAACATCTTTTTCCCACATGTCTTTTTGTTTGTTTGTTTTTGCATCCCAACCAAAGTTTCCCCTCAGTTGGCTCCTCTCAGTTCTTTCTACCACTCCCCTGACATCTCCCCCCCAATCCACTCCTTCTCCATTTCTCTTCTGATACAGATGGTCCTCCTTTGGATGTCAGCCAGCCACGGTATATTGGGCTGCAGTGAGACTAGGCACTTCTTCTATTAAGACTGGATGAGGCAATCTGGTAGGAGGAATATGTCCTAAGAGTAGGCAACAGAGTCAGAGACAGCCCCTGCTCTCACTGTTAGGAGTCCCACAAGAAGACCAAGCTACACAACTGTAACACACATACAGAGAGCCTAGGTCAGCCTCATTCAGGCTCCCTGGTTGTCTGTTCGGTATCTGTGCCCCTATGACCCCACGTTAGTTGTTTCTGTGGGTTTTCTTGTGGTGTCCTCAACCCCTCAGGCTCCTACATGGTTTTTGTTTGATCCCTGAATGATGGGGCAGGTATAATTCTCGAACCCCTGTAATGTGACAGGTATAAGTATCCTTGTTTCCACTTCCAATATCCAGGAAGATAACTATATGTTTTTCTTTGGGTTCACCTTCTTATTTAGCTTCTCTAGGATTACGAATTATAGGCTCAATGTCCTTTATTTATGGCTAGAAACCAATTATGAGTGAGTCCATCCCATGTTCATCTTTTTGGGTCTGGATTACCTCACTCAGGATAATGTTTTCTATTTCCATCCATTTGCATGCAAAATTCAAGATGTCATTGTTTTTTTACCGCTGAGTAGTGCTCTAATATGTATATATTCCACACTTTCTTCATCCATTCTTCCATTGAAGGGCATCTAGGTTGTTTCCAGGTTCTGGCTATTACAAATAATGCTGTTATGAACATAGTTGAACAAATGCTTTTGTAATATGATAGGGCATCTCTTGGATATATTCCTCCCTGAATATGGCGGACAATGAGGGCTGCTGAGAAGCCAAGGACAATGGCATTGGGTTTTGATCCTACTGCATGTACTGGCTTTGGGGGGGGCCTAGCCTGTTTGGATGCTCACCTTCCTAGACCTGGATGGAGGGGGGAGGACCTCAGACTTCCCACAGGACAGGGAACCCTTACTGCTCTTCAGACTGGAGAGGGAGGGGGAGGGGAGTCGGGGGAGGGGAGTCGGGGGAGGGGAGGGGAGTGGGAGGCGGGGAGGAGGCAGAAATTTTTAATAAAAAAATAAATAAATTAAAAAAAAATCCTTGTTTCCTACATGGAGTACCAAGACTCAGAGGAGAACCTCTCCCAATCCACACACCCATGACTGGCAGAGTCTGAAGTTTGGGCTCCTCTTTCCCGATTTCCAGGCACTTGGCTGTCTTGGCAGACATAAATGGTTAAAGAGCCAAGACACTTTATTTGGAAGCAGTGAGGGATTCTAAAAATAGGCTCAGTGCTGTTCCTCTAATTTGAAAGAGTAAAGGAACTGAGTCAAATAGGACTGAGAAACATGAGCAGTCTTATTGTATCAATTTCTGTCTTACTTTGGTAATAATAATTGAAGCCGTAATTATATGTTAATTAAAAATACTTGAGATTTGGTGCAAAATCAAAACGACATACCAACTTGGCTTCCAAATGAGATACTCACAATACACCAAGATTTTGCAAGGATGATTAAATGAACAGAAAGGAATGTAAGTGTCAAAGACTGTGTTAGGAAGGGTTGATCGTGACCTCACCTTGCTGCTAGGCTGGATGAGGTGTAAATGTCCCAGGCTCCCAGACCTGAATAATCACACAAAAACTATATTAATTATAACACTGTGTTGGCTTAGGTGTATTTCTAGCCAGCTCTTACATCTTAAATTAGTCCATTTCTATTAATCTGTGTATTACCATGAGGCTGTGTCCTACTGGTAAGATTCCAGTGTCTGTATCCTTCAGCAGCTACATGGCATCTCCCTGACTCCTTCTCTCCTCCTCTCTCTCTGCTTGGATTTTCTGGCCCGTCTCTATGCCGCCAATCTATGGGACTTCTTGTTCTACTGTAAGAGAAGACAATTAGGGAGAGGGGCTTGAGTCGAGTTAGGTATTTAAAAATACTTCATAAATGAAAGTTTATGCTAGGTTTAGTTTCAACATTTTGAAAGATTCTGCTTCATAAAGAAGCACTTTCCAAGTCCTAACTCATGGACAGCACTGAAATTCTGAGTAATGCCATTGAGATAATGATACATGATGCGCTCGCTTGCTTCATGTTGGGAGCCAATGCTTGGGGATCAGTACTGCTGAACTGCGAGAGAGAACCACAATGTACCCCAAATGAGTGCCCCAAATCTCTTACTCAAAGGCAGAGAGAAGGTTCCAACGTTGGGTTCATTTTTATCTTGTTTTACATTTAAATCTGAAAAAAAAATTTTCATTTTCTTATGGCAATTCATGGGCAGCATGAAACAGATTTGGAAGGATTAGGAAGTAGCGGGGCATGGTGGTGCATGCTTACATTTCCAGCACTTAGGACGGTAGAGTTCAGGAGGATCAGGGCCTGACCCAGCTGTGTAGGTGTATAACCTGGGCTACATGAGTGCATGTTTAACAAAAAGAAGCCAGCAGTTGCTTTAAGTGACTCCACGTCTCTAGGAAATATACTTAAGTACAAATATAAATATTTAGAAGTAGTGCTCTAAGCAATTTGATATTCCAGAAGCATAAAAATATTACAGAGGTAGTTGATTTAATGATTGATTTCTTTTATCAGATATCCTTAAATGATATCATGGTTACTCAATCTCTGGACTTTTTTTTTCTTTTTAATTTTTTTTTACGTTTACTTTGTGTGTGTGTGTGTGTGTGTGTGTGTGTGTGCACATGACACATATGTGGAGGTGACAGGGCCACTCGGAGGAGTCTGTTCTCTCATCCACCACATGGGTTCTGGGGATCAAATTCAGATCATTAGACTCAGAGGTCTGACCCTTTATCCCCTGAACCATCTTGCTGGCTTTTTTATATAACTTTATTATTTTACTTATTTAGATGTTCCACGAGGACACAGTAGTAAGCTCTAATCAGGGATTTTATTTCCAGTCTTCCTCTGTATGTCAAGATAGGCTCCCTGAGGGCTGGGTTTGCCTATCACACCCTAGAGGTTACTCACTGTTAAAGTTACCCTCTTTCTGAAAAACAATTGGGCAAACTCTACACGGTGGTGGGTGTCTTATGCAACTCTGATGGAGGCGTGGGAGCTTGGAGAGGTAGATCTGTCATCATTAGAAATGACACCCTGGTGGTCCACACAGCGTCACTTTCCTTTGTGAGACTCAGACTTCTAGGGTCTACAAGAGAGAGGGGAAATAGAGAGCACAAATCGGACACCCCGTCAGGCAGAGCGAGAACAAGCCATTTGTGATAATTTAGTTAAGGGACAGAGAACACGCAGCAATTTATCAAATCATTAAGACTTCAGTAAATAAATTGTTCGTAAGATGTCTCAATGAGCAAATAACGTTAGATGGACTTCATACAAGAGGGTTGGACACTAAGATTAAATAAACCAAGCAAACCACTTCTGACATTTAAACAAGCTATCTTCACTGCCCTGGCAGACTTAAGGACCCAGCGACGATGCATTTCCTGTTATGTTTAGCTACTCAAAGCTTTATTATAGTGCATATTTGCAATAAGTTAGGAATAATAAATAAGAAATTAGCCTCTTTGTTTCATTGGCAGAGGAAGTTTTGAAACGCCTGGACTAATCTCACCCGGCCTGACATTTCTTCTCACTTTCAGCCATTTCTCCAGCACATTGATTCTTTATATTTTATTCTCAGACACATCAGTTAATTAGCTAATCTGGATTTCGATTCACGCATATTAAAAACCATCTCTTTTTTTTTTGAGCTCACAGAAGCCCCTTATGTGAAATAAATGGCATTATGTCCAAAAGAATGGTGTTAGATTATCCTTTACTTCAGAAGAAAAGGAGGTAATTAGTTTGATATATATTTTTCATTCATGAATGTTAATGCCATTTTCACAGCAGGAAGAAAGGTGAATGGCTGTGCCCAGGCACTGCTCCTGAATTTTGTGGTTCTGACATTATAGAAAAGAGTTTGGGGAAGTGAGACAGGATAAAAGGGCCTCAGTTGAATATGTGGGCAAGCAGTGTTCTTAATGCTTTAACAAAATCTAACAAAGTTCGCAATTCATGGAGCGTTTCTGAAAAGCTGCCAAGAGGGATATTTTCAATAGATCGGTGGAATGAGGAATCAAATGTATATTATTTTGGAAGAGATTGGAGTTTAATACAGCCTTTGCCCAGGTTAAATCTATATCAGTAAAATGCCAGGTGGAGAAAGGGACCATTTAATTTCGGGCCCACAGCGGACACACAACATCTCTAGAAAGGATGAAGCCCACATGGGTCACCCTCTTTAGGCCTCTGTGTTCCTTTTCAAAAGCAGCCTGGGAAATTTCTGCCATCCTTTGGAGTTCGAGGCCGTGGCAAAGGCTGCGGTCAAATGTGATGGATTGCGCAGCCAATTTGCTTGAAGTTTGTGGTTCATTAATCCTGCTTTTTTGAATTTCAAAGGACCGGAGTGACGTCATTTGGAATGTAGATCACAGAAAATTAATGGTGTCCCTTGGTCAGAAGTGAACACGGAGACAATGAGACCCAGAAGAAAGGGATGGGTGATGGCTGAGGAGCAGGGGGGTTCGGTTTCCACCGAAATCTGAAGCCTCTGGGCTTTTCAGAACTCCAGGCTTCCCGCTCCCCACTAGGCCTAGGGATGAGGCTTTGAGGGATTACCCTGCACCTTGTGAGAGAACGCAGTGCAGCTTCTGCGAGCACTCAGCAGCTTTTCGAGTCTGTTCAGTGTCGCAGACCTGCCTTGTGTCTGTCCCTAGGTCCTCAATCCACCATCCTTTCTGTGCCAGGAGTTTTAAAGGTGCCGTTGAGATGATGGGAGCCCTGCCTCTTTGGATGCGACTCTTCCATCGCATGCTTCCCACGCTGGGACCCCGGCGGAGTGGCAGAAGGGAGGTTGAATCACTGCCAAATATACAGGCTGGGAAAGCGGGCTCAGAGAAGGTCCTGGGAAAGCGAATGGGTATCTAAGGAGCATCCCAGCTGCTAAGCTGGGAGCTAGCGGCAGCCTCATAGCTCACTGGGTCCCTACAGGCGTTGTCTGTGACACCGCTGAAACCGAGCGTTTGGCACGAAATGGTCACACAACAAGGACTGCTCGAATAAAACTAAGCGAGGTAACGACAACAACAAAAACTTCCACAATAGCTCAGTAAGATGGTGACAATGTGCCTTTTTCTCTTTCTTTCTTTCTTTCTTTCTTTCTTTCTTTCTTTCTTCCTTCCTTCCTTCCTTCCTTCCTTCCTTCCTTCCTTCCTTTCTTTCTTTCTTTCTTTCTTTCTTTCTTTCTCCTCCTCCTTCCTTTCTTTCCCTTCCTTCCTTCCTTCCTTCCTTCCTTCCTTCCTCCCTCCCTCCCTTCCTTCCTTTCTTTTTTCTTTTCTTTCTTTCTGACAATCTGCTTTTAAAGTGAGGAAACAGAGTTAAAGCTGTGCTCAGGACAGCGGGAGAACTGTTCTCTGATGCCCTTGTGAACGGCTAACAATGCTCTTCAGATGTCGTTTCTCAGTGAGCCATCGCGGAAGCCCCGGTCTCTGGAAGCGCCTGAAATACTATTTAAGTCATTGATTGATGGCATACATGAAAGGCTCATGGCAGCCCAGCAGGACTGTCATCTTTTATGAGGAGAGATGAAGGTTCATTCTTAAACACACTATCCATGGCACAGGGTGAGCCGTTTACACGGCGTAAGAGAGTTGACGTGTATCACGTATTAAAAAATAAAGGTAATGAGGTGGGCAGAGGTGGTGGAAACCTATGATCCCAGCACTTGAGAGGCAGATGCAGGCTGAGGGAGGCTGATCTCTGAGTTCTAAGCCAGCCTGAGTTCCAGGACAGCCAGGGCTACACAGAGAAACCCTGTCTCAAACAACAATAAAAAGGTAATGAGATTGTGCAGAGTAATTTTCCCTTTGGAAATCTTAACTTTGGCTTCAAGGCCTTGATTCAAAACATTAGGATTCAAATTTACTGATGTTTATTGGGTAGCAACATAAACTGAGGGAGTGAAAAACTTTATTTTTGGCAGTGCAGGCCGTGGTTCACACTAACTGATCTGATGTGGGTGGGAGTTTTTGTTGCTTGTATGTTTATTAGCTTTCGAGCATGCTTTTAACTTGATAGCATGTTCTATGCCCCCCCCCCCCACAGTAACTAGACTTTTACTTTAAATACATTCAGGACATGACACCTGTACTTCAAGATAGAACAAAAGTAATTTTGTACAAAAAATAATTTTATGCATTCTCATATGAGTCCCTTTCTTGGAAATCATCACTAAAAAAGGTGGTCAATAAATTGAAGCTTGAAGTATCTCCTAAGAGCAAAGCCTTGGAAAGAACCCAGTCTCTGCGTTCCTTCTCCCTGGGCTCCATGTAAAGAAAACCTATGTGGTTGTATTTCCGTTATTATTTGAGACTTTCATACAGGTGTATAATATATTTCAATCAAATCTACCCTCTATCTTCCCTTCTCTATAATCCATTTTTTTATCTCCACCCCTGTTTTTACTTTTTGCAGTTTATAAGGTATTAATGTTGCAATACATATAAATTTTAAAGAGGCCAAAAATACTACTTATTACCTTTGGTATATCATCCTGGTCTTGTTGCTGTTACTTGGTATTTGTATGGTTTCCACCACCCTCCCTCCCATAGTTTGGCTATGCAATGCATTTTTGAATGCTTAGCCATGGAAGCAACATAATATCCCTAACATAGTTCTTTCAGGATCAAGGTTCTGGTCCACAATCCCTTCTCTACAGGGAATTGAAGGATTTAAAAAGAATCTGTAGTAGACTAGAATGACCATCATGGCTCCATTAAGGACGTCAGTGGATAGCAGCAGCTTGTTGGTTGTCACTTTTTCTGGTCGTTGAGCTGAGAAATTTTTTAGCTTTTGCTCAAGTTTTCTTTTCTTCTTTTTAAACCTTTTAAAAAACTTATTCTTTATGTCTTTTATGTATCCTGATCCCACCCATCTCCTGTCCCCTTGCATTTATCTGCCCTCTGCCCCTGTACTGCCCTCCCAAATAAAACAAAATTTAAGAGAAGAAAGGGGAAAGAAAAAAAGGGAAGAAATAAAACATCTCATCATGGAAGGTGCAGTGTGACACAATGAGTCACTCAACGTACCCCTTTTGTCCATATATCTAGACTTGCAAATGTTCATTGCAAAGAGCGATTGGTCTGATTTGAGGCCTCTGGTTTCTATTACATTATTGATACTGGGCCCTCACTGGGCCTCTTCTTGGATAGCCTGTTTTTATCCTGTATTGTACAGCTCCTGCAGCTTTGGGTCTGAGGGTCAGGCTCCTTCATGTGTTCCAGTAACTGCCTTGGCCTTTTGATAGGGCAAAACTTAGATAGGCAGAGTAGACAGAACAGAATGCTGGGAGAAAGGAGGCAGAGACAGAGAGGCGCCCGCCATGAAGCTGACAGGTCAGACATGCTGAATCTTTCCCAGTAAGCCACGAGCTCATGGTGACATACAGATTATTAGAAATGGGTTGAATCAAGATGTGAGAGTTAGCCAATAAGAGGCTAGAACTAATAGGCCAGGCAGTGTTTAAATGAATACAATTTCCATGTGGTTATTTTGGCGGGGGGGTTAAGCTAGCCGGGCAGCCAGGAACCGGGCGGGACACAGCCTGCCGCTCCTCTTACTACACTTAACCATAATAGAAGTAATATAAAGCAAGCAGATTGACAACATCAAATTAAATGGAGAGAAACTCAAAGCATTTCCACTATAATCAGGAACAAGACAAAGTTGTCCACTCTCTCCATATCTATTCAATATAGTACTTGAAGTTCTAGCTAGAGCAATAAGACAACTAAAGGAGATCAAGGGGATACAAACTGGAAAGGAATAAATCACAGTACCATTATTTGCAGATGATATGATGGTATACACAAGTGACCCCAAAAATTCTACCAGAGAAATCCTATAGCTGATAAACACCTTTAGTTAAGTGGCTTGATACAAGATTAACATACACACACAAATCAGTAACCCTCCTATATACAAATAATGAGGAAGCAATCAGAGAATCAACACCCTTTACAACGGCCTCAAATAATATAAAGTATCTTGGTGTAACTCTAACCAAGCAAGTGAATGACCTGTATGACAGGAACTTCAATTCTTTGAAGAAAGAAATTGAAGAAGATATCAGAAAATGAAAAGATCTCTCATGCTCATGGATTAGTAGGATTAACAGAGTAAAAATGACTGTTTTAGCAAAAGCAATCTACAGATTCGATGCAATCCCCATTAAAATTCTAACACAATTATTTTTTTAAGTTGATTTTATTGAGCTATACATTTTTCTCTGTTCCCTTCCCTGCCTTTTTCCTCCCTTTCAATCCTCTCCCATGGTCTCCATGCTCCCAATTTACTCAGGATATCTTGTCTTTTTTGCTTCCCATGTATGTTAGATCCATGTATGTCTCTCTTAGGGTCCTCTTTGTTGTCTAGGTTCTCTGGGATTGTGATTTGTAGGTTGGTTTTCTTCGCTTTATTCTAACACAATTCTTTACAGATCTTAAAAGAACAACACTCAACTTCATATGGGAAAATAAAATAATCCAGAATAGCTAAAAAATTCTATACAATAAAAGACCCTCCAGAGGTATCACCATACCTGACTTTAAGCTCTACTACAGAGCTATAGTAATAAGAACAACATGGCATTAGCATAAAAACAGACAGGTGGATCAGTGGAGTCGAATTGACCCGGACACAAATCCACACACCTATGGATACCTAATTTTAGACAAGGAAGCCAAAACTATACAATGAAAAGAAGACAGCATCTTCAACATATGGTGCTGGTCTAACTGGATGTCTGCATGTAGAAGAAAGTAAATAGATTTATATCTATCAACCTGCACAGAATTCAAGTCCAAGTGGATCAAAGACCTCATCATAAAGCCAGATACACTGAACCTGATAGAAGAGAAAGTGAGAAATAATCTCGAACATATTGCTACAGCAGACAACTTTTAAATAGAATACCAATAGTATAGACATTAAGAATGACAATTAATAAATGGAACTTCATAAAATTGAAAAGTTTCTGTAAGACAAAAGACACTATCAATAAGACAAAACAGTAGCCTGCAGAATGGGAAAAGATCCTTACCAACCTCACATCCAACAGAGGCCTAATCTTCAAAATATATAAAGAACTCAAGAGACTAGACATCAAAAAAAACCCCCAAACAAACAAACAAACAAACAAACAAAAAACAACCAAACAATCCAATTAAAAATGGGGACCTAAACAGAATTTGCACAGAAGAATCTCAAATAGCCAAGAAACACATTAGGAGATATTCAACATCCTTAGCCATCAGGGAAATGCAAATCAAAACAACTCTGGGATCCCATCTTACACCTGTCAGAATGGCTAAGAGCAAAACCAAAATAACAACTCATGCTGGAGGGGATGTGAAGCAAGGCAAACATTGCTGGTGGGAGTGCAAACTTGTACAGCCACTTTGGAAGTCCGTGTTCATTTCTCAGAAAACTGGGAGACAGTCTACCTCAAGACTCAGCTATATCACTCTTGTGCATATGCCAAAGGATGCTCAATCATACCACAAGGATACTTGCTCAACTATGTTCATAGCAGCTTTATTCCTAATAGCCAGAACCTGCAAACAACCTATATGCCCCTCAACTGAGGAATAGATAAAGAAAATGGTACATTTACACAATGGAGTATTTATTACTCAGCTGTTAAAAACAAGGACACTAGGAAATTTGAAGGCAAGTGAATGGAGCCAGAAAAAAATCATGAGGTAACCCAGACCCAGAAAGACAAGCCTGGTATGTACTCACTCATAAGTAGATATTAGTTGTAAAATAAAGGATAGCTATGATACAATCCACAGACCCAGAAAGACTAGGAAACAAGGAGAGTTCATGGTGGGCACATCTGGATATCCCTAGGAAGGGGAAATAGAAGAGACTTTGTGAGTGGGCTGAGGGCGGGAGGGCATGGAAACATGAATCGTCAGGTTGTGGGTAGGGGGAACGAAGGGCATAGAGTACTGAAAGAGACTACTGGAAAGGGGGAGCATTCGGTGTTAGGTGCAAAACTGCACAAGGGAATCTCCTAGGAATCAACAAGGACAACCTCAGTTAAGACTCCAAGCAACAGTAGATAGGTAGCTTGAGCTGGCCATCTCCTGGGACCAGATTGGTCCCTAACCCAATTGTCATCAGAGAGGCTTCATCTGGCAACTGATGAAAACAGACGCAGACCCACAGCCAAATATTAGTCAGAGGTCCGGAATCCTGCAGAGGAGGCGGGGGAGGGGGGGAAGGATTGTAAGAGTCAGAGGGGTCAAGAACACCACAAGAAAACCCACGGAATCATCTAATTGGGGCTCATAGGGGCTCACAGAGACTAAACAGACAACCAGGGAGCCTGCATGGGACTGACCCAGGCACTCTGTGTATATGTGACAGTTGTGTAGCTCGATCCTATTGTGGGACTCCAAACAGGAGCTGTCTCTGACTCTTTTACTGTCTTTTGAGACCCTACCCCTCATACTGAGTCGCCTTGCCCAGCCTTAATATATGGGGAGGTGCTTAGATTTACTGCAACTTTATATACTATGTTTTGTTCATATTCCTGGGAGACCTGCCCTTTTCCTAAACAGAAACAGAGGGGGAGAGGATTGGGAGGTGGGAAGACAAGGGAGTTTGAGGAGGAGAGGGAGGGGAAACTGCAACCAGGATGTAAAATAGATAAATAAATAAATTTGTTAAAAAGATATGATTATGGTATTTTTTCTTTTTTTTTAATTAATAGTTTTAGTTAGTATATAAAATAATGGTTCATCATGAGACTTCTATACTTGATATATAATTGTACCTTGTTCTTATTTGTCCCTTTGCCCTTCCCGATCCTTTTGTATTTGAATCTAGATTCTGCATCTGAGAGAAAACGTTCAACATTTCGTCCTTCTTTCCCCCATTACCCTTTCTTGTTCCCACTCTCCCTTTGGACTTCTTTCTCCCATCTCATCCTTACGTTTAAGTATTTTCTATCTCTATTTACATATAGGAGAGAAAATTATGTAATATTTGTCATTTTGAATCTCACCTGTTTGGTTCCTAAAGACAGATACACCCCTGAGATTAAGGGGTCTTTCTACTCTTAGTTTAGAAACTGGATATGATGGGTTTTTAGGCACTGAAATTTTGGGGTCACAGTGAGGGTGGATTTAATTATGGAGCCCAACCTTGACCCCTTTTACTGACTGTCAGTGGGACCTGGACCAGATATCTCTATCAGGACTGAACAGCATCATTCCTGCTTCTGGAAGTTGACTGCTCTAGGCCACTCCGTTGAGTGGCTGCAAAAACAGCAGTGGAAACTTTGGGAGATGGTATAAAAAAAGAAGTGTTTCTGGATGACCCACCTCCAAAAGACAGCAAAACGGTATGTCTTGTAGGGAGGGGACTACTAGCATCCTGACATAAAGGCTGGAATTGTAGTAGTAGCGTAGTTGGAGGAGGGGGCAGAGAATCAGGCAGAAGTAAGAGGAGTGAGATAGTGGCTCCAGCTCAAGGTGGAAGAAAGAAAGGATACAAGGCTGATTCTACAAGTCTTTGACGGGCATGTTTGGGCCCAGGATTAATTGGCTCCTGAGGCAGGAGCCCAGCAGTGGTATCGGGCCATTGATGCCAATTCTGAAAATGTGACTTGATTCCATTTTCCAGTGTTTCAAGAGAAGTGGGAAGGAGATAGATAATCCATCCAGACCCCATGATGTAAGGATCGGCCTAGGAACATGTGTGGGACCTCCAGAGAATAAACTCTGACTATCCCAGGCACAGTAGAGATGTTGGCAAGGTTGATCTATACACTGTTTCATGTAGAGATATGTCTTCCAGATGTTATGTTCCTATTCTGAAAGAATTAGACCTTTTTCTCTTGAAATATTATTTAAAAATTATTCCTTTTATTTTTGAGGTTATAATATATAACTAATTACGTCATTTCCCCCTTCCCTTCCCTCCTTCAAAGTCTCCCATAAACCTTTCATTGCTTTTTTCATAATTGTTGCATATATATACTCATATATATATTCATAAGTACATAAATACAACCTGATCAGTCTGTATTAATGTCACTTGTATGTGTGTTTCCAGGGCTGAACATATGGCATCGGACAGTCACTTGGTGTGCTCTTGCCTGAGGACAACTATTTCTCCCGCTCTCAGCAAGCCTTAGTCTAGGGTTGAGGCCTTGTGATCCTTTCTCCCATTCCCTTTGGCTTGTCTACTGTTGTGGCCCTTGCTAAACTCGTCTTCCGTGTTGGTGAGACTTAATTGGTGCAGCTTCTGACATTCCTAGGGGAAAAAGCTTCCCAGCAAACTCTCTGATCCTCTGGTTCTTACGGTCTTTCTCCCTGCTTTTTACTCTGATCCCTGAACTGCGCTGATATTTGTTCATTGTTATTAGTTCATTCCTTATTATTTGTTATTTGCTCATTACTTATTAGTAATGTCAGTAGATGTAATCATAAACACAAGCACGTGACTAACATTCTGTAGTTGTCAGCACGTTTTTTACAAATATTACTTTCATCTTTACAAATACTTTGGCCACTTAAAGCTGAGGCTCACCCAGGTCTATAATATAATAGAGGCTATAATCCCTGGGTGCTTTTTATGCATAGGATACTGTTTCTACCTATCTCTTCTCAAAGGGGTTTTGTTTCTAAATTCCTCCTTTTACTGTATCATGTCAGATTCATTGAAAAGTCTGAAAAAAATATATTGGTCATTTTTTTTTCCCCGCGGAGAATTGGCTTATAAGTCGTGGTTGACTTAGTGATCTCTGGAAGGTTGCCTGTCATCCTCAGGCTGATTTGAAGTCCCCAGGCAGATGGCAGGAAAGGGAGGATGACAGCAAGCAGCAGCTCTGTGTGCATAAGTTGGAGAGCTGAGGTTGACTTGCATCCCTCAGGGAGACCATAGGATACCTTGGACCTTTGGGACCACACTGAATGTTTATGCCGTAGATGCTTCTCACTGCAAGGCTTGCCCGGCTGGCTGTTTAATATATAGGTAGCTAAGCCTTGTGAGAAACGAGAAAACAGGCTTTAAAATGGGGTAATTAGCAGGGAAGCGTGAAGTCCTGGCTTATTTCTGCTGCAGGGTCGGTCACTCATTCGGGGGGCTATTTGTGGCTTCTGGGGTAGTGCTGTGCTGTGGCTTCAGCTCTTTTGGGGATTGCCTGGCATCACATTGGGCAACAGCTGCATCCTTGGGTGTCCTGGTTACAAACAGCTAATTGTCACACTTCTCTTCGTCCTGTAGACCGTGCCTGGCAGATTTTTGGCTTCAGCCGTGTGGGTACCTTTCATGTCATGGCATCCTTGACTCGTGACAACTGAAAATATCTTCCTTAGCAAACTTGGGCTCTGCTAAAGATATACCTGGGCAAGCTCGACTCTCATCTGTCTAATGTCACCCCCATTAGCTTTGAACTTGGGACGTCTACTATTTGGGAATCTGTCACTATGCAGACTGAAGGGTTCAGGGAAGGAACTGGCCTGCGTAGCTCTGAGAAGGACATGGGACAGAAGAAAGCTGACCGGTACTCATCAGCCTTAGTCTTGAAGTGTGACTTGGTGCCGCCTTTGAAATCAAAACCAGTGACTAAAACAGTCCCCGAGCAAGGATGAGAAAGTTCCCAAGGATGGGTACAGGAAAAGTTGGACCAGCCGGGTCTGTGACACAGTCAGGTGGCTAGCTTCAGGCACTGAGAACCTTCAGGGCAAATGGCAGCTCTGAGCCCCAGGACCAAGATGGCAGGGCCTGCCAAGAGTCAGACCTGCCAGCTCTGACATCAATGTGCTCCCCTGGAGGAGGCTGCCATTCATACTCTTTGTTCTTTGATCACTGCTTAATGGAGGAGAAAGCCCAGGGCTTTTGCAGTCTCAGTTGAGAATGGGAGCTCTGACAGGCAAGCCTGAGAGGCCACAAGCCCAGCTAGCTCTGCGGAGAACACAGTTTGCCTTGCCAGCAGACGCCACTCATTGGCCCAGCGTGGCGGACAGTTTGCTAGTTTTTTTTTACATAAATAAATCCCGATATCTTCATCTAATGTCTCCCTCTGGGATGGTGCGGGGAGGGGGGACTCGGGAGCCCTGATACTTGCTCGGTTTGGCCTGTGACAAATAAGTGGGATCTTCTTACGCCAGGAAACCTAAGCTCTAGACCCAGCTAGGGCTCTTGGAGGCAAAGCTTTCATCTTGGAAAAAAAAAAGTCAATTTCTTCTTCTCTGAGGATTTAGTTAATCTATACAGTATCACCAAAGTAATGAAGTCATAGCCTCTAGGCACCCAGAATTCTGACAGAAAACTAGCGTGGGGGGGGATTGTTTAAGAGAATGATTTTTTTTTTTAATGGAGGGGTGTGTTCTTCCTAGTTGTGATAGCCAGTTTCAGAGCATGGCCAGAAAGACAGATGATAGAGCCCGGGGACTGTAGCTCCTAGCCCTTTAGATGATCCCTTTACTGCTGATGCTCAAATCCATCTTCGTACACTCTCCCCAAGATAGTCTACTATCTCAGGACCAAGCAGATAGATTCTGTAAAGTCGTGAGTGTGAGTGCGTGCATGAGTGTATGTGTGTGAGTGTGTGTGTGTGTGCGCGCGCGTGCTTGTGTGCATGTATGCGTGTGTGTGTGTATAGTTATTTCCTTCTCTAATTAGCAGGAATGGTTGAAACTAGGTTCACCGCATGGAGTACTTAAGACCTGCAGAGCCAGGCTCCAGAGAGAGACCACTCAAAGGGAAGTATTTGGTGAGACGTATGTGTGAACTCACCTTCTCACACTGCCAGCCCGGGGACTCTAACAGGAGCGGCATTGCCTGAGTGCATCTTGTGAACTCACCCTGGCACAAGGTGGGAGGGTTCATGACTGTTGTACCAGGCTGTTCTGAGTGAGTATGTGTCAACGTGGCCTTACTTCTGCCTTTCTCCGGGATCCAGGCATCGCCTGATCTTTCTGATGGCTTGGTCTTCATTTCTGGATGTGCTACTCTCAACTCTGCCCTGATAACTCCAAACCCTATCATTTTGTTTGAGGCTAAGACGGGATAGTAACACATTCTTTTGAAAGCTGATTTCCTTCCTCCTCTCTCCTTCTCTTTCTTCTTCCCTTGCCCCTTCCTATTTTACTTTCTTTTTTCCTTCCTCTCTTCTTCCATCTTCTATGGACAAGAACATCTATAGAGCTACAAAATCGAGTGATAACATGGTTTGTATTTTAAGGTACCTATAACATTCTAGAGTTGACACTAACTTATACTTAGTTTGAAGCTTGTTCCGTGCAACCAATCATGCCATTCTCTGCTTGTTTTGCCTATTTAAGCTACACCAGCCACAAGCTTGTTACGTTGCCACATGTGGAGACTCAGTCTTTTGCTCGCTTGGGTTCCCAGCATCTGTCTCAGTGATGTGCTCAGGGGTACAGATCAGACAGCCTGCTCCCCAGGCCCACAGTGAGTTCTGAGTTATGTGATGTCTCTAAGTGCATAGCCCAGTGTCTGGTACGAAGTAGAGATCTCAGTGAGTGTTAGCTATTATGACCTCTGTGGGTGGAGCAGCTTGGGAGATATCCCTCAGTGCATTTGAAGTGTGTTGACAGATGGGCAGAGACAGGAGGTGAAATTCAAGCCTGTTGACTTGTTAGTAGACTAGTTCCTCAATTAGACAACAGCACAAACTCCTAATACTGTTTTGTTATGCTTCAAGTTGGCATTCTTTGGGTATTCTTATTTCTCTCTCTCTTTCTCTCTCTCCCCCCCCTCTCTCTCACACACACAAACACACACACACACACACACACACACACACACAGAGACAGAGAGAGACAGAGAGACAGAGAGAGAGAGAGAAGGAAAAAGGGAAAAGGAGGAGGCCAGACACAAACCTTGGGTGCCAACCACTTTCTCTTTCTGAGACAAGGCCTTTTATTGGCTTGTTGCTCAGCCAATTAGTCTTGGCTGGCTGGCGAGCCATGAATCTGCCTGAAACTCTCTCTCCAAAGCAGGAATTATAAATGAGTGCCCATCATACCTGACCTTCTTATGAGGGCTCTGGGGATTGAATTCAAGTCCTTGTGAGAATGTGAGACTAGCAGTTTGCCAACTGAGCTGTCTCTCCAGCTCTGCTGACATCCTTATGAAAAGTTGATTTCTCTAGAGAACAGGCAGAATTATGAAATCAAATATAGTTATCCTCAATCTGGACTTACTAAGTTGACTGTAAGACACCAAGCTATAGGACACCATGACACCCAGATGATAGTGTTGTCATAGGATTAACAGCGATGGTGGGTGGAGCAACTTGTATGTAAAGTAACCCTAATTAATTAATTAATTAAATTTACAGACTATTAGTCTGATAGGGCTGCCAATAACAACAAATAAAGTATCACTGTATGTGTGACATTCAAACAGAAAGCTATAGACTCAAATGGCGATGTTAGTCTGGGTTCTTCTGAGATACAAATCTTCCTCGCTATGTATTTATGTCACTTTTAATTCCTGTCCAAATTTGCCTTTATTTTATGGCTATCAACCACAGTGGATTAGGTTCCATCCTAATGATTGCGTTTGAAGTTGCTTAACCCCACAAGAAATTTTTGTCCAAATGAAACCACACTTGAAACTTTTGAGTTTTGAAACAAACCAGGACCACGTATCAGTCTCCATTACTTAGAGACGAGGAACCAGGGCCCAGAGAACCTTGCTACAGCCTGGTTAATTGGAGAGGTACTAGGGGAAGATTCTACTGTTCTTCAAACCTACTGGGCTCCATCAATATAAAGGAAGGCATAGCTGGTAGCCCTAATGGGTGAGCACAGTACTTGGTTAAGTACCTATTTTTGCTTAGCACATGAGCGTCACACTCAGGTATCTTGTCAAATGGATGTGGTACTTAGATATGAAATGAGACATCTCCTCTTAGGTATCCATGCTTCTTGTACTGGTGGTTGGATTTCTAACCAGAATCCACTGACGACAGTAACACTTAGAGCCAACGCCTCTATGGCTTGAAATTGCTAGTATGCTGTGATCTCCTGAGCTGCTCATATAAATGCCATTTTCATTCTTTTGACAATCTTAGAGCCATACCTCCTTATGAAATCCTTTAGGGCTAGATATATTTCAGAATCCAGAGTTCTGCAGACTTGGGAAGTGTAATAACAGTACACATCCTGCTTATTACATAGCGTTCCTGTAGGGTCTGAGACAGTTTTGGAGGCTTAGTGCAGAATGTCCAAATAAGTCATATGACACTGTATCAATAAAGGTAAACAATAGCTTGTTTATTTAGGTCAGATTTTGCTGTTGCTGAATTAAAAAAAAAAACCCAACTGGCGTGTTTTGGGGTTTTTCAGATTCTAGATGGGCAGGGGGATCCCAGATCAGCTCTTGGGTAAAGTCACACACACCTATCTGAAGAGGTGAGCTGGGTTAGGTAAACTCAGGGTCAGCCCAGGGCTCAGGAAGCCTCATGGAAGCTCTGACTCAGCAGCTATCTGTCAACAGAGAGGGATCTGACAGTAGGATTCTGTTGAGGAAGACTGGGGCACCATTTTAGGGCAGTGCAGCCAATTGGTCAGGGACTGTATGTATTTCCCAGCCTCTTGAAGCTAGTTGGCCATTTGACTTGAAAACATCCACTCCATGAAGTCTGAAAACCACCAGATTAAGGGAGATAGCAGGAACATAAGGATTACTCTGTGTGTGCGGGTGGTAATAGTGGTGTCTTAGGGTTTTCATTGCTGTGAAGAGACATCATGATTATGGCAACTCTTTTTAAGAAAACATTTTCATTGGGGTGGCTTGCTTACAGTTTCAGAGATTCAGTCCATTATCATGATGGTGGGGAGCATGGCGGTGCGTAGGTAGAGACTATATTGGAAACATAACTGAGAGTTCTACATCTTGCAGGCAACAGGAAGTCTACTGAGACACTGGGAGGTATCCTGAGCATACGAAACCTCAAAGCCTGCCCTCACAGTGGTACACGTCCTCCAAGAAGGCTATACTCACTCCGACAAAGCCACACCTCTTAAGAGTGTCACTCCCTGTGAAATTATGGGGGTCAATTACATTCAAACTACCACACTTGGGGAGTATCTGAAGGTCTCTCCTATGAAATGAAATATACAATTACAAATAGAAAATGAGGTGCAATATGAATTTTTACATTAGAATGTAGCCTCATAACAGATTACAGACTTTAAAAAAGCTGCCAAGGGCATGAAAGGAGGTAAATGGGGAGCTTTCACACTTTCTGCTCAATTTTTCTATAAACCTAAAACCACTCAAAAAATCCATTAATTAAAAAAAAAAACTCAAAGAAACTACCAAATAGTTCAGACACCACACAGACCAGAAAGCATTTTTGTTAATTAACAACCTGTACCCTTCTTTAATATACTTTTTTTTCCAGTAGGTTGTTTTCTGGTGTAAATTCTTTGACTTCTTTTTCACAAGATAATGATTTTGAGATTTTTTTTTTTTAAAGGGAGAGACTATAAAAACGGGGGGGGGGTAGGTGAGGGAACTGCTAGAGCCCTCTGTAGGTGATTGTTCCAAGAGAGGGGAGAAGAGAAGAGAAAATGAGACTTAGTTGTGTCCCCAGACACCGTCTCTCTTGACGCTTGGAGCTTTCGGATCTTCTGCTGTAAGATCTTCCCTGACCTGGCTTTGAGAGCTGTGCTTCGGCAAGAAGGTCTTTCGCAGCCCTGTTGTGCCCAGTCTCCGGTTCTCAGCCAGACTTCTAGGTCCTTCAGGTTCTGCTAAGAAGGCCTTTGTTTTGTGAGCATGCTTTGCCCAACACCCCAGCATCTGAGAGGATGGGTCCTGGAGTGAAGGGGGATAAGCAAAGAGCTTGCCTTGAAAGTATGATGACCCAAGCATCACTCCCTGAGTGTATGTGTAGTGGTCTGTGCTTGTAAGTAGGAACAGGAGTATTTCTGGGGCTTCCTGGAGATCCTGTGTAGGCTGACTGAGGAGCTTTAGGCCATGAGGGAACCTGTCTTAAAAAAGTAGACGTGTTCCTGAGGGTGACACCTGAGATCATCTTCTGCCCTCCATATGCACATGTGTGCATTTCTTATATGTGCACCCATACACAGATGAACATGCACACACATGCAAATACATACATACATACACATGTATGCATGCACACACACATACACATGCTAAGAAGAAGGTGGGCCCTATCTAACTGCTCTTGGATTTATGAGTATCTCAAGAGTCCACAATGCCAGAGGCATATTTTTCCATGTCTGTGACCCTAACACTCAGCTTGGTGTCTGTCAGAAACTAAGCCTTGGAGAATTGGGGAAAAAAAAATAAATGAATGAATGAACTATTGTCTTGTCCATTTTGTGTTGTTATAAAGGAATACATACTTTATATTTTTTTTGCATTGGTATTTTTGCCTGCATGCATGTCTGTGTGGGGGTGTCAGATCTTGGAGTAAGAGACAGTTGTTACCTGCCATATGGGTGCTGGGAATTGAACCTAGGTCTTCTGGAAAAAGAATCTGTGTTCTCAATCACTGAGCCATCTCTCCAGCCCCGACCCTTTTAATTTATAGAGGAAAGAAATAGATAACTTGTAAAGGAAATATGCTTATTTTCCATAGTCTTTTTATTTCTTAGACATCTAGGAGTATGATTCATGAGTCTGGTGAACACGTTATCATCCCATGATGGAAAGGAGGACAGTCCAGTGACTGCATGAAAGAGAAAAGAGGGGGAGGCCAGACTCTTCCCCAGGATGAGCTTATTTGGATCATGAAGATGACCTTTGTGACCTAAACACCTTCCCCTGGGGAAAAGTTTCGACATGAGATTCGGAGAGACATTTGAACCACAGCAGGGGGCTGAAATGTGGATCAGTTGACAGCATGGTTGTCTGCACACACAAAGACCTGGGTTCAATCCCCAGCACTGCTTAAACCAGTGTGGTGGGACATACCTATAATCTCAGCACGGGGGCAGTGGAGGCCGGAAGGAGAGGAGTTCAAGGTTGTTCTCAAGTACACAGTGAGTTTGGGACCAACCTGGGCTACATAAGACTCTCTGTCAATACACACACACACACACACACACACACACACACACACACACACACACACACACCAGCAGATATAGAGGGCTGCTTATTGCCAACGATTATCTGGGAAGTGTGAGCACACCATACATCAATGGTTCTGAGTTTGGAAGAGGGAGATGAGAACTTGTGGTGGGGTGACTGTGGCACCCCCATATTTATTCCACAGGGCTACCGTGACACACAAACTGTAGCTGAAGAAAGGGACATTTATTGACTCCTAGTCTAGGAGGTTCAGAGTCTGACATCAGGCTGTCAGCCAGGCTGCTCTTTCACAGTCTGTTCTCTTCCTTTCCTCTGGTGTTTCCCCAGCAATCTCGCTGTGCTCTTTGTCCGTTCCTCTGTCTTCCCAGATGGTGCTCTGTGTCATCACATGCCATCTTTCTTCTGTGCGTGTCTTTGTCAACTCTTCCTTTACTGTATAAAAATAACTTATATTGGATGTGTATCAACAGTAATGACATCATCTCCATGTGGCTAGATATTCAAAGGCCTTATTCCCAAATAATGCCCCATTGAAGAACTGGGGTTAGGGTTTTAACATGCCTTTTGTATGGTGGGATGCATTTCAACTTAGAACAACACCCAGAAACTTTTTTTTTTTAAGATTTATTTATTTATTATGTATACAACATTCTGCCTCGATGTATGCCCGCACGCCAGAGGAGGGCGCCAGATCTCAGTACAGATGGTTGTGAGCCACTATGTGGTTGCTGGGAATTGAACTCAGGACCTCTGGAAGAGCAGCCAGTGCTCTTAACCTCTGAGCCATCTCTCCAGCCCCCACCCAGAAACTTTTACATTCTTTTTTTTTTTTTGGCATGATGTTCATTGGGTGGAGAGGAAGGTGAGGTACTCTCAGGCACAGAAGAGTGAGAATCCTAGATGGGGCTTTTCAGGATCACCAGAGAGTTGGCTTAGTGCTGTTCAAGGAGCAAAGGGAAAAAGGGGGAGAATGAAAGAATGAGTGAATGCATTCTGTGGAGCTAGCTTTGCAGTTTCGTCTTGACTTTGCTGGTCAGATTGCCTTTGGATGCTTTGGATATGGTGCTGCCAGACTGGTCCTTCTTGATGCCTGCAACTGGGAACCAGACAGACTCATGTTTCTTTGTGGTCTGGTTCCACTCTTTTTCAATGACAGGATATAGGTGAAATAACTCAGTCTCCAAGAACCTGCTATTCCCTGTTGGACATGAGAATGACAATAACAATTGTGTAGAATTATTAAATATGGCAATACATATGACACTTGCAGGCCAGGGAGGGCAGAGTGTAACTGTCCAGTAAATGATGATTAACTTTGAGTGTGTGTAGTGTCGTGGATGCATATGTATTTGTTCACATGTGTGTATGTGTGTGTACGTATGTGGAGGTTACAGTTCAATATCAGGTGTCTTATATCCCTCTCTAACTTACTTTTTGAGGAAGAATCGGAATCTCTCACTGAACCAGAAACTCACCGTCTTGGCGAGACTGGCTGACCAGAGAGCTCCTAGGGCTTGCCTGCTTCTTTACTCCCCTCAAGGATGGGATTTAGGATGATCACTAAAGCTCCTGGCTTTTGTGTGGGTTCTGAGGATTAAAACCTATGTGTCAAGCATGTTACCTTCTGGACATTGCCCCAGCCCCCCCCTTTTTTGTTTTTCTTTTTGCAGAAATTTGGGAGATGTTCCTCAGATTTATTTATGCAACATGTTTTGGTATATGCATTTATCCAATTTGGAAACACCTTGCCTTTTTCCAGAAAATAATTAAAAGCACCCTCATACTTGAATATAAGAGATACTAATACGCAAAATGAACTTTGCGAATCTCACATAATTTGTGCTCTTACGATGAATTTCTCTTACCTCAGGGTGACATTAACTATAATAGTTTTGTCAGCTTTGTTGACTTATATTTTACCAAATGTTTAAAACGAAAAAAGAAAATCAACACTAATAACCAACATAAAGCTCCTGGTATGCCCCCAAGTGACAGCATAGGCTACTCAGATCAGGATGTCCCTGGGGGCAGCATGGCCCTTGGATGTCCTCATGGCCACAAGTTGCAGCCCAGAACCTGGGCATCTAGGTGACCTTTGGTGGCAACGTGGGCCACCGACATAGATATAGGCCCTGATTGTGGTAGGACCATGGAACCAGATATGGAACTAGGCATCAGCCTGGCCCAGATGTCACCACAGACCCAGGTGGCAGCATAGGCCATCTGGACTACCAGTCGCCATTTTGGTCACATCTCCTATCGACAACCCTGGAATAGCTTGTCAATTTGGTTCTGTTTTCTTCCTCATTGTCTCTTTATTCAAGCTATAGTTTATCAAGCTATACCCAACTACTCCCACAAATGGAGTAAGTAAATGCCCAGTCCCTAGTTAAGTATAGTTTGTAGCAAAGACATTCTTTTGGGTTACATCAGTTCAGTGGCTCTGTGGATTAAGCTATATATCTTCTCTCTCCTAAAGGGCCCTCATTTGTCAAATGGAGAGGTTGTCGGTCTGTTCCTATACATTCCTGTCAGGCCATTGGTTTTATGTTCCTGAGAATGCAGATGGGAAGGGCTACTAGTGAACATGATTGCACTATAAGGAAACATTTTTCTTTTTTGTTATTGGCAGTGACATGGCAATGAAGTCCTGGAATGAAGAAAGATTTAAGAAACCACGCATTAGAACATATTCTAGAGGAAGGGGAACCAATGGTGTTTGACCTAATTATGTTTCCTGTATTTTGTCATTTGTTTTGTGTTCAGAACCATCACACACACACACACACACACACACACACACACACACACACACACCCCAGTGCCTCGAAGGCAGGAGTGAGTATAGTTGCATAACTAACTAGAGTGCTCAGTGCTGGCGAGTGAGAAATCCAATGCTTGAACCCAAGAAGCCTGGCATTCAAGGCCCTCTGGAGAAGCCGTTGGACCCCAGGGGAGCCGTGTGTTGGCCTTGTGTAGAGGTGTGAGCTGCCTTTGGCTTGGGTGATGGGATGCCAGAGAAAGTTCTTGTGAAAGCAGCAAGGTATGACTAAAGAGCTGCAGACCCTTTGGCCTGCCAAACAGGCCTGTGTGCGAAAATAAGCTCATAAGGAGACAACAAAGCCAGCTTCTCTGGGAAGTGAGCAGGCAGCTGGTGGGAAACATTCCCATGCAGACCGAGTGCCAGCTTTGGTGTCCCGCATAGCCTGTTCTGTGTGTGAGACAACGGCCCTGTGCTACGGAAGAAATACGTGTCTTCTTTCTTCCTTCAGTGCAGCGTCCCAGGAGTAATTACGACCAGCCGTGGAGGTTCCCAGGCTATTTTCTGTACGTATTTACACTAAGCAGGTACTTTTGGCTCCTGAACTCTCTCTCAAAAGGATATTAAAATGGAAATCAGCTCTTTCTGGTTGAAACTCAAAGACAATAATGGGCAGCAACTCACACTTTGCAAAGTGAGATATAAGAGGCCATAGAAAAGAGAGGGCCGAAAACTGGTTTGGGAACTGTAAGCGTTTAGCTGCTGTCGGATGTAAAAATGAGGATGGAGAAAGGACCTCGAAGCCAGAAAGATGGAAAGGGCCAATGGGAAGCTGGACAATTTCTTTGAGCAGGGCTGGGTTGAGACTTGTCTCTTGATGGACAAGGAGCCTGAGTGTTTTCTGATCCTAAGACTTAGGGTGAGGGGGACATCCATGGAAATACACATGGCGTGCGCACAGTGATTCTTCAAGGTCACAGTAAACCCAAATGGGTAAGAATACTTTGAAAGATAAAAGATCAAGATATGAGATGCTCAGGTGCCAAGGAAATCACTGCAAGTGACGAGCCAGAAGATCCATTTGTCCACGTGTTATTGAGGAACGCTACAGCAGCTCCTTCTGATAATAGGTCATGTGTGTAGGGAGCTGGGAAAGGGCCAGGCCATTCTACATACTCATTCTGTCCTTATCACGAGGCTATGAAATTGATACTTATTATCGTCTTCTTTTTATAGACAAGGAAACAGGTCAAGTCATTTGCTCAAGGTCCTGCAAGTAGAAAGTTGCAGAGCTGGGTTTTGAACCAAGGTACTTTGACTCCATTATTCAAGTTTTTGAGCATCTGCTGCTGAGCCTTCTCCTAGTAGCAAAGCTATGGTGTGGTTCTGTGTAGGAGAATGTTCAACATCCTGCTGGGACTCTGAAAGAAGCTGAGATTCTGAGCAATGTCATCTTTGCTTAGGGCTCTTTCCTAGAACTCTTTGCTCATCTTGAGGAGATGCTGAGTCTCCAACACATCCTTCATTCAGCAACACCTCCATATCCTCTCCTTAAGTTTTTCCAGATGCTGTGATGCTGCCATCTCTGTTGCTGAACAAGTCCTAGAGGCTCCTTCAGAGCCCCTCACCCCATTAAGTAGAGGAGATTCTTTAAATCCAGCCCCTAGGAAGCTTGGAGATGTCCGGGGCTCTTCCTGGCGCTGGAAGACCTTTTCATTGATAAAATTTGCTGGTGAGACATGGAACACTCCTTCACACCCTTTTAAACATCAAACCTTCCTCTTCTTCCTCTGAGACCTTCAGGGTCTCAGCTGGGAGACAGCTTTAGAGGGGGATAAGCTGGAGGACCCTGTATAGCCTTGCTGGTCCTGAGGTCTACCAAAGAGAAAGAAAGAGTCCTCAGATACAGATACACATCTTCTGCCCATGCCCACTATGCAAATGGTTCTTGTTGTTAGAGATCCTTCGACAAAGGAGGCCCTTTGAGAAGATATTCCTTGATGAGACACAACACTTAAAAAGTGTATTTCTACACATATGTCAAATATTTGTGTGACGCTGGATGCAATGGTGCACACCTTTCATCCCAGCGCTTGGGAGGCAGAGCCAGGCAGGTCTCTGGGGATTTGAGGCCAGCAAGGACTGCACAGTGAGTTCCAGGGCATCCAGAGTTACATACATAGTGAGACCCTGTCTCAAAAATCAACAGCCCAAACTGTATATAAATACATGTGTATATGAAAATTATAGATATTTGTACTTATGCATATATGTTTATATTTCTCTTTCCCTTGATCTCTTGATCATGCAGCTCTTATAAAGGAGAACACTTTGTTTCATTTTGCCTATTTTTCAAGACAGGGTTTTTCTGTGTAACAGCTTTGACTGTCCTGGACTTCAATTTGTAGACTAGGCTGCATTTAATTGGGTCTGGCTTACAGTTTCAGAAGTTTAGTCTATTACCACTATGGTGAGAAGCATGGCAGCATGCAGGCAGATATGGTGCTGGAGAAGGAGCTGGGAGTTCTACATCTTGATCCATGGGCAGCAAGAGACTGTAGCTTGAGCATATATGACCTCAGAGTCCACCCCACAGTGATACACTTCCTCCAACAAGGCCACACCTCCTAATATTGCCCCTCCCTGTAGATTAAGCATTCAAACACAGCCTATGGGGGCCATACCTATTTAAACCACCACAGCCTGTCAACTAGCTGTTTATCTTCCTGCCTTTGACTTTGTATAACAGCAGTAGAGAATCTCAGTTCCCAAGGATTCTTTGAAGTTAATCCAATCTCCCACTTAACAGTGAGAGCAAGCATAGCCTTTCCTTCTGGGTGGTTTAGGAGAATAGTGTGTTTGCCCAGAGGTCCCTGATCTTTAACTGTCCTGAATGACCCTTCCCAGGGGACAAACCTTCATGGTTCCAGAAGGCACTATGCAAGCTTCCAGAGGAGGAAGGCCACCAATAGTCCCACCCAGCTATGATGCCTGTGAACTACAGCCAGCGCAGATTGACAGTCTTGTAGTTGCAGTAGTGGCATGCATACCTTAGTGGTAACCAATGGCTTTCTAAGTGGACTGAAGACTCACTCAAAAAGATGGAAACCATGCCTGCTGCTAGAAAGCTTGCTAACTAACCAGTGTTTGCAAAATCATGGTTATTGGAGGAGAGTCTACTACTATGACTTTACTAAAGCAGTACAATCCCTAACAACAGTCTTATAAATTCTTGTCCTTATACTTCCCCACTCATTAAGGAAATGTCTCTTTGTACCAGACAAACAACTACAAAAAACCATAACCAATCAAAATGCAGGGTGGTAGAGCTCAGTCCCATTGGATCCTTCCATAAAACACTCCCACAACTAAGACTTTGGGGACATTGGACGGAAGAGGGGGAGGAAAGATTATAAGAGACAGAAGATTAGGGAGTTTGCTGTGACACTGTGCCTCCTAGTTAACATCAGTTAACATGAAATGTCACCATCATGACCTCCAAAACATGATCTAACAAGAAGGACAGGAACGAACATGGCAAACATTATAGGGACAAGCCCACGAGGCCTTAACCTTACACAAAGAACTATAGACAGCTGAGTAAAATGGGGACTGGGAGAAGAGGTCCTCCCCAGGGAAGAGTGCACCAGTTGGTTAACCAGTGCCAAATGGTCAGCCCTGAAAACATACACACAAGTAACAATGTATGGACTCAACATGTAATATATGGGGGATATACATATGTATATATACAAATATATACATACATGCAATAACAATTAATGAAAAGGAGGCCATAAATTTGAAGGATAAAAAGGAGGGTTATATGGGAGAGTTTGGAGAGAAGAACGGGAAGGGAGGAATATTGCAATTAAAAACGCAATCTCAAAAATAAAATTAACAAACAACAAAAAAAGGCAATATAAGTGGAAAAAGCTGGGCGTGGTAAACGTGCTTGAAGTCTGGGCGTGGTAGAACGTGCTTGAAGTCTCAGCTTTGAAGAGGGCAGAGGCAGGAAGATCTCTGCTGTCTGATGACCAGCCAGCCAAGCCAAATGGATCAGTTCCAGGTGAATGGGAGACTCTGTCTCAGAAAATGTGATGGAGAGTCAAGTGGTTAGTGGTGGCATGTGCCTTTAATCCCAGCACTTGGGAGGCAGAAGCGGGAGGATGTCTGTGAGTTCAAGGCTAGCCTGATCTACAACTTGAGTTTCAGAACAGCCAGAACTGCTACACAGAGAAACCCTGTCTTGAAAAACCGAGAGAGAGAGAGAGAGAGAGAGAGAGAGAGAGAGAGAGAGAGAGAGAGAGAGAGAGAGAGAGAATGACTTGGGAAGATACTTGGAATTGACTTCCCTCCTCCCCCTTTGGTTTTTCAAGACAGGTGTGTAGCCCTGGCTGTCCTGAAATTTACTTTGTAGACCAGGCTGACCTCGAACTCAGAGAACTCCACCTGCCTCTGCCTCCTAAGTGCTAGGAAGTATGACCTTTGACCTAGACAAGACACACCTGCTCCCACATTCATTCTTCTATCTGTGTATTTGTGTATACATGCACATATGCACACAAATCGAAAACTTAGATCTGATTCTGTTCCTCATCTTTTGAAGCCTTCTAGTGGTTTACTACTTGCTATTCAGATACCCAAACAACTAACCCCTAAGGACAAATGACCACCTATTATGTGCCTGCTAGCCCTAGCATGCTGGGTTATGTCCATAGAGGAGAAAAGGACAGCCTGCTCTCAGCTCCTCCTTGTGCCTTGATGGGAAATCATTACCTCTTGTTCCTATCACCCCTTTCTTTACCACTTGGCTCAGTTGATACTGTCACCCAGTGACTTCTTGATATCACCATAAAACCTTGGTTGGGAACTCTATGGGCATGTTTTTATTTTATTATTGTTATTTAACAGTGAAGCATCATTTCTCACATGAGCTTTAGAAACGTTAAGAGCCTTCTTGGGCTCACACAGTTGGCATGCAATCACTCCCTGCAGCCAGGAGTCAAGCAGCCTCTTCAATGTGCATGTTTTTGTCATGTTTTCCTGCCTGGTTCCCTAGGAGAACACACCTCTTCCTCACAGTAACAAACCCTTGTCGTGTAACAGAACACCCAATTCCTTGGCAGAAAATGCTGAGCTATTTCCCAGGCTAAAACCCAACCTTTGTCTTCTCTTATTTTTCTGTTTCTTAGCAGTACCCTTGTTTCAGGCTTTTGGTTTTATGGATTTTTCCTATTTCCTCTTCCAATGGCCCTGGGCCCAGCAGAGACACAGGTGAGAATTTACCAGATACGTAGGATAAGAGGGTTCCTTGTACATACTCAAGCTTGATGACAAGCAGAATAAAAATCCCGGAAGTCTGCTGAAGTATTAACGTGCTATTCCTTGCTGTTAGCTTTTAAAAAATGTATTTGTGTGTTTTACATATGTGGGTCTTTTGTCTGCAGGTTCATCTGCAGACCAGAAGAGGGCATCAGATCCCATTAGAGATGGCTGTGAGCCACCATGTCAGAGCTGGGAATTGAACTCAGGACCTCTGGAAGAACAGCAGTGCTCTTAACCACTGAGCCATCTCTCCAGCCTCACCTGGCTGTTACCTTACTATCATTGAGGCCTGTGTGCGGTCGCAGCGGGAAGGTGAAACAGGGCCACATTGGTGTCTTAAGCGGTTTCCTAGAGATCTGTGTTAAAGGACTCAGAGGTTATTTTTTCATCTCAGAAGGAGCATCCTGATCAGCTAAGGAGTTCTGACATGCCTTAGATGACTTAACGCAAATGTGCTCCACATATTTTCTGTTGCTGTAGCAGAATGCCAGTTATAGGTTACTTTAGAATGAATAGACCATCTGGCCTTCTTCCTACATGATCACTGATGGTGGCCATCATATGGTGGGAGGTTAAAGAAGGCAAGAGGAGGCAAGGTGGGGAGCTCTCACCCTTCTGTAAGGGCACCAATTCCATCCCTGAGGGCTCCACCCCTTCTCAGCTCTTAAATTCCCACTTCTTAAGGGATACAAAGGCCTTTGGATGTTTGTTATGAATTTTGAAGGAGACAAGCACTCAAACCAGAGCAGGAAGTGCCTGAGTGATGTGGGATTCCCCTCTGGATGCTGTGATTACCACTGATAAATTAATAAAGAACTGCTTTGAGCCTATGGCAGGACAGAACAGAAGTAGGCAGGGAAAGATAGGCTAAATGCTGGGAGAAAGAAGGCGGAGTCAGAGAGAAGCCATGTAGTCCCACCAGAGACAGACACCGGAATTTTACCCGGTAAGCCACAGCCTCATGGTGATACACAGATTAATGGAGATGGGTTAATTTAAGGTATGAGTTAGCCAGAAATATGCTTAAGCTATTGACCAAATAGTATTGCAAATAATATGGTTTCTGTGTGATAATTTCGGGTCTGAGCTGCCGGGCAGTTGGGAAATGAACTAGAGGCTTCATACAACAACTGAAGTACAGTTGAAGTCCAGAAAATGTGAAATTTCTTAACTTCCAGTAGAGGAACACATGCATTTCTATAGAACATCTCTGCTCTTATAGTAGGTGAGGCTTCTGCGGTAATTCTGGGAACAGAGGGATTGGATAGTAATACAGTTAGGTGTTGTAGGAGGCATGGTGAAATGTAAGGAAGGAGACGTAGGGACCAGCATTCTTGGGTTTGAAACACCTGTCTGCCATGTGGCATTTGCATGACTGAAACATTGCAAATATCAATTTCTGTATCCATGAGGTGGATATAATTGAGCCATTTATCAAACATGTTGAGTGTATTAAATGAGGCAACGTATCCAAAGGCACAAAGCCTAACTCCTGGCATACAGAAACATTGCTTCACAGATGCTAACCACTAACATGCAATCTCTGACATCCATAGCACAGCTCCTGGCCCACAGGGGGCACTCAAAAGTCCCCCCCTTCAGTTTCCTTTTCTTCTGGCTTCCAGAAATTAGGCCTACATGAGAAAAAGGAAGCCTCTCTTTACTCCCCTGGATCAGCCATGTTGCTGACTCATGGGTGCAATGGAAGTGTCTGCAAGACCTGTAGGTGTCCTGATGGTGGGTAAGAGAAGGAACTGGCTTATGTTCGTTATCAGTCTGCTCCTTCCTGTGGCAAGGTGATCAACACACGGCTCCCGACAGTAAGGGTGGTGAGAAGCCATATCTTTGTCTCTGCAACTGTAAGCCCAAATTAACCTTCTTCCATAATTGCTTTCAGTTTTATCATAGCAACAGAAAGCAAACTAAAGCTATATCCTAAACTGTATTTATTATATATATGATAATTGACTCAAATACCATACGCATGCATTCATTCTGAAATATTTTAATCCCGATTTCTTTCAAGCTTGTTTCCATGATCCCGTCCCTAACTCTGAAAATAGCGCCACCTAGTCATTTGGTCCAAACATTTTTTTAGTTTAATTTTTTCTTATTGAAAATTCATACAATATATTCTGATTATGGTTTTCCACCACTCGTCTTCTCTTTACCTCCCTACCCATCCAACTTCATGTCATCTTTCTCTCTCTTTTGAGAAAACAAACAGATAAATAAAACAAAGCAGAATAAAAAAACCCAGAAAGACCACCCTACAAGAAACACACACACACACACACACACACACACACACCCATACACCAAACAAACAACAAAAACAAAAAATCTGTGAGATTAAAAATAAAGTCCAAACAAAGCAATATGAATTAAAAAGTCTACAAAACATCATTAAGTTGGCTTTGTATAGCTCATGTACTGCTGGGCATGGGGCCTGGTTTATAAACATAGCTAGATATCATTGGAGAAAATTAACTTTTCCTTTGTAAGCAGTTGCCATTTGGTGATAGCTTCTTGGTTAGGAATGGAAGGTTATGTCCACTCCCCTCTTCCAGTCTGGGACTCCATCTGATTTGAACCTTTGCAGGCCCTATACATGCTGCCACGGTCTCTGTGAGCTCCCAAATCATGACATGGAGATTTCTTATTAGTTATGAAGACTCAGCTTAATTTAGGCTTATTTCCGGCTAGCTCTTTTAATTTAAACTAACCTGTTTCTCTTTATCTATCTTTTGCCTCAGAACTTTTTACGTTTCTTCCTGTATGTCTTACTTTACCTGCTTCTTATGTCTGTCTGTCTTTCTGTCTATCTGGCTGCCTGGCTTCTGACCCTGGGTATCTCCCTCATTCTCTCCTCCTCCTTCTCTTGTTCCTCTCCTGAGTCTAGAGTTTTCCTCCTATTTATTCTCTCTGCCTATCAGCTCTGCCTGTCCCTCTCCTGTCTAGCTATTGGCTATCCATCTTTCTCATTAGACCAATTAGGTACCTTAGGCAGGCAAGGTGAGCCAAATACAACACATCTTTACATAATAATTAACCACACATTCTTACATCATTAAACAAACAGCATAAGCAAAGGTAACACATTTTACACAGTTAAAGTAATTTCCACAGCAATAGGGCCTTACCATCAGTTTGTTGAGAGCAACCAATAGCTTGGGCCATAGTCTGAGTTGTGTGAGGGTCTCCATGGAGCCCCTTTGATGGTCAAACTGTTTTGAATTGTGATTCCTCTCTTTTCCTCATTATAGTCTACATTAATCAGCTTTTCATCACTGCAACGAAATACATGAAGCAGGTCACTTTATAAAGAACATAGGTATTATTTAATTCCAAGTTTTAAATACTGAAAGTTGAACCAGTGAGTTGCAGTGTTATTGATTTTCTTTTCTTTTTTTTTTTTTAATAGAAAATCTTAAGTGCCCCTCAAGGTCCACAGCACAGTTAAGAATTTAAGTTGTTAGTGGCGTGCTCTTGAAGGGAATATTGGGATTTTGGTCTCTTTCCCTTATTTCCCAGTTGCTTCAGCGTGGTTTGCTTCTTTGCCATTGACTCCCACGTGATGTATTGCCTTGCCACAGTTCCCAAAGCAACAGGGCTGATTAGCCATAGATTGGACCTCAACAACTGTGAGCAAAATAAACCTTTGCTTCTTGTAAGTTGGCAGTCTTAGGGATTTTTATTATAGTACTATAAAGATGACTAACAGGTTCTAACAAAGGCCTATGTAGGCTACATCACATTGTGGCAGAAGCACATGAATCCCTCTGTGGTCTCTCTCTCCTATAGTCACTGAGTTTCAGTCATGGGAGAACCGCTCCAATGACTTAAACTAATCTAATCACTTCCCACTTTCCGAAGACCATGATCAGATTAAATTTCCAGCCTCTTGTTACTGTTAAAGTAAACCTTTGGGGCTCAAACTTCTGCATGAGTTTGGGAGACAAATTGTATTTAAACCATAGCACAATCCACCCTCTAGATTCATTACTTGGCTCAAGCCCATTCATTGTGGACTGCCACACTTTTAGGCTAGGGAAATCATCTCAGGTGTCCTGCGAAGCCCTTGCTTCCTCTTTCTCCTTCTCCCCTACTCTAATCCATATTTAACCCAGCAATAATCTAGTTACCTATAGTGCATATAATGCTTTATTACACATGTATAACATATATGTTGATGCCACTCTTTTGCTAAACCCCCTCAATGCTTCCCATAGCATTTATAATACAATTTAACCAATTTATCATGCCCTGCATGATGTAGTCCTAGCTTCCCCCTGATACCCTTGCCTTTGTTAGCTACCCCGCTGGCCACAAATTTCCAGACTGAAACACAATCCCTAACCTGGTCTCAGCACAGATTTCCTCATGAGCTCCTCTTTCCTGAAGAGCTCATTCACTGATTCTTCAAATGGTTGGCCCCTTGACATATGAGAAATTTCAGCTTAATTATTACCTCTGTGATCATCTTTCCAAAGTGGGCCTTATATCTTGTGGCCTTCTGCCTTCCAACCTCCTCCATGACATCTACCATAGCGCACCAAATTTTGTAATTGTTTATGTACTTATTTGGTGTGTGTGTGTGTGTGTGTGTGTGTGTGTGTGTTTTGGTGCAAATCTTCCATTTTGTTAGTTGTAGGACATCAGGGCTCTGTCTTCCCTGGGTCCCTAATATTTGTCATGTGCCTGAGAGACACAGTAGTTAGGTCCTCACTGACTTGTGCTCCATCTGAAGATACTGTTTGGAGCTTTCAATCTAGACCAGCGATGGTGATGCTGGAAGATTTTGGAGAAAGGGTCTGGGGCCCCAGAGATGCTTAGTCAGGACTGTTAACTTGAAAGATGCGCAAAATGCACAAAGGATTGTAAAGCACACCTCTGAGTGAGTCTGGGAGGACATTTCCAGAGACGATAAGATCATAAGACTCTGTCAGGGTGGGCATGTATTCTTAGATAAAGCACTTCCTCCTTCTGGGCTTCATCATCCTACAGAACTGAGAAAATCACAGGGAGGAAATGAGTCATAAGGTGGGGGATAGCCTGTACTTTTCAATCTTGTAACCTTCCTTTGACAATAATATGGGAGGAGGTCATATTAAGTCCACCGAGGCCACAAATGTCCTCAGGATGCCACACCGAGGAGACAGCACATCCCTCAGAGAAGTCATCTGGCCTCCCCACTGTGTGTGTAGATGGCTTTCTTGACCACTGTAGTAAATTACCAAGATGCTCTTTGTGATCTCCCAGGACTGGAAGGAGTCAAAAAGATTAGAGCTGGCTACATCATGCCAGGTTTGGGATCCAACTGCTCATATCTCTTAAATATTCTTTTTTATACCCCTCATTATAAATATACCCCTCACTATAAAGCATATAAAACTGATGGAAAATTTCAGTGAAAAGGGACAGGAAAAATCCAGAAGGGCATCAAAGAATATTATAGCTTACAGAAATAGAAGGGACATCTTCAGGAGCCCTTTTCATTCAATAAAAATTTTCTTATAAAAATGTGGCAAATAAAAGAAAAAAAAACACAGCAAAATTAATCAGATCCAAAGACTATGCAACTTAGGGAGCTTCCATACAGTTATACCTACCATCCTGAGTTGAAGCTGTGGTACTAAACGTAGGATTTTATATTTTTCACTATTGAATATATTTTTTGCATACTTATCCAGCACCAAAAATGAAAAATCAATGACAGACTTAGAACTAGAAAAACAGTTAGCTTTATATCCTCCTTCATAACGCGTGTCTGTCGCCTGCATTCAGTCCTTCTCATCTCCTAATATTTAGCCATTTTGTCTTATTTTCTGCATGTTATACTGCACCAATTGTACATTTGTTTACACACGTTATTGCCTAGATCCTGCATAAGAGAGAGAACACACGTTATCCTTTCTGACAGTGTGTGACCTCATTTAATATTATATGTTTTAAGTCCATATATACTTTCTTGAAAATTTTGTGGTTACACTTTTCTTTAAAGATGAACAGTATTTCATACCAAAATTTCATTATCCATGCATCTGTTGATGGACAACGAGGTTGATCCCAATTCTTTGCTATAGTGACTAAAACTGAAATATATATGTATATGGATTCAAATACTTCTATGGTAGATTCCAGAGTTGTCTGGGTATAAATATATCCAGAAGTCATACAGTAGTTCAATTTTTAATATTTTGAGAACGCTCCAAACTAGTTTCCACAATGGCTGCATTAATTTGGACCCTCACCAGCAGTGAATAAGGGCTCCTGGCTCTCCACATCCTCTCCAATATTTGCTGTCAGATTTGTTGATGCCAACCATTCTGCTTGGGGTGTAGTGGTATCTCAGAGCAGTTTTAATTTGCATTTCTATGATGGCTAGGGATATTGAATGCTTTAAAAAAAGTTACTGGCCATTTGTGTTTCTTTTTATTTTTTCTTTTTTTTCAAAACTGTCAATTCAGCTTATTTATGCCTTTGTTGATTGACAACTCTTCCCTTGGTATTCAATTTCTGCAATTCTTTGTAAATTCTGGATATTAGCCTCTCAACTGAAATGTGTCTGGTAAAGACTTTCTCCCATGCTGTAGGCTGTGCGCTCTTCTAATTGTTTCCTTTGCTGTACAGAAAGAATTTCATATTTTCATGTAGTCCCTTCTGCTGCTGTTTGGGTTTACTTCTTGTTCTATTGCTATTTTATTTAAGAAGTTTTCCTTACTCTAATATCTTGGAGGGTAAACCCTAGGTTTTCTTGTAGCAGCTTCAGTATTTCAGGTCTTGATTAGATTCTTTGATCCATTTTGAATTGAGAGGTAAAATATGACAATCTAACTTCATTCTTCCTCAGGTAGAATTAGTTTTGCCAGGACCATTTGTTGAATAAGTAGAGTATCTTTATCCAAAGCATGTTTTTACTTCCTTAGTCAAAAATTAACTAGGCATACTCTGTTGTTTTATTTCTGGGCCCTCATTCTATTCCATTGGTCTTCCTTTCTATTTTTACATCAGTAATAGGCTGCCTTTATCACTGTAGCTCTATAATAGTGGTTCTCAGCATCCCTAGTGCTGTGACCCTTTAATAAGTTCCTTATGTTGTGGTGATGCCCCCCCCCAACCATAAAATTACTTTTGTTGCTACTTTATAACTGTCATGTTGCTACTGTTTTGAATTGTAATGTAAATATCTTTGTTTTCTCATGGTCTAGGCGACCCATATAAAAGGGTGGTTCAACCCCAGGGGTTGAGAACCACTGCTCTATACTTTAATTTGAGGTTGGGTACTGTAATGCCTCCAACAGGTTTAATCCCTTAGGATTGCTTTGGATAGTCATTATCTTTTATGGTTTCATAAAAATTCTCTTTTTTTCTTAACCTGTGAAATATGATATCAGAATATTTTTTTGGTATTATGTTAAATATGTAAAGTAAATTTTGGTAGTATAGTCATTTTCACAGTTATGCAAATCCAGTGGCATGGAATAGTATCTTCTGTGTTTTTTTCCCCAGTATTTTGAAGTTTTTATTATAAAGTCTTTCACTTCTTTGGTTAGATATAATTTGGTGTTACTTTGAAAGGGATATTTTCTCTATGTTCTTTCTTCAAGAGTAGACTTTTGGCATAAATGAAGAATTTTTTTTCATATTGATTTTGTATCCTGCAGCCTTACAGTATATATTTTTTAGGTCCAAGAATTTTCTAGTAGAGTCAATAAGGTCTTTTTTAGTATAGAATCAAACCATCTGTAAATAGGGATAGTTTAGCCTTCTCGCTTCCAATTATTACCTCTTTTATGTCTTATCTCTAATATTTGGCACATAAAAGTTTGCAATAGTTATATCTTATTGGTGAATTTTTCCTTTATTAGTATTTACTGTCCTCTTTCATTTCTCCTAATTAGTTTTGGGTGGAAACTTACTTCACATAAGGGTAGCTACACCTGCTTGTTTATATTTTTTGCTTAGTAGTTTGTTTCCCATCCTTGGGTCCTACATTTTAGTATCTTTTCTGACTAAGTGTGTTTCTTGGAGACAGCATATAGTTGGCTCTTGTTTTTATTTTTGGTTGTGAGCCTAGCCTTTAACGGCTGAGCCATCTCTCCAGCCCTGGCTCTTGTTTTTAATCCAGCGCATTAGTCCGTTTGCTTTTAGTGATGAGTTAAAGAAGGCCATAGAAAGGGTTTTGCTATTTCCTATATATTTGTTAGGTGACTTTCTAGTTTACTGGACTGCTGATATTTCTTTTTCTTTTCCTGAGTTAATTTTGAGGGTTGGCTGAGTTTCTGTATTGGACATGTTGTTTCTTTCCCAAGCTCACTTTATCTGTAGTTAGGCCATCTTTCAGCTTCCCTAATTTAACGTTTGCCACTGAGAACTTTCTGCTGCACCGGGTTGGTTGTCATGCATTGCCTTAATTTGTGTTTATCTTGAGATACCTTTATTTTTCTGTCAGTTTTGAAAGACAGCTTTGCAGAGTATAGAATTCTTCCTCCGTAGTACTTTCTGAGCTTGACATATTTGTTTTATTTCATGCTGTTCTGGATTTTAGAGTTGCAGATGAAAAGTCTGTGGTAATTCTGATATTTTTGTCTTTATATGTAGATTGATGTTTTTCTCATGCTGCTTTTGGGATTTTTATCTTTACTTTGTATTTTTAACATCTTGACTATACTGTGCCGGGGAGAACTTCTTTTCTTGTCATGTTTATATGAAGTTTATTTACCTCTTGCAGTTGTCTGCCTACTCCTTTGGATAAATTGGGTAACTTTCTGCTATAATTTCATTAAGCAGTCTGTCTAGTCGATTTAGTTTTGCCTCTGTTCCGTCTTCTACTCCATGAATTCTCAGGTTTGGTTTCTTAAATGTATCACAGACTTCTTGGACATATATTTCATGCTCCTTAATTTCCCCTTATTTGTGTCTGTTTGTATAGTAATCTGGACTTTGTCTCCCATCCCTAAAATTCTTTCTTTGGCATGGACTTGTCTGTTAATAATGCCATCTGTTGTGGTTTTTAACTAATTGACCATTTGTTTCATTTCAAGAATTTTTGTTTGATTGGTTTTTAACATTTAAATAACCTCGCTAAATTTTCCCTCCGTATTTTAAACTTTTGGTTCCAGTTTACTAAGTGTTTCTTTAACTCTGGAGACTGTCTTGTCAAGGTCTTGGATGCATTTCCATAGTTCATGCATTTGATCTATTTGTTTGACTCTTCTGTAAGCTCATTAATTCTCTTGACGAGCAAGATTCTTAATGCATTCTCAGAGATTTCGGGTGTATCTGTAATTTTGGATTCCCTTTTAGGGAAGTTGGCTGGTTGGGGATTGATCAAGATGAGTCCTATTCTTTTGTGTTGTTTTGTCTTGCTTTATGCACCCACTGAAACACATTTGTTTTGATTCTTTTTACTTCTGAGCCTCTTGCAATTCTGTTTTCTGTGACTCTTCCTAGAGAAACATTTAAATGAAGTTCAGCTGTGAGGACTGGTGAATCTTGGTGCTGACTATCAGGTGAGTTAGTGCAGCGATTTTTGGCTATGTAGCAACAGGACTAAGAGCGGGGCTATACACTCAGCACCGAGGTGACCAGGTGGAGTCAAAACCTTGGTCACCCTTTGGAATCTATGAACCTGTTTGAGGCAGAATAGCAAACTTCAGATTCAGTGTAGCCTGTCTGTTATGAATACGGTCCCGTGGCAAGTGAGGACCACAGGTGGGAAACAAGCCATACAGACAGCTTGAGCGCAGAGTTTACAGAGATAAAGGGGATGGAGGGAGGAAAGAGAATGGGTGACAGAGATACAGAGAGATGGGGAGAGAGAGAGAGAGGAAGAGAAAGAAGAGAGGAAGAGAAAGAAGAGAGAGAGGAAGAGAAAGAAGAGAGAGATAGATAGATAGATAGATAGATAGAGAGAGAGAGAGCGAGAGAGAGAGCTATTTCCTTAGAGAAATGGCAGAAAGAAAGAGGGAGTGGGCAGAGCTTGTCTCTTAAAGGAACAGGGTACCGTCTGCCATGTACTCAGGTGCGTGATACACTGTGCCAGGTTCCCAAGGGGGCAGGGTCAAGGTGTATCTCGATGCTAACATTGTCTACTCTCTGGGGACTATGGTTAGAGCCACAGGCACCAAGTAATCTGTGGAACCATGGCAGTATAGACTTCAGGTCCTGTAGTGACCTCTGGAACCTCAGAAATAGTAGTCCCAAACCTGGAATGGTCCCAAAGATACTGAAACCAGAACTTCAATTTCTCAGGGGACTCTGGAAACACTGGAGTCCAAGCATGGGCCCTGCATTGACTTCCTAGGGTCTTTCTGGTCCTGTGGACGCTGGAGGCTTGGTAGCTCAGTCCTGTAGAAATGCGAGGCCTAAGAACTGGTTCTTTCTGGTCTTGGTCACCCATCTGCTTGCCCAGGGCTCTCTGGTCCTGCAGAAGTTTGAAGCCCAAGAACTGGTGCTTTGGTCTCTCAGAAGCCAGATCGATGGAGCTGTCTTGTCCCGAAGAGCTGGAGGCCTAAGCATCTTATGCTTTCTGGTCCTGCAGAAGCCCAGACGCTCCCAAGAGAGAATTGGAAACAAGGAGAAGACGACTTGGAATGTAAAATGTTTTAAAATGAGAATTTAATTTTAGCTATTCATACTTTTGCTGGAGCCTAGGTTACAGCAAGGCATTGATACCATCTAGAAAAGTTATTTAAGAGCTGAACTTGCCTTCGATTTTTTTGAGGTGCTATTTAGAATAAGAAGAGATTAGAGAGTATATAAGTGATATATACTTGCTAAAAGGTAAACAAAGCAAAACAAAACAAAGCTGGGTTCAAATACTGGCTATATAAAATTTCCCAGGGAATGCTGGCTTAGGGTTAAAGATGAGACTGCAATTATTTTATAAAGGAGCATATTCTTGAGGTGGGTATGGTGGCACACATCTTTAATCTCAGTTTTGGGAAGGCAGAGGCAGGTGGATCTCTGTAAATCCGGGGGCTAGCCTGGTCTACACTGAGTTCCAAGTCAACCAGGGTTATGCGGTGAGACTTTGTCTCAAAACATACCCAATGACAGTAACTGATTTTCATCTTTGTTTTTGTTGAGGCAGAGAGGGAGAAGGAGAGAGAAAGGGAGAGGGAGAAAGAGAGGAAAAGGGAGAGGGAGAGAGAGAGGGAGAGAGAGAGAGAACATGAAGTTGGGTGAGTAGGGAGATATCTGGGATGAATTGGAGAAGGAAAACATGATGAAAATTTATTTTGTGTTTAAAAATCAACAACAGTAGCAACAACAAACAAAAGCGAGTGACTACCATCATTACCCAAAGGAGCATTCTTTTGGATCTGTCGTCTTCTCACTGAAAAAAAAAACCATCATCCCTCAGATTCCTTCCACGTGTCGAAGGACGCTTGGAGTATTCACATTTCCTCCTAAGCCCCCCCTCCTCGCTCCCGGGCGACCATCTGGGCACTCCCCCTCATCTGGCTTCTTGGACTTTCCATGTCCTACTGGAAGTCTAAATAAACATAGCTTCGGTTCAAGCTGAGCCCACTACTAACGTTTGTTTTTCCACTTCATTCTAAGAGGGCTTGAAAGCTTTGCTGAGCAGAGCAAAAAAGCAGTTACCAGTGGGAAGGCAGCAGCTGCTCCCCTAGCCAGAGCTGGGGTGCCCACATGCTGCAGGTAGCCGATGGGAGGGGTGACCCACAGCCTTGGCCTGTTAGTTACAGTGAGAGGCAGAAGAGGATTGAAGAAAGGAATTGAGAACTTCTACAGAAAATCTAAGGGACTTCCAGGTCCCGAGGTCAGTCCCCTGTTCTGGATTCTCAGTGCTCAGGATGCTGGGTCTGTCTCATGTTCTGTCCTCCCTCTACCTCACCCAGGAGTGGACTGAGGGAAGTGGTAACAGGACCCTGTTGTGTTTCAGTAGTATTGACTAGATCAGGAACAAAGCAAGATATTGTCCCACCTCCTCCCCATCTCTTTGTTTCTCTGCCTGTTTCTCTGTTTCTCTCTGACTTTCTGTCTCTCATACACAGAGAGACAGACACGCACATAGACAGACAGGAAGACAGACAGACAGACAGACAGACAGACAGACAGACACACACACACACACACACACACAGAGAGAGAGAGAGAGAGAGAGAGAGAGAGAGAGAGAGAGAGAGAGAGAGAGAGAGAGAGAGAGAGAGAAGTAGTATTGAGATATTAACGTTAGCACGGGAGCACGGGAATAGTGAATCCAAAATGAATCCTGTTGGCTGAACTGGGCTTCTTGATATCTTTGGGGAAGCTCTTTGGACCTGGTCATTGTAACAGAAGGTTTCCAAAGGTGGCTGTACATATAATCCTTTAGGATTAAGGTCGTATACACTTAATACAAAACTTTTACTTTTTTTTAAAAATGGGTTTGCTATTTCCCTCTTTTCCTACAAATGAGAACAATCTAAGACTTGCCCAGTCTCTAAGTGATTGGCTCACTCTCAAGGTGTGCCTGATGGGTCTAAGGCTTGGCCCGATGAGAGCCCACATCAGTGTACAGGTTAAGTCTATAGGAACCTAACGCTAGGGTTGAAGAAATTGGGTGAAGTCCTAGAACCAGGGGGATAAGAAGAACTGTGAACAGAATTGTCCATGACACCCCCCCCCCCCCTTGCCCCTGAATGAGTCCAGGCCATCCATCACGGACATTTTCCTTTGCTGCTATTAGACCTGTGAAGGCCTAACAGGACATTTGGTTGTTTAGTAGATGTTAGAGGTAGAAAGAGATACACTGCTTGCCCTTGCATGTTGCTGAGGTTCATCCTTGACTAGTACTGCTCGAAGCTAACTAGTCAGCATCAGAAAAGATACAGCACCTAGAGCATCACTGATGAACTGGAAGACAGCTGGAGGGGGCGGCTGTCACTCTCATTTGCCTGCTTGCAGGGTCTGTTCTTGGAAAGGAGGGTGGGGGAGCCCATCCCTGAGAAGAAAGGCCTCTTAGAGTTGTCTAAAACCCACGTGCAACCGACAGAAGGACCAGGCTGACTGTCTGGGCACTCAGGGCTAAAACCAGGGACATTCCAGAAAAAGTGGAATGTGTTGGTCCCTGTAAGAGGTTTCTGTATCTTAGAGACCCTCAGGACTATGGGCCATGCCACATACTCAAGTGGGAGGCCTGCTGCCGAGTCTGGTGAATTGTCTTCCGGAGGAATTCATCTCTGCCCATCATCCAAACAATTCAATTTGCTCAAAGAACTGATTCTCTGAATGCAGTAGGCCACATCTGTTGGCCTCCTTTGCGATGCCCCCTCTGGTGGCCTCGTTTCTGTTGATGAGATCTATTGCTTGGGTACTTCTAAACAAGAGTCCTCTAGTTTCCCCTAATTGAACAGACCATTGCCTGTTGCGTCTTCCGTCTCTCGGAGCCAGCTTATTTACGTCTTACTCTGCTCCGACCTCCAGGCTTTTACAGTGAGGAATCTCATCTATTCCAGAAGATCTTTCTAATTAATTTTCCTTCCCCTCCCAGAGGAAAAGAGAGTGCTGAGGAAAAGTAGCCAGGGGAGGGAGCAACAAGAGGAGGCTGTCATAAAGAGAGAGACGGCAGTGGGTAGGAAACAGATGCATGCAGAAGGAGTAGACGTTTGAGAAACACACCCCATATCTTACGGCACTTTTGGCAGCCTCTTTCTTTGGCCTACTTTTCTTTCTTTCTTCTTCTTCTTCAACCCTGACACACTTCCCCTCTTATTTTCCTTTTATGTGTCAGTTGTATTTTGGTTTGAGTCAAAAGAAACAGACAGCTGGTGCAGCCCTCATTGCTTCAATCACACCAGGGTGTTTGTGTTCACACTTTCCATTGGATGAGTGGGGTGGGTGTCAGGGAACACACTGAGGTGTTCCATTCTGAGCCTTAGTGGGAGGGGTGGCAGGCCACGGTGGGAATGGCCTTCTCCAAGTTCAAGGTCAAACATGGTGCGAGAGAGGCAGGTAGGTGGGATGTTGAAGGAGTGAGTGTGTGTGTGTGTGTGTGTGTGTGTGTGTGTGTGTGTGTTGAGGGGAGCTAGGGGGACAATTCAGATCAGTTCATATCTGGGATTACACCAGATGGCTACTTTGAAAGGAGGCTGGACCACTCTTATTTAAAAGGTTGCTATGACCCTATTCTGGATAATGATTTGTTTTGAAATTTCCATTGTTTTGAAATTTCACACACTTTGTTGGTGAACTAAGACCTGACCTTCCCCTTGCTCTAGTTCCCTGGATAGCTTGAGACCTTTAGAGTAGTGTTTGCAGCCATGGCTGGACACTGGAGTCATTAAAAAGACTGGTACTGGCCCTACCCCCCGAATATTTTGGTTCATTTGGTTGGAAGTGGGAATTTTTTTTTCTAGATTGATTTTGTTCTTTGACAGTTTCATTTATGCATGCTCTATATTCTGGGTACTTTCTCCCTCACCCCCTCATACCTCCCTCTAATTTTTTCACTTCTCAATCTCTACAAGTCCACCTCCTAGATCCATGACTTTTCATTTTGTTTTGTGATCCATGCTGAACTCGAACTATCCACTGGAACCTGGTGGAGTCTCTAGTGGGGGCACGATTGAAAGCATAGATTTCCTTTATCTGTAAGTTGATCACTAGTTAAATAGTTCATTGGTGAGGTATGGAGCCCCTGCTGTTCTTTGTTTTTTCCTTTTTAGGAGATATGAATTTATTGTTTTATTAGTTATCAGTTTTGACAATCTTACACATGTATATAGTACATTCTTTCAATCATATTTTCTCATTCTCTTCCCATTGAGCCCCTTCTTCTTTTTTTATTGATTTTTATTGAGCTCTACATTTTTCTCTGATCCCATTCCCTGTCTCTCTCCTCCCCTTCAACCCTCTTCCATGGTCTCCATGCTCCCAATTTACTCAGGAGATCTTGTCTTTGTCTATTTCCCATTTAAGTCTTTCTTAGTGTCCTCATTGTTGTCTAGGTTCTCTGGGATTGTGATTTGTGGGCTGGTTTTCTTTGCTTTATGTTTCAAAACCACTTATGAGTGAGTACATGTGATAATTGCCTTTCTGAGTCTGGGTTACCTCACTCAATATGATGTTTTCTAGCTCCATCCATTTGCCTGCAAATTTCAAGAAGTCATTATTTTTTTCTGCTGTGTAGTACTCCATTGTGTAAATATACCACATTTTCCTTATTTATTCTTTGGTCGAGAGGCATTTAGGTTGTTTCCAGGTTCTCATTATGACAAACAAAGCTGCTATGAACACAGCTGAGCACATGTCCTTGTGACATGATTGAGCATTGCTGGGCCTTGAGGAAGATGGTTTCCTAATTTTCTGAGAAATCACCACACTGACATCCAAAAGAGCTGTACCAGCTTGCATTCCCACCAGCAATACAGAAGTGTTCTCTTTACCCCACAACCTCTCCAGCATAAGTTGTCATCAGTGTTTTTGATTTTGGCCATTCTTACAGGTATAAGATGAATTCATACTTGTTTTGATTTGCATTTCTCTGATGACTAAGGATGTTGAACATTTTCTTATGTGTCTTTTAGCCATTTTAGATTCCTCTGTTGAGAGTTCTCTGTTTAGGTCTGTACTCTATTTTTTTAATCTATTTTATTTTTTATTTGTTTTTTTTGATGACCAATTTCTTGAGTTCTTTGTATATTTTGGAGATCAGACCTCTATCTGATGTGGGGTTGGTGAAGATCTTTTCCCATTCTGTGGGCTGTTGTTTTGTCTTGTTGACCATGTCCTTTGCTTTTCAGAACAGAAGCTTTTCAGTTTCAGGAGGTCCCATTTATTAATTGTTTCTCTCAGTGGCTGTGCTGCAGGGGTTAGAGTTAGGAAGTAGTCTCCTGTGCCAATACATTCAAATATACTTCCCACTTTCTCTCCAATGAGGTTCAGTGTGGATGGCTTTATGTTGAGGTATTTGATCCATTTGAGTTTTCTAATACCTCCCCAGAATGATTACAATGCAGCAATGACTGATAACTAATGTTTAAAGCTACAAAATATGGTGAATGATCAAACATTCAGCCTCACCTGGTAACTGGCTGGACATGTGAACCTCAGCTTCTACCAGATTCCAGGATGGGCCAGGACCCGCAGTTGAGTAAGACCCTGCAGGTGATTTCCAGCAGGAAAGGGGAAGAGGTAATCTCACAGCTGGTGTCCCCAGGCTCACTAAGGAGGCGAGGCTGCCTATCAGCTTTGAGGTTTTTAGATGAGTCACAGTTCAGAGACCAGTGGCCTGGATCCAAATGGATGTTCTTCTATTTATTAGTTGTGTGGTAATTAAGTAAGTCAGGATGGCGCCTCAGTTTCCTCTTCTGGAGAATAAAGACAACAGGAGCTTCTTGTCTCATGGGATGCCTATGAAGAAGAACTATGGTACAATTATGGTAGTGTCTAATGCATGGCAAGGAGCTCACTGTGTTAGCTGCCATTGTGGTCATGAAGGTGTGCTGACCTTCCCTTTCAAACAAAGATTTTCACTGAACCTCTGATTCTTTAGTGGTTATCTGGTAGGCATATGAGAGGGATGACCAACTTTAGCTAGGCCATAGTAATGTGTTTTTTGCTATATATATTTTCTGATAAAATCAAGCCCCAAGGAATCTCCAGCTTGCATTATTTGAGACACGCAGTTACTAAAAATGCAACCTTTTAACCCACTTCCTTCCTGTTAGTCTTAGAGATCGATTCTGGGAACTGAGTGCTAGGGACATCAAGGACAAATCATCTCCTTTGAGTACCGCAGGTTGTGGCCCTTTAGTGAACCTGTTCCCTGCTCCCCCACACACCCAGGGCCAGCCAGACGGCTTCTGGACAGTTCTTCTATATGGAAACAGGCCTAGAGCCAGCCTTGGCGTTTCTTGGCCCAATAAAAAACTGAAATCCTCAGCAGTGCTTGGCCTCGATGACTTACTGCTCTAAAGACTATAATTCATACACCTTAATGAGAGGCTCATGCCTTTGTAGGACGCAGTGCAAAAAGAGTAGCATAGTGCTGACAGCCAATCCGGAGTGTTAGTGAAAAGAATGACTTCAATTTCAGCCAATCAATTCCTTCCTAGGATAGCAAACCCTCCTGTAGGTTTCCTGTTACTGGTAACTCCGGAAGGTAGGTCAGGGACACAGATAGAACACAGTGTTTGCAGAAGTGTTTTGAAGAGCGGGGAGGCAGATTATGTTGAGAAGAAAAAGTTCTGTGGTTGTGTGTGTTGAGGGCCACTGCACATAACATTTTCCCCCCCCTGGGGACCTGGCCTTAAGTGACCACCTTAGAGCCTAGACTGACTATGCTCCAGAGGAGAGTCTGTAACTTGGCTTTCTTAACGATATCTCTAATGGAGTCCTGATTTAGAATAGTGTCCTTGTACATCTAGTTAAGCTAATGTGTTGAGGGAAAATATTGGGATCAGCTCCAAGAATTTTGAATTTTGAAGCAACGCTGCCTCTGTTGCTCAATCTGTTACCCAATCAGTTCGCTTAACTCTGGGTCCTGGGACTTCTTTTTGAAGTCTCTGGAACTTAGGAAGGTTATCGTCAAGCAGGTTCTACTTAAGTGGTCCCTCGGAGGACAAGAAGGTGAGGTGATAGGTTTCTGAAGACCTGGGAAGAAGAAAACATTCCCGTTGGAAGGACAGAGGAAGGAAGACCATAGTGGGTATGTAGGAGGGAACCAGCTTATTGCTAGTCTTCAGGGCTGTAGTAAAGTGCCACCGGGTATAATGAGGAGCTCTGAGGGGTTTCAGCTGAGGAGATCGTATGATTTGGCTAATTTCAGACAATGTGACTGCCTGCAGAATGCAAGGTGGTTTGTAGAGGATATGATGGTTAGTTTTTTTTCAACTAGACACAATCTAGACTCACCTGAGAAGGTCATCTTAATGAGGAACTGTCTAGATTGGGTTGGCTGTGGACATGCCTGTGAAGGATTTTCTCACTTGGGTTCATCGCAATGGGAACACCCATCCTGAACTTGAGCTGCATCATTTCGTGGGTCGGGTCCTGGGCTGGACGGAAAGCAGAGGTGAGTAGAGCGTTGATTTGCATTCATTGGTTCCTCTTCCTGATTATGGATGCAATGTAACCTCTGCCCTCGAGTTCCTGTTACTAGGAATATCATGCTATGATGAACTGTACCCTGGAACTATGAGCTAAAATAAACCCATTTTCCCCTCGGTTGTTTTTGTCAGGGTGTTTAATCACAGTGGCAGGAAGTGAAACCGAGAGAGAAATAACACAGATACAGCAGAGGACAGACAACATTTTCTAAGGGCAGCTACAGAGTCCATCTTCTTCTATATGATTCTGGAACTACTCAGAATTTTATTAAGAGATAAAGCCGAATTGACCCTTGAACCCAGGCAGGCTTTATTTGCTCTTAATCAATAGGACACAGTGGGATTTGGCACCATGTGACTTCCAATGATAGGTCATAAACGGTGACAGCAGTTACCATCTTGTTAGGTGGAACTGTGCTTAGGACTTGGGATGTCATGAAAGAAACCTGACCCTCCCTCTGTGTTTAGCTGACATGCTGTGAGTAATACAAATGACACAGAGGTCTCATGTTGCCAGGAGCCTAAATCTTTGAATTTGGTCAGGCCATGTAATTTAACAAATATATAATGATTTTAGGTTCTGGGATTAAGGTACCCTTTAATGTTGAGGAACAGAGCCAGGTGTCTAGACTGTGTCCTTTCTAGTCTCGCATTCCTGTCTCCCAGAACCACCAACTAGTTAGGAAAGCTGTCCTAGGCTGTTAAGCGTTGGGATCACTTCGTGGGCTAAAATAGTAGGCAGGATAGAGTGGACAAGCAGGAGGCTGTTTCAGTGGTTCGGAGAGAAAAGAGGGCATCTTGAACTTATGATTGTTAATTTCTGCACAGGTCTGTATGAAAACAACAACCACAACATTGTTATTATTTGCATCACGCACAAGGGAGCCATGGGAGCCACGGCGGTTTCTAAGCTAGTTAAAGTGTTGCTTTGGAAGATGCTGAAGAGGCGAGTGGTCCTTGTCTTGTTTCTTCTGTAAGATTAATTTGTCTAGCTTCCCCAGGAGGCTTAAAGGCTTGAGTGAACTAGCACAAAAAGATTTTTTTTTTCCTTTAGAGAGTCTGTGGTGAGCGGTGGCTTATCCTAGCAGCACAGAGTGTCTGATCGTGAGTCAGAGTCCATACTGCAAGTTGTGGATTTCATTTCAACTCTACATTCTGCTCCACAGCTTTGCTGCCAGCTGTTAATTTTAAGGATGAGATTGTGACTATGCTTGAAAAAAAAATACATCTTATCTTCAAGACATATGAACGGAAGTGGTGACTCTAGAGAGCAGTGATTCCAAAACATTTTGTTATTATTTTTTAAATATATATTCAATGAAAATAAAACTGTCTTATACAATATATTCTGTTCATAGTTTCCTTTCCCCCAACTCCTTCCAGATCCCTCCTACCACCCCACCCACCAAACTCCATCTAAACCCCATGTCCTTCCTTTCTCTTTCTGTCTCTCTTTCCCCTTCCTTCCTTCCTTCCTTCCTTCCTTCCTTCCTTCCTTCCTTCCTTCCTTCCTCCCTCCCTCCCTCCCTCCCTCCCTTCCTTCCTCTCTTTCCCTCTCTTCCTCCCTTTTTCATTTGAAAACAAACAGACAAACAAAACTAAGTGATGAGAATTTAGAGAAGAAACAGAAAAAGTACAAGAAACACACAAATCATAAAAACACAAAATCAGACCCATAATATACAAGCAAAAGACCAGTAAGACAAAACAAAACAACAAAACAAAACACAAAACGCCCAAAGCAAAGCAATATGAAACAACAACAAAAAAAAAGTCTACAAAAATGCCATTGAGTTTGGTCTTGTCCTTAAGTGTGGCTTGTTTACCTAGTGAGACTGCATTGGAGAAAACTAAGTTTTTCTGGATGAGTTGGTGACTAGCTTTTTGGTAAGGCATGGGAGCCTATGTACACTTCTCCTTCTTAGGCCCGGCCCATGCAGACACTGGGCATGCTGTCATCATCTCTGTGCGTTTATATATGCATCAGTCCTGATGTGTCCTTGGCGTCATCCATCACCTCTGGCTCTAACAATCTTTCTCCTCCCTCTTCTTCCATATAGCTCCCTGAGCCCTGAGGGGAGTTCTTAGGCTTCTAGTTCTAGGTACTTAAAAATTATTTGAGTTCACAGAGTAGTGTGTGTGTTTGTGCATTTGTGTGTATGTGTGTGTAGAAGCATGGGTGCTTCCTTAATTACCCTTCGTCTTATTCTTATTATTTTTTTAAGGCAGAGTCTCTCATTGAAGTTGGAGCTTGCTGAGTCAGATAGAATCAGCCAATTCAGCCAGCCAATCCCTGGTTGGCCAGCAAGCCTCAGAGATCCTCCTGCTGTCTCTGCCTCCTCAGTGCTAGGACTCTAGCTGTATACCATCAGAGGGGCTTTCATGTGGATGCTGGGGCTTGAACTCATGGCCTCATGCTTTCTAGTAGACACTTGACTGACCGAGCTGTCTTTCTAGCCAGCTCCATAGATCACTTTTTAAAGTGAGTTATAACTATTTATCACATAAAATTTAAATGCACATTTATTAACAATGTATAATGTTTATTAATTAATAATGGATGATAGATTTTAAGAGTAATCTGTATTTTCAAAATAGCTAGTGAGAAAGTATTTATTTTTTTTTACGTTTTTACATTTTTGCAAATCACTCTCATTTATGGCTTAAGGAAGTTGATTGTTCATTACTTGTATGCTATTCTAAAAATGAAAACAGGGGATGGTTGTATTCTCCCACTTGCTTCTGAGTTTAATCTATTATAGCCCATGGTTTTGAATAGAGTATTTGCCCCCCAAATGTGCTGATTTTAATGGGATGTCCCCAACAGGCTCAATTATTTCCACATTCGATCTGTAGTTGGTGGTGTACCATGAATAATAAAATCCCAGAAGCAAATATTGGGGTTCAACCTGAAGATCAGAAAAGCAAAGCAGCCAGCCACTGGTTCTTACCTCTACCTCAGATAGATATGGCGATCCTGTCTCCAGGAATCCTCAGATTGAGACTGAGCGTGAGATCTGTCTCCTCCCATCTTATGTTCTTCTCTAGTGCTGGGATTAAAGGTGTGCACCATCACTACCTGGCCTCTAAGGCTGGTTAGTGTGACTGTTGGGATTAAAGGTGTGTGCCACCACTGCCTGGCCTGTATGGCTAACCACTGTGGCTGCTTTTCATTCTGCTCTTCAGGCAAACTTTACTCATTAAAACACAAATACTTTACCACTATATCGTGGCACTTTTTGGGGAGGTTATGGAGCTGTTAGGGGATGGAGGCTGGCGGAAGGAATTACTGCACTGGCTGTGGTTTTGAGCACACAGTTTCGCCTAGTTTCACTGGTCATTGCAAGCATGGGTTCATGGAGTTCTCAGGTCTTCCAATTTCACCATATTTCACTATAAGATTTCCAGCAAAGTCACGCTTGCTATTATCACCACGGATTGCATTGGGAAGGTTTGTAAGTATTGAGAAGCTGTCAAACCCATGGTGGCAGATACAATTTTTCTCAGATAGTGAGCTTTTCCTTTTTCCTTTTTTTTTTTTTTGGTTTTTCGAGACAGGGTTTCTCTGCAGCTTTTTTAGAGCCTGTCCTGGAACTAGCTCTTGTAGACCAGGCTGGCCTCGAACTCACAGAGATCCGCCTGCCTCTGCCTCCCGAGTGCTGGGATTAAAGGCGTGCGCCACCACCGCCCGGCTCGAGCTTTTCTTTTAAGGTTGAGCGACGTGATTGGCAACAAATGCTGTCGGTTGTTTGCCCTGAAACAATCGTCTTCCTTAATTCATTCTGGAGAAAAAAATGTGTGCTGAACACCTGGGCCTGAAGTTTGTCTGTCAGTCAAATTTTTATAGAAAAGTATTCTACGAAAAAGACTAACTTAGCTCATTGCTCACAGGTCAGCATAATATACTTATATAATATAACACACTTATATTATAGGGGCAGATTGACTTAGGTGTGCAACAGGAAGCGTTTCGTGGGTGATTCCATCTCGTCACATACCGGATTCAAATGACGCGTGCGTAAGAGCTGAGATTTCCTAAAAACGAATGGCGATTATATTATCACTTGCTTCTCAAGGACATTTTTAGTGCGACCGGTGCTTATTTCAGTGCACCAGTAGGCGGGGAAGACCATAGTGATGCCGTCTGGCCCCGAGTGAAACAGCTGTTTACTTACCATTGCTTTGTGCTATCCGTGTAAATGTCAGTACAGTGAAAGACACAAGTAACGCTTAACTGTTGTAACGAAGCGCCGATCTGCCATGGCATTTTCCTGAAAGTGCCTTGGTAATCCCAGGAGTCAATAAGACCTACTTCAAAATAAAACAAGAAAGAGGAAGGTGGGGGTTGGGGTGGGGTGAGGTCAGTGACATCAGAGAGGTTGTGAGTTGATCACTGTTGAAGTTGGGTCAAGGGTCCCCCATAGGGGTTTGATGTCTTATTTGACATGAATTTGAACCTTTTCATAAGCCTAGAATAGAAAGGCCAGAGTCCCAGGAATCTAGCTTCAATCCTGGAGTTTATGGTGGCGGGGAAGACCTGAAGTTTATGGTGCTTCTGCTTACGGGTGGGGAAGATGGAAGAACAGGGAAGGTTTGGCTAGGGAGAATGGTTTTGCAGATCCCAGGGGAGCACCCACATTAAGTGGTGGAGCACAGACCCCTCAGTGGTCACCTGGTACTTCGAAGGATGGACTTGGCTGTTAGGATGAGAGAGTACCAATTACAGTGAGCCCAGTTAAGAAGCCTTTCTTAGTGTGCTGGGCTCGCTGATTGGGCCTTGGTTAATCACCTCCAGCCCTGACAGCCTTCATAGGCCTCTCTGTGTTCCTGGTACTTGGCACTGTCCCCTGGGTATTAAATCTTTTATCCTCTGGGGCTCTGATTATCTCCTGGGATTAAGGGCACTTAGAAAGGCACAGAAGGAGAGGTGGCCTTTGGTTTCTTTGGGAAACTTTGAGCAGATCTTATCCCTGCTGTGTCTGTTAGGATGAGAGCTAAGAGGAGGGGCAGGGATCTCAAGAAGGGGCAAACTCACAGAGACTCTTTAAACCTCATTCCGGCTGACATTTGTAGACTCCGCCCACTACGTTCAGTGCTTGTGTTTACTAGGGGTGTTCAGAGTTCAGACACTGTCATGGTCGAGGCTAATCTGGTGGTGTGGATCTGAACCCATGGGATTCAGTCAAGGAGGACTCAAATCCTTTCCCTATGTAGTGTGCACTTGATCCCATGGCTAGTCTCTTCCAAGTTTTGATTTCTTCCTGTCTGAAGTAGAGTAAAGCCTATCTTCCTCATTGGTTTGGAGGGAAGGTCTGTGAGGTGTGCGTGCACAGGGCTTGCACAGTTAGTACTCTGTGGATGTTGGTGCGCTTTCCCCTTTCCTTGGTCCTTGCCTCTCTCTCCTGGTGTTACACACTAGGATGGAATAAAGAGGAGTCACAACTCACTCAAGTGAACAGATGGCTTTCTAAGTGACCATCTTTACCACCGTGCATCTTCCTTACCATCCTTTCAGGCAAGGCTTTCTCTACTCAGTGCTAAATGACTTATCAAAGAAGCCAACCAGCCCCATCTGGAGCCAAGCGAGAGCCTTCTGTTGGGAACATTTGGGGACCTCTTGTGTCCTGGAGAGCATCAATGCCTTGCAGGAATTGGATGAATGAGGCAAAGCAGTGCCTGCTGGTGTTCACCTTACTTAGTGTTGCAGAGCCGACATGCTTGTTATAGTCCCTGAGGGGCCCAGCTCCGTCATCCTTGCGGGGAGCTGCCTCATGCTTGGCACTTGCTCTTCTGCTCCGAGTCTTTATCTTTTAATCCTGAACTTTAGACGTTTGTCCTCAGGATTACTAGGCTTCTATCCCATTGTAGAGGACAATACTACTGGTAGAAGATGCACCAGGGTAGCTTGTTGTCCTTGTATCTCAAGATTACCTGGTGTGAATTGTGAGACTTGCCTGATTTGAAATCTTTTGCTCACTATTGCTCAACTACAGGTGATTTTTTTTTTGTTTTTTGTTTTTGGTTTTTTTTAAGACAGGGTTTCTAGGCCAGCCCTGGCTGTTATAGAACTCACTCTGTAGACGGGCTGGCATCAAACTCATGGAGATCCACCAGCTCTGCCTCCTGTGTGCTGGAATTAAATGTGTGCACCACTACTGCCCAGCCGAGATGAATCTTTATATGCTGTTTTCCAGACCTAAGTTCTGTGTTTGCCATGACTTTGGGTGGTATAGCCAGGGGTGGACTGACAAAGCTGGGGGACATCAAAGAAGGAAGGAAAATGGGAGGAGGGGAGGAGGTGGAAATTTTTAATAAAAAAACTATAAGCATATTCCATATCAAAAAAAGTCAGAATTCATGATTTTTTTTCAAGCCAAGCCTTCATGTTTAAAAATACCAACAAAATAAAATATTGTGAAACAGGATGCTGTCCTCCATAAGTACATGGCATTTTATGCTTTTATGGATAAGTTAGTCATAAATTTAATAAAAATATACAAGTCAGTATATGTTGATCAAGCAAATGTATCTTCATAACTAACCTGGCTGTAGGCAGTTGTTTATCAAGCTCTGTGTGAAATACACCCTGGAGGGAACCTACAGTCATGCATGACCAGAAGAGGAGGGACTTGGTGCTACCCAGACTTGTGGAACATTTGGTCTGCATCTTGAACTGGGCTAGGGAACTCTGATCAGGCACGAGAGCAGTTAAAATTGGATCTGGGGCCTTTGTCAAGTCACTGAGAATATTTAAAGAAAATGGAATTTTTTTTTTGCTATCAATTGCTCTTTTAAGGTAAGTTTTTATTTGCATATATGAATTATGCATAGAAATAGGTTACATTATGACATTCCCTTTGTATATATTTTGATTCTATTACACTCATTCTCCACCCTACTCCTGTTGTTCCCTCTTACTTTCTTCTATGACTTTTTATTTCTGGTGACCTAATCAGCTTCAGGAGGGTGATAGGAACATGGGTGAGGGGTCATTTACAGGAGCATGGTCGTCCCACTGAAGAAAATGCCTTTCTCCCACTATACCCTCTATCTGTCTGTTGACTTTTAGGAAAGGGTAGGGCTTCATGAGCCAGCCACCCATCTTCCTGGTTATCTTGTTTCGATTTTGCTTTTTCATGGCAAACAGTACCAGAGAGACATCCAACAGTCATCTTTGCCCATGACTTCTAGGACAAAATTTCAGAGTCATCTGTTTCAGGCTAGTGGGAGCATAGATGTCCCCTAATAGAATACAGTGGCATGCATGGAAGGTGTTTCTTAAAAATGGTGCCTGCAGTGAAGAAGAAAGTCCATCAGCATGACAAACTGGCTGTGCTTCCCAGAGCCCTTGAACCCCGAGCCTCCATTGGCTGAGCATCTTCAAGCATCGACAGCAAGGGGCATCGGAAGAGCAGGATGTTAATGGAAAATCGGTTGGCACAGCTCAGCCCAGGTCGGACTCCTGGGGAGACTCCACTTATGTCAACATTGCCAGTGCAAGTTGTGCAGCATCTCAGGAGATGAGAAGTTGATGTAGGGCTCCAGAAAGGGTATCTGAGGTCACTGCTCCTCAGCTGGGTTCCCACAACCATTTGCAGAAAGACGTGGGTGGACTCCAGCATGTGCCCAGGCTTCAGGGAGGAATGCACGGACCAATGCAGAGCCAGTGTCCCGTGTCTAGAAAGAATATTGAAAACTATAGCATTTCCCAGACACTGTGCCCTGTTTATGCCAGTCTTCTGTGGCTTAGAATGATGAGCCCAGAAATGCTGGAGGTGGTCAGACACATCTCCTTTTCCTTGCATAGAAAAGAGCATCAAAGAAAGGGTAGAAGCCATTCATGCTCTAGAAAATCTACGGAAATTACAGAGATTGTTGTATTTAGGGACAAAGGGACCCTAAGGATGGCTTTTATGACTGGTTAATGGTTTTGATAAGAATGTAAACTTTGAAGCTTAAGTATTATTAGTCTTAGACTCTCTTACCAGCTAAACACATCGCTGTGTGAAGTCATAACTTCAGTTGAACTGAACTCTTGTGGTTAATTGTGTCTAGAACCATGATCTACCCACGGAAGGTGCTGTGGTCTTGGAGGCAGGTAGCATGGTATATAAACTGGACTTAGGGATGGTGTAGACCTGGAATTATATCCTAGATTTATCATAATCACATCTCAGAGGTGAACTTTGATAAGCTGTTTAATTTCTCTGAGGCACATTTCTTCGTCACTGAAATGTGGGCAAGACCCACAACATGATGAGGTTTGAGAGACAATGCGTTTAAGTCCAAACGACAAAGCTTGGTGTTCTCCAGCAGGCACATAATAGAGGTACTGTTGGGGTTGCTCGCTTGCCTGGTTTGGACATCCTCAGACCTTTGTTGGCTGTGTTTCTCTGGTGCCATTTTCTTCCTTGCATGAGCCATGTTTCAGCTTTTCCTCTCCATAATTTCCCTGGTGACCAGGGTTCTCAAGATTTTTTTTTTAGTTATTCTTATCATATAGGCAAATGATGATGTAAACTAACTCAGAATGATTTTATGTAGATCAATGAATCACCCCTCTAAGCAGCAATTTTAATTTTAAAGTGAATTACCTATACAAGACCTCTGCAAGAAGCTTCCTGTACAAAAAGCAAATAAAATAACCCAAGAGTATTAGTGAATGATGTCAGATTTCAACATGAGGTTCCATTTGCCCTGAGGATAGAAGTCTTCCCAGTGATCTGTTCCCTATGGGGGAGCGAGTGGTTCAGTAGCTCATTGAAACCTCACATGGAGGGAAATCTCCATAGCCCAGACAAGAGCTGGCTTCCTGTCATTCCCCTTCAGCCAGTTCCTAACAGGTCACCCAGACTCAAGCCTTTTAATTGTGGCTGTCAGTGAGTCAGTTGAAAAACACAATCCTTCACTGTTTTTTCTTTTTCAAGCATGGTCTCTCAAATCCACTTTCTTCTCTCTCAATTTCTATTTCTTCTGCCTTGGACCTGTTTCCTATTCATTTCACGATGCTGTCACTAGACAGAGTCCTAACTGCTCACCTCTTCATAAAAGATGTTGGGTTCAAACATTTTTCTTAATTCTTTGAGAATTCATACAATGTATTTTGATCACATTCACCCCACCGCCTTCCAGATCCACCTCGACCTCCCTATAAACCCTTGAACTTTGTGTCCTCTTTTCTTTCTTTATAAAAATTAGATGTCAGGCTTTTGAATGACATGTGCTTTGGAACTCTTCCAAAACACCTTGGGCTCGTTGCTTAAATTCTTTGAGTTTTAGGGTTTTATTTTTGTTCTCCTTAACAATGGGTTACTAATAGCATTCAACAGTGAGTTACTAATAGTATGTACATAGCAGGGTTGTTGAGTAAATCTGAGTAGTTCCTGTAAAGACAGAGAAATGGTTTCAAGTAGTGCAGAACAGAGAGACAGGACAGCTAAGTCAAGTGTGTGATTCTGTGCTGGGCTGTATTACCCGAAAGGATATTATTAGGACCATGATGAGATTAGAATTTTATCTGAAGACTAGATGGTGGCAATGATGGATGGTGTGTTCCTGACACCGTCTAGTATATTGACAGCATCAGAGAATGTCTTTTGCATAAAAGATTCAACAAGAGACATTTAGGTAGAGGTGTTAATTGGAGGCATTCCAGTTAGCAGCTGATGAAAAAATTGTTTTGAACATTAAAAAGCCACCAAGTTCCTGTCTGCTAAGCTCCTGGCATTGGGCTGGGACTCAGGGCAGGGGAGCCCTTGCTTTCAACTTTTCTTACCTCTCTGGTGTGTGGTGACTCAGGAGCTTCATCACGTTCTACCTTCATCGTCCCCCTTCCTTTATTAGAGACCCTTCTGGGGTCTCGCAAAGACCAGACTCCCTTCTTAGCTTCCCATTGGAGGGTCCTTGCAATCACTTGTTTTTCTGCTCTAGATTTTTATCTTCCATGTATCTTAGACGTCTTCGTTTATCTCCACCATAATATTGCTGCTCTTTTCAATCCTCTCTCTCAGAAAGCCCTTTCTGCTCGTCATTTCTGGCCATTTTTTCCACTCTTAATGATTTAGTTCTAGCTCTTTCTTTCTTTCTTTCTTTCTTTCTTTCTTTCTTTCTTTCTTTCTTTCTCTCTCTCTCTCTCTCTCTCTCTCTCTCTCTCTTTCTTTCTTTCTTTTCTTCCTCTCTCCCTCCTTCCCTCCCTCCCTTCTTCCTCCCTTCCTTCCTTCCTTCCTTCCTTCCTTCCTTCCTTCCTTCCTTCCTTCCTTCCTTCCTTTCTTTCTTTCTTTTTGGAAGCGTCTCAGATCTAGAATTGTGTCTTGGTTGGTCACTAGTTTCCTTACATCTTCAACCTTTGACAGAAACTTGATTATTTGCTCTGGTGTGTGGGGATTTTATTGTTTACATTCATTGTTAATTTTTTCCTAGCCTGATTTAGAAGACTGGTAAGCTCAGAGCCAGAAGAACCCCTGTGATGAAAACCTTCATAAGGTCTAGAGTTCGGTTTGTTCTAGCTATTTGTTCACTGCTAAACTTCAGCTTAGAAAACTGGTCTGTAGTAGATATTCAGAGAATATTTACAATATTTTGTAAGTGTCATAGATTTTATTGAATATCCTATGGCATATAGCATTGATATTTAGAAATATGCATTATAAAACATTAGTGGAAGGACAGATGGGCTGAATTGACCAGTCAGACACACTTCTTGTCATGGATGGTTTGGTGTTTCAGCTGCAAGAGGGAAAGTTGAGTAACCACATTTGTTTGGAGTAATTGGCATATTGACTGTAAAGTCCTTTAAGAGGACTGTAACGTCCTTTCAGAAGCAGTGGCCAAGGATGACAGCCTTATTGCATTATTTATGGACCTTTACCATACCCTCCCTTCGGGGTTTTCTTAGAAGTCATTTGACATGGTCAATTTTTTTTTCTCTTTTAATGAGGTGTCATTCTGGTCTTAGCATGGTCTTAGCATGTCCTGCTTGATGAGCCATTGCTCTGACATGAAAAGGGAATGGAAAGATGCGCTATGAACACAGTTGAGCAAATGTCCTTATGGTATGAGTGTGTATCCTTTGGGTATATGCTCAAGAGTGGTATTGCTGGGTCTTGAGGTAGCTTGATTCTACCAATTTTCTGAGAAACCAACCACACTGATTCCCAAAGTGGCTGTACAAGTTTGCATTCCCACCAGCGATGACTAAGTATTCCTCTTACTCCACATCGTCTCCAGCATAAGCTATCCTTAGTATTTTTGATCATAGCCATTCTGACTGGTGTAAGATGGTATCTCAGAGTTGTTTTGATTTGTATTTTCCTGATGGCTAAGAAGTTGAACAGTTCTTTAAGTGTCTTTTGGCCATTTGCAATTCTTCTGTGGAGAATTCTCGGTTTAGATCTGTACCCCATTTTTGATTGGATTGTTTGGTAATTTGATGTCTAGTTTCTTAAGTTCTTTTTATATTTTGAGGATCAGTCCTCTGTCTGATGTGGGGTTAGTGAAGATCTTTTTTCATTCTGTAGGCTGTCATTTTGTCTTTGCGACTGTGTCCTTTGCTTTATAGAAGCTTCTTAGTTTCAGGACATCTCATTTTTTAATTGTTGCTCTCAGTGTTTGTGCTACTGGGGTTATACTTAGGAAGAGGTCTCCTGTGCCCATGCATTCAAGAATACTTCCCACATTCTCTTCAGTGAGGTTCAGTGTGGCTGGATTTACGTTGAGGTCTATGATCTATTTGAACTTAAGTTTTGTGGATGGGGATAGACATGGATCTACTTGCATGCTTCTACATGTTGATATCCAATTATGGCAGCACCATTTGTTGAAGATGCTTTTTCCCCAGTGTATAATTTTAGCTTCTTTGTCAAAAATCAGGTGTTCATAGGTGTGTGTATTAATAACTGGGTCTTCAATTCAATTCCATTGGCCAACTTGTCTGTTTTTATGCCAATACCAAGCTATTTTCATTACTGTAGGCTCTGTAATAGAGCTTGATGTCAGGGATGGTGATGCCTCTGGATGTTCCTTTATTGTAGAGGGTTGTTTTGGTTATTCTGGTTTTTTTTTTATGAAGTTGAGTGTTGTTCTTTTGAGGTTTGTGAAAAATTGCTCTGGAACTTTCATGGAGATTGCACTGGATCTGTAGGTTGCTTTTGGTTGGATTGCCATTTTTTGCAACATTGATCCTATCTACCCAATAGCATGGGAGGCTTCTATTTTCTGATATCTTCCTCAGTTTCTTTCTTCAAAGACCTAAAGTTCTTGTAATACAGGTCTTTCACTTCTTAGGTTAGTGGTACTCCAAGATATTTTGTTATTTGTGGCTATTGTAAATGGTGATGTTTCTCTGATATCTTTCTCAGTCCCTTTATCATTTGTATATAGAAGGGCTACTAATTTTTTTTTTGAGTTGATCTTGTATCCTACCACATTACTGAAGGTGTTTATCAGCTGTGGAAGTAGCTCATAGAATTTTTGGGGTCATTTATGTATACTATCATATCATCTGCAGATAGGAGAAATTTGACTTCTTCTTTTCCAATTTGCATCCCCTCGATCTCCTTTTGTTGTATTATTGCTGTAGCTAGAACCTCAAGCACTACGTTGAATAGATGTGGAGAGAGCAGACAGCCTTGTCTTGTTCCTGATTTTAGTGGAATTTCTATGAGTTTTTCTCCATTTAATCTGACATTGGCTATCGGCTTGCTGTATATTGCTTTTATTATGCTTAAGTATGTTCCTTGTATCCCTGATCTCTCCAAGGCCTTTTTCATGAAGGGGTATTGGATTTTGTTGAAGGCATTTTCAGCAAGGATCCCTTCTTTCTAAACCAAATTTGGTCACAGTTTCTCAATTTCCTTGCACTTTAAAAAAAAAATAAAATTAAAGTTAGCTTTATAAATCTCACTAAAGTTAATTTCCCTTCCTCATATGGCTGCATTTTCTCAAGATGCATGTGGATGGCCATTTTTTTCCTCAAAACTCTCTCTTCTCTATGTTTCTGTGACAACCACATAATTTTCTCTCTGCATTTCTACTGCACATTACTTTTCTGCTTATCTTGGTTCTCACTTTCTCCTCTCTCCCCTCAGAGGTTTTTTATCCAATTTTTCCTGTTTATTGATGCTTCTCTTATTTTTTTAATCTAGTTGTATCCTCTGAGTAATAGAATTAAATATTCAATTACATACTTAAGACTTCTACTTGGATGCTGAATTGATAATTAAAACTCATCGTGGCCAAAATGGGAGTGCTGATTACCATAAAAGTGTGTGATCTACTTTTACCTACTCCTCTTCTCCCCATTGTTTTCTTTTTTCTCTATTCTGCTCAGTATTACCATTATAGACTTACCGAATCTTGGATGTGGAAGCAGCTAGGGAATTTCTTACTTAAATGCTTTCATTTTATGCAGGAGCCCTAGACGGGGGCAGCGATGGGTGAAAACTGCTTAAACCCTATAACTGTAAAGCCGCAACTGGAAGCGGAGTTTCCTGGTTCTAAGTTTTCATTTGTAGACTATATTTTCTACTTTCTCCTTTGAGCATCTGTGTTTGAAGAAAAGAATGCCTCTGGCGGCTTACAGTAATTGGCCTTCTGGCTTCATTCATTGACTTCTTAGCTCTGATCAGTTCCAAGCGTGAGCCTATTTTATGGGATCCCACATTGCATTTCCGAGAAGGTAAATACCTGGCACATGCGTTACGACTCCCTGACCCATCCACAGAAAACCGCACTACTTGACCTGGATAACTGGTGAAGCGTGGTACGCGCTTAGGAGGCCTCACAATATGGCGTTCTTTTTAGACCTCCGCTATTAACTGATCAGAGCTGAATTTTAACATGAGATCTACTCTGTTTTATACAAAGTCAAACTTTTTCTGGTCTCACTTTTAAATATTTAATCCCTGGAGGCAAAGTAATTTGATTTAGTGTGCTAGAGAGTGGTAGTGAGATACTGTATGTTAGCAGCAGCATCTGGAAGCAACGCTGAACCAGTGATCTAAAATTGTAATGGCGGAAATGTAAGGGCTCGGGGCAGAAAGTCTGTCTCTCTCCAGTATGGCAGGTAGACAAATGGCTTTGAGTTCAAGTTCAACTCTAAGCAGTTTATCAACAGTGTCATTTTTAGACTAGTTTCTCAGTCTCTCTGGGCTTCCCTTAAACAAAATCTAAACTATATAAACTATGCTGGTTCTTACTCATAAGTAAGCCTTAGACCTAGCGTACAAAGTCTTTCTTAGTGTGCTTTGAAGCTGTAGGAGAAGAGTTTATACTGTCTTAGAGATATCCATCTTTAGGAGTCTGATATCTGTGTTTGGTCCTGTAGATGATGCTGACTGGTTGTATGGTAACCTTGAGCAAGTGTCTCAGCCTTTCTGAGACTCCATGTTGAGCCCAGGGTCCTTTCATAGTTTGAGGGTCTATAGCCCCCAGACTGGCAGATGCGTGCTGATCAGTCAATCACCCAATGAACCAATTCATCCTACGAACATCCACTGTGCATCTTGAAGTTTTAGGACAGGGAAGACTCAGTCCTGTCCTTATATGAAGTGACTTATGTTCAGGTTGAAGGGTTCTTGATGCTTGAACAAGCTGAAACACTGTTGCTTTATGCAGAGACTCCAGCTTTCTGAGAGGAATCTGGCATCTTCCCCTCCTCTGTACCATGTTCCCAGAGAAGGATTAAGGAATTTTCCCAAGTGTCCTAGCCAGAGACTACAGCAGTGCTGCAGAGGTGCTCCTCTTGTCTGGTGAGTGACCCATGTCCAAGAGACTGTGCTCTTCCTTGAGCCCAGTGACAGCCATTTTCCGGATCCCTCTGGAGCTAAGAGTTTGTGCCAACTTGAAAGTCATCCAAGCAAAGAGCAGATCTCAAGAATGGCTGAAATTTCTTGGGGGGGGAGTTTTGTTCTGTGGCAATAGTACAAGGTTCTGTGGAATGAATATCATGTCAATGCTATTTAATAATTCCGTAACCACTGACCATTTAATTACGTGGTAATTGTCACTTAGTGGCCGGGTAATTGCACAGTAAGTACCATCTAATTTCAGGGTAAAGGGTAAATACAAGATTATTTCAGGCTCCTTAGGCACAGTATAGGTCACTCAGGAATTAGGTTTGGATTGACTAAATATAAATTACCTAGAAATCTGTTTTCGGGTGATTACTCCTGCTCCTGTCATCCATTCCTGACAAAGCTCCTAATGGTTGCTGTACAATTGAAGAGAGATTTTTAAGATTTTAGGCACCAAGAACTTAAAGGGATACCACTCAGTCTTCTGATCAATCGTTGCCCACTGTGCAAGGAACAGTGAAGGAGGAGATGGAGAAACGAGCGAGCAGTTCTGTTCTCTTTCTTCTGCCAGCAGCTTTCTTAAGATGATGTGGTTGCCCCAATATCAATGTTAAACAGAAGAATTGCTGATTTCATGACATGTGAATCCAACATAAAATTCTCCATACCACTCATCCCGAGCCCAAGAGGGGCTCCTTGAAAGCCATGCCCACTTACTAATCCCTGGAATTTAGAAATGTGACGTCACTTTTAGAAAAAGTCTATGCGGATGTAAATAGGTAAAGTAGACTTTGAGATAAGCTCATCGTAGGGTGTGGAGGTTGGTACTCACAATATGTTGGCGAGCATCCTTCTAGCAGAAGACAAAAGCTGTAAGCCAAGGATGCCTGGACCCAGAGCCTCTCACAGAAGTGAGGACAGACCAGTATCTTAATTTCAGACTTCTAGCCTCCAGAATGGTGAGGAAACAGGATTCAGCTGTTCTAAGCCACTCAGTTATTACAGCATCCTTGGTGGAAGTAATGATCTCTTGTTAGAAACTGTGGGGTGGCAGAAGCTCTATGCCTCTCTAGCATCATCCAGCAACATCCTGCTTAATTTTGGTGTGACTGGAGCTGAGGAACAGCCTTAAAGAGATATCTGGAAAACTTCAGCCTCATCTCCCATGGGGGCATAGAGCAACTCTCTGTAGTCCATGTAGCAGAGATGCTATGGAACTCAGCCGGTCACCAAGCAGGTTCTAGGGGGTCCAGCAAACAGCTCATCTCAGCCTTCCTGTATTAGCTTGGTATCATATGAAAAGGCTTAATCATCTTCATTATGAGGTAAATTTGTTGTTTTTCTGGTTAAAAGAGAATAGTTTAAAAGTCAGGTCCAGATAGAATCACACCCCTCCATTCCTGGCTCATCTTTTTCATTGGTCTTAGCAGGTTTCTCAACGTGGTGGAAAGGATGAGAGAACACACTTCAGGGTCAGATGGGCTGGGACTTAAAGCCTCATTCTACTGATGAGTGTGTGGCCTTAGAAAAGTGTCTTTTCTTTTTTTAAATTTTATTTAAATAAAAATTTTTCCATTTATTTTTCATGCTGACCACAGTTCCCTCTCCTTCCTCTCCTCTTGCTCTCCCCATTTTCCATCTACCCCCCTATCCACTCCTCCTCCCAAGGGCTTGAACAAAGCATCGCATATCATATCGAGGAAGGACCGAGCTCCTCCCTTTGCGTCAAGCCTGGGTGAGGTAATACAACATGGAGAACAGGTTCTCAAAAGCCAGCTAAGTGCCAGGGACAGGTCCTGCTTTCACTGCTAGGAACTTTGCAAAGACACCAAGCTACACAACTGTTACACACATACAGAAGGCCTAGGTCCATCCATTGCGGGCTCTCCAACTGTTGTAGACAAGTGTCTTAGAGTTCTTGTGTCTCAGTTTCCTCTGCTCAGGCCAGGAGTACACACACACACACACACACACACGCACACACACACACACACGAGTGCATGCATGCATGCACACACACACACACACACACGAGTGCATGCATGCACACACACTACACACATCACACATACACGTGTGAATGGAGCAGAGAGTTTGTGCTCAGTTAAGCACAGTTATTATTTCTCTACCGGAAGTGCTGGGTAATGTAAAGCAAGCATTCCCAATGTTCTTATAAACCTTTCATGCATATTTAAGTGGCTGCGCTGTAGTCCATTCAACACACGTGACCGAGATGACAGATTTGGTCATTAGCCCCATTGCCTCCCTTTTCTTCTCAACGAGCTTCCTTTGAATTAATCCGTCCCCCCTCTACCCCACCCTGAGCTACTGGAGTCCTCATGTTTTTCTGTGGCCGGTTTTCCCTAGCCCTAGCCATGAGCTCACATCTTGGGAAGGCAAAGCTCTTCTGTTTATATACCTTAGGCACCTTAGACACTCAGGTTTAGACAAACAGGTGCTGGGAGACTGAGAATAAGGCCCCGAAATAACCCGCTCAAGATTGTACCTATCTTTATGAATCTACACGAGGAAGCTAGCCAGCCGACAGGAGGATTAACAATAAAGGATTTAAAGACCTTCACTAAATAAAAATAGCACCAGCCATTCTCCAGGAGGCCTCCTGAGTCTTCATTGAGTTTAAGTGCTACATGTAAAGTCAGGTTGACTTTTAGGGGTTTTGAGTCATTTTGCTCCCGGAGCTCTTCTCATCCCTGTAACAGTGTTCTCAGCTCAGTTACACATGGCATTCTGCACACCTGCCTGTCCTTGTTCCATTTGGGCTGGACAGAGGACACCATATCCAGGCTCTAGACTAGGCAGCCAGAAAAGGTCCATTTTCAGATCTGTCTGTCTGTCTGTCTACTATCTATCTGTCTGTCTGTCTATCTATCTATCTATCTATCTATCTATCTATCTATCTATCTATCTATCTATCTATCTATCATCTATCTATCTGTCTATCTATCATCTGTTTAGTGTGTGTGTGTGTATTTGTAGTATTATCCTTTGCAGGTCAATTTTGATCTATGGTTAGTCTTAATTCCCCCCCCCCCCACACTGATTTACAATGCCAGACAGATAGGAAGACACTTTAGATCATAATCTCAGAAAAAAAGTATTTCTTTCTTTTTCTTTTTCTTTTCTTTTTCTTCTTTTTTTCTTCGAAACACGGTTACTCTGTAGCTTTGGGGCCTGTCCTGTAACTAGCTCTTGTAGATCAGGCTGGCCTCGAACACACAGAGATCCGCTTGCCTCTGCCTCCCAAGTGCTGGGATTAAAGGCGTGAGCCACCACTGCCTGGCAAAAGTATTTCTTGAAAGAGTGATAAACAACAGAAAACCGTCCTTGTTGGATATTTCTACTTTCTTAGCAAAGGCATTTACCAGGTCTCATGCATATTCCTATTTAATTATTAGAACAAATTGGAAGTTGACCTGTTACTTCTGTTTCTGTAGGACAATTGAAGCATAGGGAAGTCCCCTGCCCCAGCTAAGGGACACATGGCTAATGAGGAAGGAAAGGGTGCAGATTCAGATGGACAGGAAGGCATACTGCAAGTGAGTCACCTTGGCTCTTGAATACAGTCTTTTTGGGGCTTACAAGAGTTGTGTCTGTGCTATTGGACAGAATACCTTAGACTGGACAGTTTTTAAAACACAGTCACTTATTTCTTATATTCCTAAGGCCAGGAGAACCAAGATTAAGGTGTTAGCATTTGATTTGGACCTTCTTGATGTATACTCATTTGGCAGAAGGTGGGAGGGTTACAGGGGTGTTTAACTTTTTTAACATTGTTACATGACAATTATTTACGTATGTGTTGGGCTGCTTTCATAGCTATTGTGAGACACGTGTGTCCTGAGGGTCATAGGTCAGACATGTCTTAAGTCTGTGATGATGCAATATGTTCTCATGAGTGTTAGTCTTAAATCTATCATGATGTAATATATACTCATGAGTGTTACCTCTGATCCCCATGGCAAAAGGTCTTCCTTCTCCATCTCTCCATACTTTACAGGGTCATTTTATTTCTAGAGGAGAAGATGGCATCACTGCAGTGGCATTCTTTCTCTGTAAGTTCCATACTTTCCCCACAGGACTATGTCCCTTCTGCAGTATCTTAAGGTAAGGGAGGTTAACAGAAAAAGATGTTTGAGAGAGAAAGTCCTATCACCACCATTTTGGAGGTCTTGGAGACCTGGAGGAAGAGCTTGCAGGAGACAATCAATCTTCAAGATTTATCCCCCTCCCCTGCTGCTGTCACAGCTGGAGACAGTATCTATACATCTCCATAACTTTTTCTGGAGGGCCTTTGCTGAAATTTCACTTCTGTTTTTTTTTTTTTTTGTTTTTTTTTTTTTTTTTTTTTTTGCACTTGTGTGGGATAAGCAAATCCCCCTGCTACTGAAGCTGTCACATGAACTTGGAGCTGTGAAGAAACAGGTGTTGGATAGACCGCTCAGCAAATGCTGGCTTGGCTCTGATGTGGGCAAGTGGCTGGTCTAACATAGATTGTCATGGATCAGCAAGGATCATGGGCTGGCAAAGGACATGGGAATGGAGCAGGGATGATGAAGCCATCAGGCTACAAAGGAGGTATTAAGGACAGCCCAGGGCAGCACAAATAAGGCCTCTGAGTTGTTGGCTGAATTTCATCAACACCAGACGAGGATTGTTGACAGAAGTTTCTGTCCCACCAGATCCTGCAGCCGTTTAGTCCCAAAGAAGCACACAGAGGCCTACATTAATTATAAGCTGGTTAGCCTATTAGATTGGGCTTCTTATTAACTCTTATACCTGATATTGTAACCCATAATTTTCGTCTGTGTTAGCCATGTGGCCTGGTACCTTTTATCAGCAAGGCATTCTCATCTTGCTTTCTCTGTGTCTGGATGATGACTGCAGACTGAGCCTTTTCTTTTCCCAGAATTCTCCTGTTCTGGCTGCCCCATCTAAACTTCCTGCTTGGTCGCCCCACTTACACTTCCTGCCTGGCTACTGGCCAATCAGCATTTTATTAAAGGAATACAAGTGACAAATCTTTACAACGAAGAAATCATTGTCCCACAGTGCTCCCCCCTTTTCAAAACAAGAACTCTGAATCTAATCTCTTTTGTTTAGCTTTTTTCCTGACTATTATCCTTAGCAACTTGTAACCAACACTTTAAAAAAGACAAACACCCATAATCCATTGTTTTTGGGGAATGTGGGCATAGTTTTCCAGGCTATTCCCTGCTGATTGGGGACACTGAAGATCTTATGGGGACCTAAAGAAAATTTAGAATTATGATTAGGTCCTGACTGGCGTATTCTCTGAGGCTTGTTCATCTCAGCCAGTAGTCTTGAAACGGTTCTGGATATAGAACTCAGTCATCTGTACCATCTGCTCAGGGGTGGGGGTCTTCCTTGATCAAACCTGATTTTACTTAGCCCAGAATGAATTCAAAGCCTCTCATTTCCTGTGGAAACAAAAGCAAAACCTCTTCTCCAAAGTAACATATCTTTTAACTTAAATTTTGAAGTCAAGGCATTTGTAAAATACATATGTTGGATTAATCCAGCAGCATTTATAATCAAATGTCTTTTTAGCAGCTGTTGCTCCTTCCTCAGCAGTCATACAATTCAAAGGTAAGACAATAATATACAGTATCCAGACTCTCTATGTATTTTCTACCTTTACATGGCTTTACTTTGAACTCTATTTCTTTTATTTTTAATTTTTGTTTTTTTGAGACAAGGTTTCTCCGCCTATCTTTGGCTGTCCTGGAATCCACGCTGTAGACTAGGCTGTCCTTGAGTTTACAGAGATCCGCTTCCCTCTGCCTCCCAAGTGCTGGGATTAAAGGTGTGTGCCACCACCCCCAACTACTCTCTTTTTTCAAAGAACTTTATCCTTTTATCTTTTCTCTCCTAAGCTTACATAAATTTTCAAACACACTGTAAACCATTTAGAGTTTTTTTTTGTCTCAATCTATCTTTACTGTATATCTCTCTTTTTCTGAGCACATGAGCCTTTAATTTGCTAAGCAATATGGTTAGGATTAAAGCCATGGCTTTTATGGCTAGATATACCCCATTCCTTAGCTTTGTGAGAGTCTAAACTAATGGCAGAGGTACTGGCCAGAGCCATGTTTATTGCTACAGCTTTATGGAGTTTCAAGGTCCCTGCGACCACTAAGAAGCATGCTGTCAGCTAGTCATAAACACCATTTAAGTGTTTTGTGGCAGGGCCTCTTAAAAGAGCAGCAAGGTTTTTGCAGCTAAAGCTGAATCAGGAATCCTCTCTTAAATGAGAAGCACTTGCCTCTAGCAAACAGAGCTCACCTGAGAAAGTGCTGCTTCCAAGAAGCCATGCTTAACTCTGTTCTTTTTTTATCTAGAATTCCCAAGCTCTCTCAGGTTTTATGTGGATGTAGTTGTCCACATTGGGCACCAGTTGTTGACAGAGATTTGTGTTCCACCAGGTCCCACATCTGTTCAGTCCCAAAGAAGTACACAGAGGCCTACATTAATTATAAACTGGCTGGCCTATTAGCTCAGGATTCTTATTAACTCTTATATCTTAACCCATAATTCTTGTCTGTGTTAGCCTCATGGCTTGGTGCCTTTTATCAGCGAGACATTTTCATCTTGCTTCCTCTGTGTCTGGGGAACAACTGCAGACTGGCCCTTTTCTCTTCTTAGAATTCTCCTATTCTGGTCACCTCAGCTATACTTCCTGCCTGGCTACTGACCAATCAGCATTTTATTAAACAAGTACCACTGACAGATTTTTACAGGGTACAAGACCATTGTCCCACTACAGAGGATGAGGGCTGGTTTATACCACACTTATATGGTTGATATGGCTTTTCAGAATCTTTTTTCTTACATGTCAATTTTTTGTCATATTCTTTTTTTATTGAATTTTATTGAGCTCTACATTTTTCTCTGCTCCCCTCCCTGCCTCTCCCCTCCCTCCTTCAACTCTCCCTCAAGGTCCCCGTGCTCCCAATTTATTTAAAAGATCTTGTCCTTTTCTACTTCCCATGTAGATTAGATCCATGTATGTCCCTCCTAGAGTCCTCATTGTTGTCTAGGTTCTCTGGGATTGTGATTTGTGGACTGGTTTTCTTTGCTTTATGTTTAAAAACCACTTATGAGTGAGTACACATGATAACTGTCTTTCTGTGTCTGGGTTACCTCACTCAAAATAATGTTTTCTAGCTCCATCCATTTTACTGTAAATTTCAAGAAGTCATTATTTTTTTCTGCTGTGTAGTACTTCATTGTGTAAATGTACTATATTTTCCTTATCCATTCTTCAGTCGAGGGGCATTTAGGTTGTTTCCAGCTTCTGGCTATAACAATGGCGCTATGAACATAGTTGAGCACATGTCCTTGTGGCACAATTGAGCATCCTTTGGATATATACTCAAAAGTGGTGTTGCTGGGTCTTGAGGAAGGTTGTTTCCTAATTTTCTGAGAAATTGCCACACTGACATAAGTCAATATTTGAGCTATGAGTTTAGGGCATGGTGAATTAAAAGCCCCCTTGAGCATATTGCTCTAAGGAGATAGTTTGAGGGATCTTGATGTTATAGTTACAATCTTGATTGCTAGAGTATGCAGAGAAAGGACACACCTGCCTTGCAGAGGGCTAACAATGGTTCATTCTTTTAAATGCACAGTGCTTGCTCCAACATCCATTACCCCACCAAGGCAGTTATGACCATGGCCACCTCAGCACCGTCTGATAGTCCTTTCTTTGGGTATCTCCCAGTATTTGAAAGCATCTTTTTCTGGCCATGCAGTCTTCATCTTCATTTATGTATTATATAGTCTTTGGATGGATGTCTTTGAAGCACTCTATTTCTTTATCTTCTGTGGCTGTCTTATCTTTGGACCCTCTACCCTCCATGTCTGACACAGGATAGAGTTCTTCTACTGAGCTGTTAAATGTTAAGATGATCAAAAGGAGGCATCATTTTCTGCAGCTGGCATTTGTCGACTGTCATAAGGTAACTTGTTGGGTCTGTGTGTTTAAAGAGGCATCTCTTGAAGGTTATTTCTGAGACCTCAAGTCAGGTGGAGCATTTGTGCCAAAGGTCAAAGTACTCACTAGCTGTTGCTGCTGTTTTGCTGCTGGAACGCATCCCCGGGAGTGAAACTCTTGTCAACCACCACTTGCCTGTTCTTGGAGAAAAGGATGCTGACACCTGTACCGAATAGACCATAGCCCCGAAAGCAGATGCAATGCAGCTGCATCAGAGATTAGGAGGAAAAAAAATGCATGCATAGGGTTTGATGTGTAGAGGTCATTCTGAAAGGGAGATGATAAACAGAGTCCACCAGTTATTCTTGCTACTTGTCCCATTATTCCCCTTCCAATGTTGCTTGCTCCGTGATCATTAAAGGTTTGAATCCAGAGTGCTCATGTGTTGAAGACTTGGTCTCCAGCATGACAGTGTTCAGAGACCAGGGCTGCTAGGGAGCGACCAGATCACTACAGCTGTGATGTCATCAATGGATTCATCAATTAATTGGTTCATAATTTGACGGTCTTTTGGGAAATGAGGGGAAAGCAGGAAGGGGGATTTCACTGAAGGGTACGGGTCTCTGGGACAATCACATGGGGGCTTTGTCTTGCTCCGAGCTCTCCTTGTGCTGGCTCCTGTCATACGAGGTTGGCTACTTTGCATTGTTGCACCACAGGTTCTGAACAAGGGGCTTGATGATCATGTACTGAAAGCTTTGAAGCCATAGGCTCAAGTAAACCTCCCCTCATCGGTTCCTCTCAGGAGTTGGGTCATAGTGACTTAACACTGACTAACACAATGACTTCACTCAATGACCACTGTAATGTCCCACTTAGTACTTGGGCCAATTTTAAAATGCATGAATATGCAGTTTGATTTTTTTTGGAAAAGCAACTGAATTTCTTTTTCAAGTGTTTGGATATATTCACCTCTCTCATTACTGCCTTCTCCACCACCCTTTCCTTTCCCACTCAGCTTTGAGATTATTTCTTTTTTCTTCTTTTTCTCTTTTCCTCATCAAGTCCAGATTATAATACCTAGTTATTCTTGCAAAAAGAGGTCTACCCTTGTGTGTGGCCAACCTACCAGCGCTTCGTATGAGTAAAGAAAACTGCCTCTGTCTCTGCCCCTCCCAACAATCTTAGCTCCTTAACTTATTTTTTTTTTTTAAAACCAGGCTGAAGAACCAGGCAAGAAAATGAATTATTTAGAATTTCAAGCTCCTCATCTTGCGTGTTTATGATGGTGAATAAAAGTTGCCTTCATTGCTCGTTGCAGAATATAAACAAGTGTCAGCCATTTTAGTGAAGGGGCATCATTTGATTTAATTGCAAATTAAAACCATAAACCACCTCGAACATGGATCTACACCACAACGAATCAATATAATAATTGCAGGAAGGCAATTGAGGGGCGAGGGAAGTTTCCATACATTGCATAATAACAGAAGCTAGCCCCTAAGGGAGATGGTAAGCTTACTAAATGGTAGGCGATTGTGGGAAATTGCACTAATTAGCTTTTTCTTTGGGAGTGGACCAGATAGTCTGGCTTCTTCATTGACAGTGGCAACACAAAGGAATGGCCTCGGTCCCTGCAAGGAGGTTAGTAATTCTGTGTGTAGACTGAGAAAGTTCTTGGAGTTTCATAATCAGAAGAAAGAAAACACTCCTAGGCCTACCCGTAATGCCTGATGCTGAGTGCTGATTCTCTTGGTACCCAGCAGTTCTTTCTTTACAGACATGACGTATTGTGGCAGATAAATTTGGTCAGTGGAACTGATCTGATTGACAGACTCCAAGTCAACTGTGTCTTGTTGAGTCATTCGGAAGATGTTGGCCTTTTATTTAGTCCTGGCGCATAGAGCAGACGTTAGTGGGTTCCGTTGCAAGTGACCTTTCTTTTATTTCTTTAAAGTGGTCCTTACTTTTATTTCAGGCATGGCCTTGGATAAAAGTAGGAGGTAGGGGAGAGGAGAAGAGCAATCCCATAATTCCATTTGTCGTGGGATCTGAAAGGCATAAGGAATGCTTTTAGTCCCAGATAGGTCTCCCCATTTGTCTGCAGAAGGCCTGACATGATTTCCTGTAGACATGCATTCCTTTGAGTGTCTGAAGCTCTGGTTAAAATGAGATTGCCTTTGGGAAGAGAGAGCAGATTAAGCAATTAACAGCTATTAATACCGCAAGGTCAAGTTTGTTCGAGAAGAAGCACTCTTTGTACCCCTTTGAAATAATACCTGATAGTGAATCCTATTAGCTGATCAAATCAACTAGTCCCCTGGAGTGGAGGGTGTTCCCTAGGTAGGCTTGGGGAAGGGGAGGAAGAGAACATCAATTACGTATATAGTAGTGGAGCCTCGGTGGGGTTGGCTTCTCTTTTCTTCCTTTCCTAGCTTTATTGGAGGGAGGGTGCCCCTCCTCTTCCTTATCTTCTCTGCCAGGTGTGTATGTTTGGTGCCTGGCCAAGGCCTCCATGACCTGAGCCTTATCCATCCTTGAGGATGCCTGTGCTGTGTGCCTTTTGTGTGAGATGCTCTTTCTTTGATTCTTTTGTTTCTGCCTCCCCTTCCCTTCTAGAATACTGTCTTGGCTCTCAGTGTGTCTGTCTGCACTACTGGGTCCCTGCGTAGCTTTTTGTGGTGGGGGTTCATCTACCTAACAACTCTTATTTATTTGTAAACTTAGAATTGGCATTAGAAGATGAGTTTTGTTTTGGCATTTTCACACATGCCTGTGCCTCCTCATATTTATCGTTTCTGGATTCTAATGTCTCCTCTAGGCTCATGTATTTGAACACTTAGTCTCCAGCTGGTGATGCTACTTAAGGAGGATTAGAAGGCGTGGCCTTGTTGGAGGAAATACGCTACTGGAGGCAGCAGGCTTTGAATATATATGCTTTTGTATTATGTCTAACATATATCTCAAATCAATATTCGGATACGAGAGAATCTGTGATATTTGTTTTTCTGAGTTTGGCTTGCTTTGCTTAACATGACGACCTCAGTGCAGTGCCATCCATATTCCCTTAAGTGATATAGTTTTGTATAAAACTCCACTATGCATATATGCCATGTTTTCTTTATGCGTTTATTTGTTAATGAACACAGAGACTGATTCCATACTCTGGCCATTGTGAATAGTACAGCAATAGGCATGGATAGTCAGGTACCTCTGTGCTGTATCGACTTAGGTCTTTTAGGTATGTAGCCAGGAGTGGTGTAGCTGGGTCTTATGGTAATTCTGTCTTTAAGGGATCTCTGCGCTGACTTCCACTGTGTGCACTCATTTGCATTCCTGCTGCAGTGCATGAGGTTCCTTTCCCCCAAGCATCTTTGCAAACGTCTTTTGTTCATTATTTCAATGATGGTTGGTCTTATGGAATGAAATGGAATTTCAATATTATTTTGATTTACATTTTAGATGTTTAACACTCGTTCAGACCATTCATGGCTATGTGTAATTTTTTTCTCTTGAAAATTGTCCGTACTATTCATTTGCTCATTTATTGATTAGATGATTTAAGTGTTTCTTTCTTGATGTTTATTTATAGTTGAGTTCTCTTTATATTATCAGTGTTCTTTTCTGGAAGGCCAGAGCAGCTCCTTGTGTTCTCAGCTACAGTTAGCATCTGACTCTGGCAGGATAGCTCCTACTGGGCTACCCACCATTACCTTCTGAACCAGCTTCTCTGACCTCACAAGACAAGAAGTCTCCTTGGTGCTCCTCATTAGTCTAGATGGAACCTAATTAGCCCCAGACCTCAGAAACCTGTTACTATCCCCTTAAAATGTTTACCGTTCACTGAACAGATGATTTGTGCATGTAGTACAGAATTCAGTAGACAAAGAATGTGCGCAGTGAAAAGTGTCTCTCTTTTCTTTTCTACTCCACTTGTCTGTTGTTTTAAAGCAAACGCTATTGTTATTTTAAATATGCATTTCTAGAAATACTTACGTGCTTGCGTGTGTGCTCATATACACGTGTGTCTATGTGCTTTCTCTCTTCCTCCTGTAGACAACAGAATATTTTTTTTTTCTGAAACTGGTTCTTAAAAAATCAGACTTCGGAGTTGTTTTAGATTCCCAGTACAATTGAGCATGCGGTATTAAGGATTTGTACCACCTGCCTTCATACATGAGTCACCTCTTAACATCCTTGCTTCAATTGACGAACCCACACTGATGCCTCAGTCCCGCGAATCTATGGCTTTCTCCAGGTTTCGCTCTTATGTTACACATATGGTGGCACTGATGAGCCAATAAAGGCGAGCATCCGCCGTTGTTGATTGTCTAGACTAGTTTCCCTGCCCTGCTAAACCTCTGCACTGATTCATCCTCCCCACTCTGAACCTTTTTCCTTTTAAAAATGTACTGAGGTGATCATTTCTTCTCATCATAGAGCTGTGTCAGTATTTTTAATGACCGCTCTCGTATTTCACTATACAAATGTTCCCTTGGGCTGTGGGTGTTTTCAGTCCATTGCTTTGGTGCACAAGACTGCAGTGAGGATTCTTTGCACAGCTCAAATGTTCAGGATAAATTTCCAGAGGCTGCTTTCCTGTCCAAAGATCATAGGCATTGTAACTCCCCACCCCCTCCGTGTGTGTGTGTGTATGTGTGTGTATGTGTGTGTTGTGTGTGTTTGTGTGTCCCACAAGGTGTGTTAAAACTTGCTCTGTTTTCAGTACACGAGAATATTTGGAAACAATGGCTGAAAATGCAGTTGGTAAAATGAGTTATAATGGGGACTGGAGATGGCACGTATGGTTGAGTGCTGCCCTAGCATGCACTAAAACCTGTCTCTACTCCCAGTATCAGACAAACTGGGCGAGGTTCAAATATTCAAGGTCTTCTTTAGTTACAGACTGAATCTGATCCCAGCCTAGCCTACACCTTGTCCTTTTTTTTTTTTTTCAAATCATACTGGAGTGTGGTAGGTCCTAAATCCGATATGGCCGATGTCCTCATATAAAAGGGAGCTATGGACACAGACACACAAAAGGCAGTCATGTGGAGACAAAGGCAGAAGTTGGAGTTACTCCGTCCCATGTCAAGGAACCTCTGTGCACCAGAACCTGGCAGGGGCAGGGCATGATCCTCCTGTAGAACCTTTAGAAGGAGATGGCCACACCAATAATTGTGATTTTTAGGCGGCTAGCCTCCAGAACCCCAGATTTCACTTCCAAGTCACCCAGTTTGTGACAGAACATTTTGTTAAGATAGCCTTTGCAAACGAATACAGCTCCTTTGTGGCAACGTCAGACTATAACCCAAGTCAGCCTGCACTTGAACGTCAGAGTAGCTCCACTTTTTCTCAATCACAACTCCCCACAAAGCACCAAGGGATCAAGAGATGAAGCCTTTCCTTACAGCTGTGGCCTCTGGTAGGCGGCAATCCAGAGGTGGGTGGAGAGTTTAGAAGCTGAGTGCCCGGTGTGGGCAAATATTTAGTAGTTACTCAGCTGTGCGGTGGGTGTATTTCAGGCGGGTTGGAAAACACTGGGCTTGTTTCAGATTCCCCACTGTCGGGGCTCTCTCTTCTCTGCAAGCAAAGCTAGCTGCTCTGTGGTGGTATGAGGATCATCAGCCCTAATCTAGGCATTGCTAATGTGAGGAGAAGAACAGGTTCCTATGCTAGCCTATCTGTGAAGGGTAGGCTGTGTCCTTTGAGACTTAGCTTCTAGAGTGGCATGGCTGTTTGGTTGCTGTTTATAGGGTTACTCACAAAACAACCTGTGTTAGTCTCCTGTTTCCATGGAGACCTAGAGGATGTGACTTGACTTGTAGAAACCGTATCTGGGATGCAGGAACCGGGCAGTGGGCCTTTCCTGAGTGTGGCAGGGTTGCAGCTCAGGAGGGTTCTGGGAGGAGGAAGGATGGGGCCAGACAGGAAGGCCAGAGAATTGGACTTCCTGGGTGCAGGGCTCACGTAATGCGTTTTCTCCTACACAAAATGAAAATGACAGCTTTTGCCTGATAATGTTATTAAACTTCTTAAATTACATAATATGTAAAAAATGTTCAGTCAATGTGATAATTAGTTTATTATCATCATGATTACTTACCTGGTTATTTAGTGTTGCCAACCCCACGTGCTCTTCCATGACTAACTCTTAGAGTCTCTTCAGATTTGGGTCTCTGCTGTATCCTGAGTCCGGGCAACAGCATCAGCTGGGACCCATCCAGCTTATTTGTGCATGCTTGGAGGGAAACATGAAGATTAAGAAATGGCAGGTAGAAAAAAAAACAGAGATACAAAAGAAAAGTCAGAGACACAGGATGGAGTTGGGAGGGCATCCAGTAAGTTCTGAAATTTGCCCCATGTTTATTTCTCATAGGCTCTGTACAGCCCAACCCAAAGAGGAGGGGCAAGACAAGGAGGGGGTATCTTTACCATGATACAAAGAACAAAGTAATCACCTTCCCAATACCCAAAGCATCAAGTAAACACACCCTAGGTCAAATCATCTCATCAGTAGCCACATGCTGGGTCACCCTCTTGTCATAACCTTGAAGGAACAAGAATAGGCTTGAACTCTCTGACCTTTGGTCAAGGTGGAAGGAATCTGCATCCGTGGGGTCCCACAGATCTCTGTTTGAAACCCTTCTTCTCATCTAAGAAAACATTTGTCTGTTGAGTTCATTCAACCCAGCATCTGTATATTGTCTTATGCAGTGATTCTGATTTGTAATCTTTGCATTATTTCCTTCTGCTGCAAGAACTTGGTGTTGTGGTTAATCCTCAGTTGTCAGTTTGACTGGGTTTGAAATGACCTGGAAGACACACCTCTGGACACATCTGTGAAGGTATTCCCAAAAAGATTTAACTGCGGCAAGAAGTCCTACCCTCTATGTGGGTAGTACCATCCTAAGGGCTGGGATGTTGGAGTGAATGAAAGGAAAAAGAGAGCCGAGCACCAGCACTGATTCTCTTTACTTGGCGACTGAGGACACAGTGTCACCAGTGTCTTCATACTTCGGCCACCACAGCTAGAGTTGCTCGCACTACCATGTTTTTCCTTCCATGATGGGCCAAATACCTTCAACCCATGGGCCAAAGTAAAACTCTTCTCCCTTGAATTGTCAGGTAATTGGTCTCAGCAAGAAGAGTAGCTAATACATCTGCCTTATCTTGTGGCCAACTCATGGTACTCCTGATAATGTTCAGTTGCAGAGAGTTGAGTTAATTCTCCTCCAGCTGCTCATTATCACTGTTGGCCTTTATGGATCCCTTTCCTCCTTCCTTCCTTCCTTCCTTCCTTCCTCCTTCCTCCCACTCTCCCTCCCTCCTACCTCCCTTCCTTCTTCCCTTCCTCCCTCCTTTTCTGTCCTACATTTTGATATCTCTAGTATTGAATATATGATATATCTAAGTCTTGAAGCCACCTGACTACAGAGGCTTCTCTCATTCCTAGGGGACTCCATCTCTTAGCTCAGAACCTTATCTCCCTAGGTTTTTCTAGTAGCCCTTCTCAGCCTTTCCTGCTATCCCATCTCTGTTCCTTTGTGCTACCTGCCAATCTACAGAAACACTCTCTACCAGGGATCCCAAGCCACCTACTTGCTTAAGATCCAGACTGGGCAACAGCAACCAAAGAACAGAATACCCACCCAACAAAGGCAAGACCAGGTATCAACAAGTTACACAACATAACTCCAAATGTCTAGGTCCTCAAAAACACAAAACATAAACATCCAGGATAATATGCCCGGCACAGAAGCCAGCAACCTTAGTGTAATAGGTGAAGTAATCCCCATCAAAAATTCCAACACAGTTCTTCACAGAATTTGAAATGACAGTTTTCAGCTTTATATGGAAACACACACACACACACACACACACACACACACACACACACCCCTCAGGATAGTTAGAAACAATCCTGAATAATAAAAAAAACTGTTGAAGGTCTCACTACCTCAGATTTCAGATTGTATATAGCCTGGTGTTTGTATAAAAGCAGACATTTTGATCAATGGAATTGAATTGAAGACCCAGATAAAAGTCCACACATATATTGAACACCTGATTTTTGGTAAAGAAGTAAAAAAATACATACTGGAGAAAAGGTAGAACCTTCAACAAGTGGTGCTTGTCAAACTGGATGGCTGCACGTAGAAGAATGCAAATAGATCCATTTTTTACCACCCTGCACAAAACTCAACTCCAAATGGATCAAGGACCTCAATATAAGACCAAATACCCTGAATCTAATAGAAGAAAAAGTGGGGGAACAGACTTAAATTCATTGGTAAGCAAAAAGATTTTCTGAACAGAACACCAAGAACAGTCACTAGATCTGGGGTTGCAGGTGTATGCAGGACCACGCCGGGTTGGCTTGTTACGTAGTTGCTAGGATCTGAGCTCCAGTCCTCACACTTGCACGCCACTTCTTTTGTGATCAGTCTTGGTTGTTAACTAGAAACAACTGGGAAGAGGGACCTCGGCTGAGGCATTGCCTCCATTGGATTCACCTACGGACATGTCTATGATGTCTCTCTGTCCATCCGTCCGTCTGTCTGTCCATCCCTCTCTCCAACCTTCCTTCCTTTTTTATTGCTAACTGTTGGAATAAGGTACTGTGGGTGGTGCCAGCCCTGGGCAGGTGGGTCTGGGCTGTGTAAGGGAGGTAGCTGTGCGAGCCAGGAAGCAGCGTTCCTCTGTGATCTCTGGTTTCTGCCTTGGTTTCCCTTGATGATGGGCTGTAATCTGTAAGTCAAATGATCTCTTCCCTCCCCGAGTTCCTTTTAATCATGGTGTTTATCACAGCAACAGAGAGTAAACCAGAACAGCTCTTAACCTCTGAATTATCTCTCCAGGCTCATCGTGTGCATTTTCCCCCTTGCTCTCTTGATGGAGGAGGCAGGCCAGGGCACAGGGCCAAGAGTTTAAGTGTAATGTTGCTAATCACACTGCCAGTTGTAAGTGGAGTATGGAAAACCAGGCTTTAGAGGGTGTCAGAGTTTGACTTCATTCTCCCAGTGAGGGAGGGGAGACCCAGGGTATGGCTGATGACAAGAACAGAGGGGTAAATAGGAAAATGTATTCGTTACCTTTCTCGTTGTTATGACCAAATACCTGACAGATATCTGAAGGGAAGAGAAGACAATTTGGTTCACAATTTAAGAGCACACAGTCTATGATGATGGAGAAGGGATGATGGCAGAATGGTCCACAGCGGTGCCAGTGAAAACTTGCTCACATCTGGGCATATCAGCAAGCAGAGAAAGGTGAACGCTGACATTCGTCTGGTTTTCCTTTCCACCCCCCTTTTATTCAGTCTGGACTCAAAGACTGTGAGGGGCATTGACCGCTTTGGGTTGGCTCTTTCCTCCTCAGTTAATCCTCTCTGGAAACACCCCCATCCCTATCCAGATGTATGTCGCCCAGGTGATTCCAAATCTAGTGACAATGACACTGGAGATTGATCAGCGCAAGAAGAGAGCAGGGTTAAGAAGCCTGGGAAATATAGACCACGGCAAGATAGAGGACTCCTAAGGATGCTGCAGATGTTACCTTTGGGGACCCTTTCCTTTCACCCTGCTTTGTGCTCAACTCTTCTAAACTGTGGTAGAACGATGGCCGCCCTGCCTTGGACCGATCTTTGACTTTCTCATCCAAGGTATTGGGAAGAACCCAGTTCTCTTGGCCCCCAAAGTCTAAAGCTTTTTAGACTTTTGATGTGCTATTTGAAAACAATGTAAGGCTTTGCCTATGCATGTTTTAATATTAAATACTGCCTTAAGCGATTATCAGGCTGAATGTTATGATTTTTAAAAGATGTCTTTTATTTGAATGGGCTGTGCTTGATAGAGCCCCAAGGCTTTCTATAGCTCTGTGATCCTCTGGAAAGAGTTGAGTTGTGACAGCAAGTATATGTCTGAGTAGTTCTTGGCTCTGGAGTTCGCAGATCTGGGGTTCTTTGCTGACAGGCCGTGGTTTGAATGTGCCCCAAAGATGTGTGTTCTAAAAGCCTGGTCCCCATATGTATTTTTTTATGTGGATGTGCATTTGTGTGGTACGTGTGTACATGCTGATGCGTGCACATGTGTATGTGAGTACATGTGCATGTTTTAATGAGTGTGTGTGGAAGCTAGAGGTAGGTACCAGGTGTCTTTCTTAGCTACTCTCTTTAGTTTTTGAGTGAGGCATCTTACGGAAGCTGGAGCTCACCACTTTGTCTAGACTGGCTGTCTGGTGAGCTCTGGGAATGGGCCTCTCCAGTGCTGAGATCACAGACAAGTTCTGCAGTGCCTATTTTTTTTTTTTTTTTAACAGATGCTGGGGACTGTAACTAACTTCTATCTTCATGCTTGTGTGGCAAGCTCCTTACCCACCACACTATTCCCCAGCATCCCCTATGCATTTTTTTGTTTTGTTTTTTGAGACAGGGCTTCTCTGTGTCACAGCCCTAGCTACACTGGAGCTTGCTTTGTGGACCAGGATGGCCTTGAACTCGCAGAGATCCGCCTGCCTCTGCCTCCTGAGTGCTGGAATTAAAGGCGTGCACCCCTACTACTTGGCTCCCATATGCATTTTTTGATGGAAATTATAGGTAGGTCTAAATTTCAAGGGAGGTAGTGAGTTGGCAATGAAGGCATAAAGAGTCCCTATGATGGCATCGGCCACCTCATAAGAAGGGGACAGCACAAAGTGCATGTGCTCTGTTTTGTCACACAATGTCCGCTATCATCTCCGGGTGTTACACAAGTTCCTCACCACACACTGCTGACGTGTTGGCTTTCCAGCCTCCAGAACTGTAAGCTAAACACATTCTTCTCTGTTAGGAAACTCTCAGTGTGTGCTATTCCGCTACAGCAATAGAAAGGATTAACACAGCTCCTCTGTCCACTCACTGGCCAGACAGGAAGACCCCTAGAGGGACTAGCCTCTGTTCCGAGAGCCAAGAGCTGTGAAACCGGGATGGGAGGTTCATCAGAGCAGGCTGGCTCTCATCAGCATCTTTGTTTATGAGTCTAGCCGGGGTGGCAGATGCCTCGCATTAGCATTATTTAGACATTAAGAGAGTCTAATTGGAGACGAACATGTGTCCTCATCACAGTTGACCTTATTTATGGAGTAGTTGACATCTGAATGTCAAATTTGCATTAGTGAATTCTCTTCTTTAATAACCACTTTAATATGTAAATAACGGATTTGCAGCAGGGAAAGATATACACGACATGCCGATGATTGCCTGGAAGATATGGCTTTCTTCCGTACCCAGAGATGAGAGGCTGGCAGGTTCCTTTCTCTAATTAGGAGGTACTGACTAAAAGATTGAGCCAGAAAGGAAGGACACATTTCCCCTCAGATCAGCAGGCAGGTACAGTGTTCCTGCTTCATTAGCACGCTTGGCTCAGTGATGGAGGAGATTCTGTGCCGAAATTCAAGATAGATGGTCTCTGTCCCCAGAAAACTTGAAGCTGTGGGAAGATGGGAAGTGACAGGTATGTAAATCACACTACATCACAGCACTGTGTGATGACGTCTTAAGGGGAGGTAACAATGAGCCCTGCTGTATGGATGTCTTATTTGGGAAGAGTGTGTATGGAACAAGGATGGGGGGATCTCCAAATGCCAGTCAACCCTGTGACTAGACTGTAATGAATGGGCCACACTGTCTCCCGCCATGAGCCAGCTTGGGAAGGACACCTAAGCCTGACCACGGTGGCTTATAGGAATCCGGGTTCTCTCTGTCGTTTATCTATCATCACCCTTACTGTTGTACTCGTTGCCCCATGACTCAAAAGCACTGCTTCAGAAGAGGAAGAAGAAATGACAAGGGGGAAGAGTCATCTTCAAGAGGCTGATCATATCCTATTGGCTATAAGAATGTCACAAAGCAGCCCAAGGTGGAAGTGACCTAGTGGGGAGAGGATTATGGATGGGAGTTGGGACATATAATGGCACATTCCCCCCTTCATGGAAATTGGAGGAAGCCATGATATTAGGACATAGGAAAACATTTCTAAAGATATGAATGGGCACGTCTTAGTGTGTTCAGGCAGATGTTACAGACTATCACAGACTAGGTGGGTTAAATAAGAGACATTTACTTCTAACTGTTCTGTAGGGTGGGTGTCCAGGATCATAGCTGCTCTCTTGAAGGCTCTCTAGTCTTCTTTCTGTCTTCTTGCTGTGTCCTTACATGGGAGGGATACATACACATGCACACACACATATACACATGCACACACACATGCACACACATACACACACACACACATGCACATACACGCACCCACACATGGTGGGGGCACTCCTCGCTAGTGTTTTTTATATAAGAGCACTAATCCCATAACCAGGGCTTCACTTGTGATCTAATGATTCCTCCAGGCCCATCATCACACTGGGGACTGGGTTAGAGCATGCCTTCATAACTGTATATACACAAGAGATGAGCATGATAAAGGTAGAACAATTGAGAAAATGGGAGAATCCGATCCGGAAAGGGTGACTTTGCAGTACAATTTGTGGAGTCAAGGAAAGAAGCCTGGCACAGCAGGACTGAACATTGCTGCTCTTAATGAGTGGAGGAAAAATGTATGGAAAGGTTGCGGAGTTGAATTTGAAGGTCCTGACCCTTTTTAAAGGTTGTTTGGGGGATTCTAGAACCTTCCAGTCTGGGAGATCAATTGATGCCTTTTAGCTTGTGCCTGGAAGCTGGGTTCCCATGGAATCGCCACACTTGGCTAGAGAGATGACAGAATTTCTGAGCTCCCTCTTAAACATCTACATATCTAGAGAAATGAGGCAGAGCTAAGCAAACAGTATTAAGATAACATGTCACGGGACTCATGTTGTTAATTAGGGCAAGTTGACTGCTCTCATATTCATGTGTTTGTTCAGTGATATTTCTCGAGTGCCTGCTGTATGCACAGCCCTTGTTACCATGCTAAATAGGTGAGGGGAGTAGCTGCCTGCCAAGGGCTGTCACTGTCATAGCGAAGATGCGACGGGATTAGTAACTGTGTCAGGAAGCTCAGGATGATGTTCCTAACTTGATAGTTCAGAGAGAGTGTGAATGCATAGGAATGCAGAAAAATTGTGTGGTCATGCCAGTCGATGCAGTGAGAAAAAGATCTCAGGCAGCAGGCGACACATAATTTGAGGATATAGAAAAGGTAGCAGAGTTTTGGGGGAGAAATGCGAAGAATGGTCAGTTCCTTCTAGGTCAGGGCAAACATAGGCAGGAGGTGATGAGGGTCAAGGTTATCACCCGTGTACAAAAAGGGAGGATCGAGTCCAGGGAAGGCTGGGGAGTGGGTGCTGAGTCAGGACTTAGGACTTCTAGCAGCAGAGGGTAGGGTATGGAGGTGAGTTGCCCAGGGATTGAGTCCTGGTTCACTAACAGACAACTACCCACTTATATTCCCTTGAGAAGGCAGCTCAGCTTACCTGAAGCTCAGAAGTAGCTTTTGGTAATATTCCTGATGGAGGTGGGATGGAGGTGGCAGTGTGGGTAACATTCAAGGTGAGGAGGAACAGAAGTGGTGATGTGCATAATGTCCATGGGGGAGGTGGTGGTGTGGGTTATGTTCATGATGGCGGGGGGGGGGGGGATGGCGGTGGCGGCATGGTAAACTGCAGACACATCTTAAGATAAAAGTTTTTGTTCTGGGGTCCAGGAAATAATTACATGAACCCGGATCAATGACCCAGCATTTGAGTCTTCAAAGGGGGATATTAATAGTATGTGATAGGTGGCAATCATTTTACCTACAAATCCAAAAGTGGTTTTGAAATTCTTGAGACTCACAGAAACTTATTCTGGAAGCTAAGCCTAGCAGTTGAGGAAGGAATCTGTTTGCCTCTGGCTTTCTAGGTGGGCCCAGAGGCCAAGTTCGCAGGTTTGCCAGCTGCCGTGAGGTCCGCACTGCTCCACAGGGCTGTGTCAAAGCAGCTTGACCTGCTGGAGGAATTCTGGGCATCCCCTTGAATGTTGGATGTGGATGTCCACAATAACACCCCACAGTGGGTTCACAAGATGCTTGGTGTTTCGGGTCATTGGATTCTGACAAAGGATTTTTGAGTGTGTCTGACGAGCCAAGAATGATTGAGGAAAATTGTGTTCCGGTATTATGAAACCCTTAAAAGGGAGGGTTGGCTCTGAAGAAAGGAAAGGTGTTTAAAGTTGTCAGGCACCCAAAGCAAGAGAAGTACCCCCGTAATGTGGTTTAAGAGGTTCTTGGGAGGATTGGATGCCATAATGTATGTCAAGCACCAAGAAGATGCTGTTATCAATATTAATAAGCAGCGTGGGAATGGCAAGAAGCATGGTAGTGTGAGTAGTGGGTCAGAGGCTGGTAGCTGACACGGAGACTCTCAGGGAGCTGACTCCACACAGCCATGGCTTCTCTCTTGGCATCATAGTTTCTGAGAGCTGACTCAGCAGCACGTGAAACCCAGACTTGTCTTAGGCACAACCCTTCCTATTTAGAAGTGTTAATTTATTAAATGACAATGAAATATGCATCCACCTGGTCCATCTTACTCTCAGATGGACATAAACATCTCAAGAATTGTTCCTATGGGAAAGAGTCATGGGAGCCATTTGAACTCACAACATGATTTGGTGGGCTGGAGCTTAGAACCTGCAATTCCAGGATAGAGTCAGATGATTGAGGGCTATGTCATTAATGCCAAAGCAAGGCTTCAAAGACATTCTGCGGCTGGACAGGACTGGTCCCAGACTATCAAAATCCACAGAGCTCTGTGCCAGTTTGCTGTGAAAAATAGGTCCATATTTGTAGCATCTATACATTTCTGTGGTGTATTTCCACCATGGCTGCTGTCAAGCTCCAAGCCTGATGTGATGCTGACCACTCTGAGAATGAGGAACTGGAAAACACCCAGGATGCTCAGGTAAGAGGTCTACGCTGGCTCTAGCACATTGCTCTCTGGAACTGATTCACCATGGTCTCTGGAAACTGTCACTGAGAAAAGAAATTCCCCCAGCACCCAGTGCGGAGGGCCTGCTGCAGAACATTGAAATAAAAAGTGGGGTTTAAGAAAAAACAAAGAGACTAAAAGTCAACAGAACCAATCATAACTTACCATTTTTGCATTTTTCTGTTATAATAACTATTTTTTTTCTTGACTTGCATTATAGGAGATATCTAATAGTCAACCATCTCGACCTATTAAAAAAGCAATTTTCTATATGATTCAACATAATGCAATTCCCATTATATATAAAGCTTTATGGCCTACTCTGCATATACTGCAAAGTCATAAACATTTTCCCATACCATTAAATTTCCTTTGAAGGTATGGTTTTTAATGGCTGTCTTCTAGTAGGTTGGATGTGTGGCTATAATTCAGTTAGCCATTTCTTTGTAGGATATTTGAATCTCCTCCTCCTCCCTCCATTTGTTCTTTTGATTTCTATTTTTCCTACCATGAATAAAAGTGAAGTAAACATTCTTATAATATTAATATTTGGTGCTTATTTCTGATTATTTTCTTAGGACACAGACTGAGAAGATGAATCATACAGATTCCGATAGTGAAAGAATTTGAACAATTTAAAAAATCTTGAAGTATTATTGCCAACACGCTTTCCCAAACTGTATTAATTTACCTTCTAAAGAGCGATTTATGAAAGTGCGGATTTCTTGTAAAGCTGTCACCTTTAAATATTGCCTTTTGTTTGACTTTTGCTGTTGTTGCGTTTTCTCTCCATGCACGTTGGCAGGAAGTAGTCACTTTGGAGGGAGTTTGCTCTGCGATAGAGAGAGCCATCAAGTGAGCCCAGAGATGAACAGGGGAGGGGGATCTTTTCTGAACCTTTCTTATGACCTACTGTCTGTTTCCAAAAGACAGAACAGAAACAGTGTTGTACTCACGGCCTTTAGCTGCTTAGTGCCATCTCTGTACCCATAGCCTCTCATTTACCCACCTACCTTCTGTGACCTCTGATGCCAGAAGTAAGTCAATGGGTGTCCCTAATAGGTGGGTACGTCTGTGGCCAGATGGCTGCACAATTTTGATTTTTGACATGATTTGAGCTGAATTACTATCATTTGGGCTAGGTGACTCAGCTCTGCAATCATAACACATTGTTGGGAGCAGGCAGAATTGGTGTGGGTGGCTTGTCAGGCCTTGGGCACAGGGCCCTGTTATGTTGCCGCAGCTTGCTCATTTTAATTCATTCCCAGCTTCAATATAGGACTTCCAGCATGGCCCAACCTGGTTCTTAATTTCCACCTGTGTGTTGGGGGAGTGGGAGAGGGAGGGATGGCAGGCAGAACAAGAGGAACAGGACAGCAATGCCATTGTGGGTTGGCAGGAACAGAGTGAACATGTGACCGGGGGTGGAAGGGAGAATGTGCGACAAGATAAAAAATGCCTCCAGTTGGCTTCCAATTGTCAAAGCCCCAAACTCAAATGTGTGGGCGAAGGGTGTTGTCTTTGTTCTATCTCCCAATGAAGAACGCCAATAGCTGATTGTGCATTCAAGACAAAATTGGGTGGGCCTGTGGCCTGTTAGAGAAGAAAGGGGTCCTTCCAACCAGATTCTCAAACCCGAGTGTTTCACAGGCTAGGAGAGGAATGCTTCTCTCTTGGCGATGGCCACGGCAGCTTGTTGCCTCTGCCTTTCTCCTCTGCAGTCTCTTGTACGACTGGTGAGGGCTTGCTGTTTTATGTCACAGAGCGGCACAGCCTGGTGAGACTTTGCTGTTGTGAAGTGTGTACAGGCTGGCAGAGTTGGTCATACCAGGTGGCACCAAAGGCACTGACTGTACCAATAAGTAAATATCTCCATGAGATGAGCATGACAGTTGCCTTGTGGGAAGTAATAGCATGTTTCTTTCTCACCACAAAGAGTTGATAAGTAAAAGAGGTGGTAGATACGCTAAATACCTTGACTTGATTATTGGGCGATGTGCAAGTTGAAATGTCACATGTGTATAATTATTACATAGAAATGAAATGAAATTTAAAAAGAAAGCAAATAAGATTTTTTTGCAAATCATATCTATGATACACATAATGCAAAATTTACCCCTTAACTCTTTTTTGTGGGTGGGTTTGTATGTGTGTGTGTGTAGACCAGAGGACTACCTTAGATTCTTAGATGTCATTCCTCTGATACCATCCACCTTGTATTTTTAAGACATGGTCTCCCACAGATTTAGAAATTGCAAAGTGAGCTATGCTGCCTGGCTGGTGAGCTTCAGGGGTCTGTCCATTTCCTCCGTTCCAGAGCTGGGCTGGGATAGCAAGCATTCACCACCATTCTCATCTTTCCCCCATGGGTCCTTGTCCTTACATTTATGCAGCAGACTCTATTCTGATTGGAGGATTACTCAAGTCCCGAGATGATGGTTTAAAAGCTTGTAGTTCTGTAGCATTAGGCAATTTCTTTTGTAGTCTGTCATTGCCAATATCCATCAACAGAGCCTTCTCATATTCACAGACTGAAACTCTTTCCCCCATTCTACTTTTGGTCTTCATTACTTTCCCTATTCTAGATACTTCATGTAAGTGAACTCACATGTGGTATTTTATGACTGGCTTGTTCCACTTAGCCTAATGCCCATGTTATAGCAGGGCTGAGTAGGTCTCCAGTGTGTGTATATATATTATGTTTAATCACATACATGGAGCAGATTCTGTTAACCTTCACAAGCACTGGAAGATACTTACTCATTTCCATACCTTGAGTGTTGTGGACAACGCCAGCATGAAGATGCATATGCAGAAACTTCTTATTACTTCCTTATTCTCTGTGATCACAAACCCGTCAGAACCAACTTCAGAGAGGAGGGATTCACTTTGGCTCATGGTTTAAGGGGGACACAGTCTGTGATCATAAGAAGAAAGGGCAGCTGGGACAAGTTTGGCCTGGGGCAATGGGACCTTTTCTCATTATCACTGGTGAAGAAACAGAGAAAGTTGGGACAAAAGTTGAGCTGGGCTATAAACTTTAAGACCCAACCTCAAATGATCCACTTCATTTATCTAGAGCTCACCTTCTACAGGTTCTATGACCTCCCCGGACAGTGCCACCAGCTGAGGATCAAGGGTTCAGAATGCATGAGCCGATGGTGTATGCTTATATCCAAGCTATGATATATCTTCTTTCAATTATCTTGAATTGTTACATAAAGACAGAAGTATGATGTTGAGAGATGTACATATTAAAAAATGAGTGTGTCAGTGGGAGTATTCTGTATTACTGGCACTGTCATGCTGAACACATGTCAACAAGTGTTTGTCAAAACCCCCGGAAGGGCAGCATGAGTAGTGAATGGGGATGTAAACCACTGACCTCAGACAATAGCAACATCTTAAAATTCATTCATCAGCTGTAACATCAAAAAGGATGTTGATACTGAAATAAGGAAATGCGTACTCTAGGCTCAACTCTTCTATAAATGGGAAAAACTGTTCTAGAGTAATAAAAACATAGCTGGGGGCTCAGTCAGTGATTTCTAGATATGCATGAAGACCTGGGTTTTGATCCTCAGCCCCCATGTAAAATCCAGATGCAATAGCGTACATCTGGAATCCTAGCCCTCGGGAGGCACAGACAGGCTGATCCCTAGAGCTCACTGGTCAGCAAGCTTCACCGCGTTGCTAAGCTCACCATGTGTCACCATGTGACAGACCCTGTCTCAGAGAAGAAGGTGGAGAGTGACTGAGGAACAAACCCAACATCGATCTCTGGCCTCTACAGGTGTGGGCACACATGTATATTCATAACTGCACATACATGCACATGTATGAACAGACATGCACAGATTTGAGCAAGGCATTATAGCACATTTCTGTGATCCAAGAACTTGGAAAAGCTGAGACAAGAGGATTGTTGTGATTTCAAGGTCACCCTGGACTATTTGTGAATTCAAGGGGGCTGGAGAGTGAGACCCTATCTTCTCCCCATAAAAAATGACCAAACCACAGAAAAATGGAGGAGTGTCTTCATGTGATGCTGAAAAAGACAGTTCTTCACGGAGAACTCTCCTGAGTCACTCTCGCCCGTTCATCTTCCCTCTGTAGTTCTTGGCCTTGACGGTCAATGAATGCCATGGTGTGGGGCAGGCTCTTTCCATGTTCATTGGTTATTCTTCTTCCCTGTCCCCTGTCTCTGCACATCATTTTTCTCATCCAGCTCTCCTCCTGTTTCCTGAGGTATCCGTGACCTCCCTTACTCTTGTTCCTGCCCCGTGGTGGAAGGCGCTGTCCATCAAACAGAATAAAGAATCTTTTGAAGAATCTGCACAGCGGTTCTGGCCCCTGGCGCCTTCAAAGTATCATCAAAGACTGCTGGACTCAGTGACATCAGGTGGACCCTGCTATGTAGCCGACATTCCCAAGTTCACAGCATGGTCACCGAAGGAAGTTATTCTGGAACCTCATTAAGAACCCCTTCTGTTTTTTAAACAAAAAATAAAAATTCTTTACTGTGAAGTCTGGCTGCGTTTTCTGGCAACATGGTGATAGCTTGTTCACTACAAGGCACAGATATTAAGTCAAACAATAAAAGTACCTACACTTGGAAGAAAGAAAAGGGACATCATAACATACCATAAACATCCAGGGTGGATGGACTGAGAATCATAAAGGGATTTTCCTGCTGGCCACTGGCTGGGACTTCAGACAGAAAGAGACTGAGATTTTATTCTTATTTATCCAAGACCCGTGAAGAACGGAGATGGGAGAACTAGGAGGAGTATCCTACTCTTCATAAAAACCAGAGCCTCCTGGCTGTGGGGACCATGCATTCTCTGCCCACCAGCATTGAATTGTTAAGGGGAAGTGAAAGCTTTAGATTCAGTTGCAAAGTGCATGTGGGGTCCAGATTCGCCAACATCCTGGGATTAATATTAAAGCAGTTCCTGACACCGAATCTCTATGATCCTATAGAAGCAAAGCCCAGGCTTCTGGATGAAGGTGTTCTAGGGCTTGAACTATATAACAGTGCTACAGGGTACCAGAGATTGCTGCAGATGAGCTGGCAACAGTCATGATGAGGATGATGATAATGATGCTTAAGAGATAAACCACATGGAAAAGTAGCCACTGGGGACAAACAACCAGCACAGATAAGCTAACCCCAAGAAATGAATATCATGAAATAAGGTGGGGAAAACCCCTCCTCCATAGAATAGTTTTGGAATAAGAAAGCAAAAAGGATTCACATTAAGGAGGAGAGTTTTAATAAAAGAACAAGAAATTTACATTTATTTACCTTACATTTATTTATTTAAACACATTGAGACAAGGATTCTGTGACTTCAGAACTCAGGTCCCATAAAGACTCAATAGATATTTGCTGAATGATTGATGTCTCCCCATTGTTGTATTTGGAGGATGGTGACACACATCTTATTATATGTCCAGTTCCTGCCTTTCCTGCCCTTCTGCATCTGTCAAAGTAGGAGGACTGAGTGGTTCGGAGAGAGATAGGGGAGGGGGACAGAAGGAGGGACAGACAGTGACACACAGAGAGAAAGATAGGCAGACAGGCAGACACACACACACACACACACACACACAGAGAGAGAGAGAGAGAGAGAGAGAGAGAGAGAGAGAGAGAGAGAGAGAGGGGGATGATAGATAGAGACAGACAGTCAAAGAGAGATAGAAAGACAGAGAGACAGAATGGAGTCCTAAGATCCAACCCCAGTTGTCTTCTACCATCATTTTGAGACAAGGTCTCTCTCTGGCCTATAGTTTACCAATTTGGCTAGGCAGTTGGGGCAGCAAGACCTGAGGCTCCATATGTCTCTGCCTCCCCAGTGTTGGCATTACAAGCATACATCACTATGCCTGACTTGTGTGTATTCTAAGTTCAGGTCCTGTTGCTTGTTCAACAAACACTTTAGCAGCTAGACTATCCCCCAGCTCTGTGCAAGGCAAGGAGGATTTCAGGGTCTCCTACCTAGATATCTTTATCATTCTTTACCCTCAATGGCATCATCATATAAATACAAGAATCTGACATATGCCTGTTGTATAACTTGGCAGAAAGTGAACTAGAGTTAAAGTAATTTTTCCACTCAAAATGACCATCAGTATAAGACCATAACAAAGTGTTCTCAAGAACTCCATGTCCCCGGACCCACTGAACTTCCAGCTACACACACAGACACTCCTGCCACTTGGTCAAGAGGGGGAGATAATGCCCTTGTACCAGAAGACTTGGCTTAGTAACATCCCATCGATCATGGATTTGGTCCTTGTGTGAATCTCTGAACTTTGCCCCTCATTTTCTGTCACTGCTTGAGAGGGCTGGAGGAAGGCTGAACCTCAGAATGAGCACGTGTCAGAAAAGTTGTAGGACCAAACAAGGGAGGCAGATCCTCGATTTAGAGCAAAAACGCTGCACTGTGCTCTGTATGGTGAATGACAGTGTGGTGCAGGAGGTGAAGGGGAGCCACGGTTTGTGGCTTGTCTCCCCAGAAGAGGACACACGTAAGATGTGAAAGTAGTAATGACCAGAACTAACCAAGAAAATGGAAAAAAGGTAGACAGAACTTCCTGGTGGAGAAAACAGCAGGTCCAAGGCTCAGAAAAGAAAACACAGGGCCCTTTGGAAAGACCAGCATGGCTGAATTGCATTCTTAACTTTCTTAATTGAGTCCCAGAAGAACGTGCCCCTTACCTTTCTAAGTCTTTCCCATGTAAACTGTTGAGGAGGGGGACCTCCTTCCCAGTGGTCTGCTCCAGGAACACTAGATTCTCTTCACTCAGACTTGTCTCTGTAACCTTACTTCAAGTGACCCAACTACCAACCTTCCCATTCAATTCAGGCATTTCCAGACCCAGGGCTATGCCCCTTCTCTCTTGGGCCAGCTTCTCCTCCACCAGATGCTCAGATCTGCTCTATTTCTAGCTCCGCTTATGATCCTCGCTCCTGCTCAGTCTTCGTCCCAGCTGCCATTTTATTTTAAATGTGGGTGAGTTGATATTCAAGGTTAATTTCACAGCCAATCAGCAGGGTGCATGTGACACACATCTGTGACAACACGCGTCTTAGGAAAGTTAAATAAAGCCCGGAGAAGGACTTTCTAATATCAGATTTAGAAGCAATGGATTTAGAAAGAGACAGATAATAAAGCAAAGCGGGACAAATGGGAAAAGGTCTTGAATTGTCTGCTCATCATGTTTTCTTATGCATAACACAGTATTGGAGTGGGAGGGAAAACTCTAACATATGGAAGATGTGGTCCTTGCTAGAAAGGTACCAGAGTCTATTTTAGTGATAAGAGGAAATGTAAGCACATGTATATGTATTTATCTAAAAAGAACAATTAGCCAGTGTTTTAGAGAGTTTATTGAGGGCTGTCTCATGTACTAGATATTAAAATAGATTGTTTTCTTCCACGTCCTTGCTGAACCTTGTTCGGGACACAGCGATGGGCAGTGTCATGGGCTGTATTTAGAAGACAAGCTCACAGTTGTCAAGGTGTCTGATGTGTAGAACATCAGAATAACAAGGGACTTGAATCAGATGGAACTGTAGCGTTCTCTTTTGGAGTTTGTGGATAGGCTCTAACCATCCTCCGTGGGAAGATAGGTGAGAGAAACATGGAGCACCAAGAGTCTACAGGCCTCTGCTGTGGTTCCCAGAGAAACACAGCAATTGGACATTTGGTTTGGGAATCACACAGGTTTGGTTTGTTTCCATTTCTGTACACTGACTCTGACTGATTTACACACATTTTCTGACTCTAGGATTCTTAACTTGCTCAGGATTCTTGGTTATGAGTGACAGCAAGTCCCGTTAGAATGGACTTCCATCTGTAATCTTTCAACACCTCTTCTGACACTTGGTGTATTTTTTTTTCCTGCAGACCAATCACCAAGCACCCAATTCTCTAGAATCAAGCATGTATACCACAATTCAATTAAATTTTCATGCTAAATTATCCAGGATTAGTGCCAAACCTATAGGTTCTAGGCACAATCACAAAAGATTTCTACTTCTTCAGAGGCTAGTTACAACTTTCAGGGGCTAGGTCAAAAGAGCTTATAACTGAACAACTGTAAGTTGGGCAGGTACATGTGTGTGTGTGCATGTGTGTGTTTGTGAGTGTATGTATGTATGTATGTATGTGTGTATAATCCTACAATTCTCTCATCAGCTTTGACAATTAGCTAGAATGACTCATAACTCAAGAACTTGCTTCACATATTACTAATGGTTTATTAGAATGGATATAACTCAGAACTATGCAGATGAGAAAGACACATAGGGTGAGGCATTGTGCTGAGTGTGATAAAATAAAGGGCAAACCATGATAAAGTAGTGTTAAAGGTTCTCTTTACAGAGAAGAAGGACCCCTGCACTTCTCAGAGTGTTGCTCAGGAACATAGACTTTGGCCACCTTTGTCTTTTGTCCCAGATCATTGGAGAGATCCAGAACTACAGAACAATTAAAGCGTGCCCAAAGGCTCTTGATACGTATTAAGAGCCTCTGCTAGCCCACTGGTTGTGAGCATTTTTTATTACGTATATTCTTTATCTTCCACCATGGAGCTCCTGTCCTTCCTCAAGATTCAATGGTGTACGAAAGTTCCCCCTTCCCTGCCTGCCTTAGAGTACTTATTTGGAGCTGTCTGGACCTATGTCTTCCACACTAAAATTTCTCAGATGACAAATTTTAACACATTCAGCATTTGAATTCATCGATAACATAGAGCGTCTATGAGCGCTTTGAGTATACGGTCCTTCCGTTTTTTGGTGTATTCTCCATGCCAGAAGTTCCCTGAATCTCATGGTTCAAGAATTTTGTAGAGCAATACTGAGGGGTTGAACCCAGGACTTTGAGCATGTTAAGCAAGTCTTCTACTGTTGAGTTCTACTGCCAGTACTTGATTTTTATAGAACTCTTTTTTAAAAATAAATCAACACAAGCGCTCTCTCTCTCTCTCTCTCTCTCTCTCTCTCTCTCTCTCTCTCTCCCATTTGGAAACAAGTTTATTTTATTTTGCTTTACATTTACTTATTTATTGTTTGCATGTGAGCATGCCCTGAGGTCAAAAGACAACTTGCAGGAGTAAGTAAGTAATGACTTCTAGTGATGGAGGATGCAGGGTTTGAAATAGCCATCTTTGTAGATAGGCAAGTCTTCCAGTGGTGGGGTGTGGTTCTATTCAGTTGAGTTGTTAGTTGAGAGGTCCCGCAGTGATACCTAAAGAACTCAGGCTGATGCTAGGACAGAAGGTTGCCCTCAAAAGCTGACAGTGGGATCGCATTGTTGAGGACAATATCAACACTCTCCTTGAATGTAAAGAGGTCTAGCTGGTGCCTGCCTGGACCCTTCGCCCCTATGTTCTAGTCTTTCTCTGCACCTTGATCAGTTGTGGTTCTGTGTGAACCATCATTTGCTACAATGAGAGATGAAAGAAGCATTAGACTATAGTTATAATGGTAAGTCAATAGGAGTTGTTTTGATACTATTGTGAGGGTTGGTTTTGTCAATTTGACACAACTCTTGATGTATCTGGGGAGACGGAATCTTAATTGAGAAAACACCTCCATAAGATTGGACTGTAGGCAAGAATGTGGGGTATTTTTTTTTTATTAATGACTGCTGGAGGAGGGCCAAGTTCACAGTAAGTGGTGGTATCCCTGCTTAGGTGGGCCTAAGTAGTCTGAGAAAACAGGCTGAGCAAACCATGAGGAGCAAGTCAGTAAACAGCATTTCTCCAGGGCTTCTGTTTTAGTGCCTGCCTCCAGCTTTCTGCCCTTCTTGAGCTCCTGCCCCAACTTCCCTCAGTTATGAAGAGAGATGTAGAAGTCTAAGATGAAAGGAAGCCTTTCTCCAAAAGTTGCTTTTGGTCATAGTGCTTTTTATCACAGCACCAGAAACCCTAAGCCAAGTTTGTTTAACAGATGAGACCTAGTAGGCTCTTCTGTAGGCATATGACCCATCTAGTCATAGGTTCTTAGATAATGGTACCAGGTATGGGTTTTAAGAGAGACTTAAATCCAGTCATAAAGTGGCTGGTTGCTCATACTATGTCTGTGCCATTATTACACCAATGGACATTCTGGATCAGTAATTGTTGTTGATTGCGGGATTCACAACTGCCTGTGATTGGTGATTATTTTTCTTCTCTGGTAATGTATCTGCCAGATTCTAGCACTATGAAAACTATCTAGTAGAGATGAAGCTTCCAAGTCTGTACCAGCTTAATTTCTTCATATTCTTTAACTCAAGCACATAGTATCTTCAATAATATCTTTCTATTAAGTTCTTGGGGGTAACCAGGAACAATGGCAAAAGCCTGTAATATTTGGGGGTTGGTCTATGGGATCTCACTGGCCAGTAACACCAAAAGAAGGAACATACCTGTCAGTGGGCTTTTTGTTAACTTCTGGTACCTAGTAGGGACGTTGTTGCCCTGCTATAGAGTAACTTAATTTTTTTATGTATGTATATATGTGTGTATGTATGTATGTATGTCATACATATTTATGAATATATCAGGTTTTTATATGTCTGATTGCCACCTACCTTTTTCTTAAGAGAGGCCAGGGCTGAAAGTTACAACTCTTTAATACTTGGTCTATCTGGTGATCATTCCCATTCTGAAGTCATGCATATGTCAAGCCTAACTGAGTTGTGACCCAAAGGAATTAACTGTGAATCACAATACACCCCTATAAATCAGGAGCTTCCAAGGGGTTGAGCAACTTTGTACCAGGAATCAGAAACAGAGGCCAAATAACTTTCTATTATATGATAGAGTTGTATTATGCTAAGGAGCTGGAGGAATTTGGGGCTAATGGAGTTGAAGTACCCTTTGGTAGTCCTACCCAGAGACTGGCTATTGAACCCAGCTTGTCCTGTTTCTCAGCTGCAGCCTCTTATGTTTTTGGCTGACTACTTTGACAATGTTTTCATGAAGGAGTGAGAACTGGCTCCTTTTAGCTGTATATACTGAGCGACCTCTCTAGACAGATAAATTCTCTTTATTAATGGTTTCTTTCAAAAATAAATCTGAGAGTTTCTCTTTTGTTTGATGTAGGTCACATTTTTATCTCTGAGCTTTTCATGTGGCCAGAGGATGGGACTCTCTGCTTGGTTACATTTAAACCAGGCACTAATCCTTGGGTTACAGTGAGCTCTACCCAAGCCACAAAGACCCAGATTGGGGAAGTGAGAAAGTCCTCCTCAGAGGAGAAGGACATTTTCTCTAGAAGGAAAGGGAATGGTGACTGGAAGTCTTCCTTTTTTCTTATTCGTTAGATGGAGATGACTATGTCTCTTCTAGTCTTACCAGTTTTATTCAGCTCATCATCCACCACAGTTAGGACCTCTGGGCCCTTGAACAGTGTTGGTGTTATGTGCTATGAGTCCTTGTTAGACTATATGTGATAGACCCACCAGCAATGGAATGTAAAAACAGACTTTCAGAACTTTCCATTGGGTGATGGCTCCCACTCTTCCCTAGGCTTATTCCCTAGGCTTCCATTATCCATTTGGGGATTTTACAAAGTACGGTACTCCAATCCGGCCCGTGTCATCTCAATACTTTATGTGTTTTTCATTTGATCCCATATTTCATTTGAAAATGTCAAAACACTGCCCACACATGGCTAAAACCCAGTGAGAAGATGAAGTCATTTTATGGGACCTGCCAAATGGGTTCAGTACTTATCTAGTTGCGAATCGTGAAAGCTTTTTAGGACAGATGGTGTAATCCTATCCAAGAATCAAATGCCCTTTCAAGAGGGATGCTAATTGGATCACATGGTATCAGAATTTCACATCTGTCACATGGCAGAGACCGAGTTTCCTTAAGCTGTCGTTTGTTTCCATTTCCAGGAGTGGTTAGAGCTGATCTGGGTGTGTTCAGTAAATACTCACAGGGTGCGAAGTGTGTGGATCCATTTATTCACCCAGCCAGCTCATGTGTTCTCAACTCCTTCCACACGCCAGACACTCTCTGCATGTTTCGCCTCCGTGAAGCTTCCTCCTCATTTGAGAAAGGTGGCCCAATAATAGGGGAGCAGTAGATAAATGAGAACAGACAGTAATAAACACAATAAAGGCAAGCAATAGGTAAGGGAGAGAGGAAGAATTCAATATGATATAGATAACATTTCTGCTTGAGAGTGAATGAGGAAAGGGAGATATAGCCATGAGCACAAAATAGCATCTGGAAGAGAACGGCCAAGGAAAAAGCCTTAAGTGCATGCAACCATCTGAAGGTCAACAGATTGTTCTAACTATGTACCTACTCTATGAGGGCCAAGGTAGATCAGCATCAAATCCTAGATACCGGTAGGGACTGGGGTAAAGAGAGTGGATCTTTGTTTAGTAAAAATGTAATTCTGCTCCTTAGAGTAAGTAAGTAATCTCCCTCAGACAGTACAGGGTAGTGCTGTTTGGCTAGAGCCTAAAGGCTCATGCGTGAACATGAGCGGTGTAGAACCTTTAAGAGGAACAGTCTGGTGAGAAGTCCTAGGTATTGGGGTTGTTCCCTTGAAGGTGACACTGGGAATCTAACTCCTCCTGAGCTCCCCCTTTACTTGTCCGTGAAGCAAGCAGTGAACGTTGCTTCACTCCAGCCCTGCTCCATGACCTGTATGCTGTGCCTCCCCAGGCCGAATCAATAGGGCCTCACACAGGAACACCTGGAACCACGGATCCCAATCAGTCCCGCCTGCTTTTAAGCTAATTTAGCTCAGATAGTTGCTATTTCCATGGAAAGCCAGTCCCCATTTTTATGATTATTAACCCTGTTTTACAGTATATGGGGCTGAGGCATAGGCAGCTTGAGATTTGAAGTCAGTGTTGCCCCCAGGACTTGGATCTAGAGTTGTGTTCTCTGATACTATGGTAAGATACAATCCCTTAGGGATCTGAAAACTGGGCTGAGTCGATCCATTTTCCTTAGGTCCCCCTGGCTGGGATGGGAGCTGGAGGAGCTAGAGTAGCAGCAGGTGAGGGCCGCAGTCCAGGTGAAAGCTGGTATGGCCACATGCACTGGACCTAGGGAAGCAGAAGGGCCTGGGGCATTGTTGATGTCACCAGCTCTATTGAGCTGACATTTTGGTGAGGTCAGAGGGAATCAGGAATAAATTGGATTTGAGCAGAGATGGGACCTTCTGCTGTGATAGAGTTCAAACAGATCAGACAAATGCATACTTTGTGTGTTTGTATATGGTTATGAGTGTGCTGTGTGTGTGTGTGTGTGGTGTGTGTGTGTAGGCTGGAGGTGAACCTCAGGTGCCACTCCGCATGTGTTATCTATCTTATTTTCACAGAGAGGTTCTCTCATTGATATTGGGCTTTACTGGTTCGGCTGGACTCTTTGGCTAGCAAACTCCAGAAATCTGTCTGTTTCTATCTCCCCAGGGCTAGGGTTTCATATCAGATACTTAGGTTTTAATCTACATGTGTTCTAGGGATCAATATCAGACACTTAGGTTTTAATCTATGGGATCAAACTCAGGTCCTGATGCTTGCAAGGCAGACGAGCACGTTATAAATTGAGCTATCGGCTCAGCCCCTCCCCTTATTTAGTTTTTCTAAGGGACCAATGTGTTGATGCTCTGGGATGACTCCTTCATTTCATAATCATGAGAATGGCTTTAAGCAAAGAGAGAAGGCCGCATCCAAAGAGGCTTGGTGCAGAAATCCATTTAGTTTATTGACTCTTCTGCTCCTTGGATTCTGGATCTCCAATGCATAGGAAGTCATATTGTATTTCCTTTTCCTCTAGACTCAACGACCCCAGGAAAGTCCCTGGGATTTCCCATAATCCCCACTAACCGTGTCCATGTGGCTTTACTCTCCACAAGTTTGGAGCTACACAAATCCCTTGATTTCTAAATTATGAGATGGTGTAGGAGGCCCTTCTGTATTTGTGTTGCTTTCACTGGTTATTAAAGAAACTGCCTTGGCCTAGTTGATAGGGCCGAACTCAGGCAGTCGGAGAAGACAGAACAGAATTCTGGGAGGAAGAAAGCAGAGTCAGAGAGAACCACCATGAAGCTGCCAGGTCAGACATGCTGAATCTTTCCCGATAAGCCACCACCTCGTGGTGACATACATATTATTAAAAATGGGTTGAATCAAGATGTGAGAGTTAGCCAATAAGAGGCTAGAGCTTATGGGCCAAGCAGTGATTTAATTAATACTACTTCTGTATGGTTATTTTGGGGGTTAAGCTAGCCGGGCGGCGGGATGCAGCCGCTCCTCATACTACAATGAGCTCCCTTACCTGTGTCTGCCTCTCTACCAGAGTGTAGCCTCTCCCTTTGTCTCCCGTCCTCTTCACCCTTTAGATTTCATCTCAGGGCCAAGCTCTCTGCAAAACCCTCCTGGTCTTTTCCCTGGGGATCAGTCCCACCCCTCTACCATGCTCTCGCTTGATTTTCATGTCACTACCTGCTAGCAATTATTCCCATAGAATTCTGACAGCCCTCATAGACTGGAGACTCCTAGGGAGAACAGCATGTGTGTGACTGTGTGTGAACATAAGCCTCCATTGAGAGTCTGTATGTGTGCATGTGCTTGTGTTTATGTGAAAGCATTTGTATGCTCATGTATACACGTTTATGTGTCTATGCAAATAGTTAGCCATCCATAGCTGTGAATTCTGCACTTGCAGATTCCATGAGCTATAGACTGAAAATCTTAAGAGGAAGCCCATCTATATTGTACTCTATCTGTATTTTTTACAGAGCTCTTTCTTTGTTATTATTTCCTGAACAATATTCTAACAGCAACCTTTTACATAGCATTTACAATATACTGGGAATCATGGATAATTTAGAGATCACTTGAAAGAATCTTGGAGGGTGGTGTGGAGGCTGTAGTCACGCAATCGTTTTATGTAAGGTCCTTGTGTAGCTTCGGGGCACACAGCTCAGTAGATACTGAGGGAAGATTGTGTTTCAGCTCACTACTCCCTGTGCCTAGCAGAATGCCTGTTTACAGGAGCAAGGACGACAGAAAGAGCTTTTAGCCTTTGAACAAGAAGTCAAGGAAGATCAGCAAAGGAATGGAAGGGAAAGATGGAGAGAGATCTCCCACTGGGGCCCAGGCAGCTTCCTCATGACCTTTATTCTCTCAAGTGTGTGGACGATCACAGTGACGACTTTAAACCTGATGAATCTGGTTCTACCTCAGGGTGAAATTCCGGAGCCTGCTGGCTAGTCACTTCACGGGGGCTTTCCTGCCAAGGTAGCTCAGGGTGAACAGGCTTTTCCATAGAAATATTCATTCATTTTCCTTCCATTATTTTTCTTCCCCTGGGCAAATCTACCTTCATATAATAATTACCTTATTCAGAGTCCCTCCAAATGTCATCGAGTTTGATGGCGTTTGCATTTCTCCTCAGCAGCAGCAGCACCAAGACCTTTCACCTGGGCGAGCTCAAGAACTGTGACAACATTTACCTTCCGTTCCCAGTGGGGAGAGCAGAGCGAAGGGCGGGAAGAGAGAAAACTTGAGGGAAAAAGGCAGCTTTGAAGAATGGGCATTAAATATACGTTTTTTTCTTTCCAAACAATTTCTTGTTTTTAGTTTTGGTTCATTTGTTCATTCATTTCTCCTTCATTGTCTCATTAGACATTTGCCAGAGATTCAGAATTCAAAAACAAGACAGCCTTTTTAGAAAGCATAGAAACCTTTAGAAAGGTTGTGCCTACAAGCTAACAGCTTTCTGTACTAACAGCCTTCCTTTTGAACCTTAGTAAAAATCTAAGACTTCCCTTTCAAGATTTGTCTACCTAGGAAGAGGTAGACATGACCCTTTAGTTGAAAAGTTGGAGAGTGGACATGACCACTAGGGGTGAAAGAGGATTCAGAGCCAAACTTCATAAAGGTAATTTGAAAGAGGCCACACTATTTGTACTAAAATAAAAAAATTCTCATTTTACTTAATGTTTATGATTGTCTGGTCTGCCTGTGTGTCTATGGATATCATGTATGCCTGCTGTTCCTAGAGCTCAGAAGAAGATGTTGGATCCCCCGGAACTGGAGTTATAGGTGGCTGCAAATGCTGAGAAGGGAAACGGGGTCTCTTAGCTTTGAGCCATCTCTCCAGCCACTGCTCTAAACCTTTCTAGTGCCAAAACAGGAGGCAGTATTTGTATCAGAGAATACAGAGGAAGGCGTACAAAGGTGCTGTAGTGATTATCCAGAGAACTCCAGTAAGGACCTTCAGGATCTATTTGATGGGTGGGAGTAAAATATATCTTTTAGAGTAGTTTATAGTAGGGTTCATTCATGCATCACATGATCTAGGCAGCACGGTATGCTGGAGATGATTTCAATTCTCCTGCTATCCCTTTTCTAGTAGGAGAGACAAAAGGACAAAATAGTGAATTATACTATGTGATGGGAAATATATGTGATAATGATGACATTAATCAAACCAGCAGACACGAGAGAGTGCTTCTGGGGAATATATATATATATATATATACATATATATATATATATATATGTATATGTATATATGTGTGTGTGTGTGTGTTTACTCAGGATTATGGGGGTCTTTATATAAAGAAGACCTCTGAACTATGTTTTTAGCGATGAGTAAATTCTTTTTAGGTATACTGACAAGAAAGGGACTTCCAAAGTAAGGCATTAGCACATGGAAGGGCAGACCACCATAGCTGGTATTTCCAGTGGTCCTGTAATAGGAACTTGGAGAATGTTTTAGGAGATAGTTTCTGCAGATGGAGATGGAGAACATTGCCAAAAGTTAAAAAAGTTACAACCAATAAATATTCATAGATTTGTAACCCAGCACCAGTGGATATATAGGCAACACAATACCATATTAGTATAATCACAGTCACTGGTTTGGATCACCACAGTACAGAAAGCTTTCTTCTTGCCTCCCAAAGCTGGAGTCAGTAGCCTTCTGCTCTTGTTGATGGTCTGGATTAGGCTCGGGGTGAGAGCCTGGTAACATGCAGGGCTGCGGCAGAGTTTACCAAGCCCCTCCATGTGCAGCCCCGCAAGGCTTCTCCCTGGCCAGCACGCTTTGCGCCATGAGGCAGCACATTCCCGACTTTCATTGTCTGAAGTAAAAATCTATCAAACGAAAATATGAAGGAGCCATTTATCAAACGGCTCAGTGTTAAACCGGTGAGCTGTGCCCCAGCACATTTGTCCTTATTAAGCATTGAAATGCCAGAAACTGGTGATTGCCACGGTATCAGCCTTGGAGACCAAGTCCCAACAGGATAGAAATACAGTTAATTTTCATTTGTGGAGCCCCACCTCTGCTTGGTAACGTAGAATGGATGTGTCAAGCCTGTTCGCTGTCATTTACCTCCTACTTTTTGGGTTAAGGCACTGTCTTCTAGGTGGTAGATTTCACATTGTTGCTTTGGGGAGGGAGGGAACCCTAAAACCAGGAGCTTTGGTTCCTTCAGAAAAGCGTTGCTTCTTCTGAATGTGCCTCTGATAAATTTCCGTGAAGAAGGAGGGCTAGAGATTGGGATTCTAGCTGTGATGGTTCACGGAATGTCACGCCATGTTTCAAAGACTAGGCTTCAAAAAGAGCAGGTTGCTCTCCATTCTATGTGAGTGGATCTCATTCAATTAGTTGAAGGCCTAAAGACTAAAACTGAGAAGGTGTTTGTAGGAATGAGTTGTTAGACTGGACCATGGAGAACTGCCTGAGTTTTGAGACTCTGCTTGGTGGACTTCAGACACAAGACTGAAGCATTAAATCTTACCCCAATTTCTAGGCAGCCCTGTAGAATCTGGATCATTGGCCCCATAGTCCTATGAGTCAAATTCTTCATAAAAAATACCTCTATCCCCTATCTTTCACCTGTTCATCCTCTGTCTCTTTTTTATGTGTCTGCATCTGCTTTGTTCTTTTGGTTCTGTTCCTCCGCAGAACTCTAATATGGTTTCTCTGTTCCCGTCCTACCTCTGCCAACTGTTTTGTTGTCATGAGGTTTTCTGCCTTTAAAGTGGGAAGAGAAGAACCTCTCATTAAATCCATCATGAGCTTGATGATAAAGAGGGCTGGAGAGATGTCTCAGTGGACAAGAACATTTCCTGCTCTTGGACGATACAGGTTCAGTTCTAAGTACCCGCATGGTGGTTCACAGTCATCTCGAACTCTTGTTCTGGGGAGTCTGACACCCTCTTCTGATCTCTGCAGGCATCAGACATGCACATGGTGCACATATGTACATGCAGGCAAGAACACTCATATTCATTAAATAAATAAATAAGACAAAACAGAAGACTAGTTTGACATTACATTTCTGCTATTTCCTGAGTTAGATTTTTTTTTTTTCACAGACTGTTTATGGAACCCGTTTTGTCACTGTTCAGAAGTACCAGAGCCTGGGGTCCAGGGGAGATTCTAGGTGAGAAGACTCATGGCATTTAAAGACAATGCGTGTGTTCCTCACGACAGTCTTATAAACATACACCTGGTAAGTCTGAAATAACGAAAGCTGATAAATAAAAGCTTTGGAATAGCACCCAGCTCCCTTAGCATCCAAACAGTAGAAAGACCATGACCTGGCATTGCCCACATCATACCCTAGTCCTGACACATTGAACCTTCACACCTTGCTGCTCTGCAAATGAGTGCAAGCCACCATACCAAGTGTATTCTCTATCCCAACTTAACAAACTCCTATTAAACCTTCAAGACCCAGTAGAAAGGTAACACTTCTCCAAATCTCTAAAGGCAATACATGTATTCCATAGTTCTAGTTATTTTTCTCCTTCCTTCTTTCCTTTCTTTCTTTGTTTTAGTGATTTGTTTATTTTCATTCCATATGCATTGGTGTTTTGCCTGCATATATGTTTGTCTGAGGGCATCAGAACCTCTGGAACTGGAGTTACAGACAGTTGTGAGCTGTCATGTAGGTGCTGGGCGTTGAGTCCTTCGGAAGAGCTGTCAGTGCTCTCAACCCCTGAGCCATCTCTCCAGCATGCTTTCCTTTTTTTCTTGTGCTGGAGTGGAATAGGGAATCCAAGGTCTCGTGCATGCTAGACCAGCACTAGCCCACTGAGCTATATCCACAGCCCTCTCTCTAACATTTCTGTTAATAATGATGATCCCATCAAATCCCCACCTAACCCCATCTTTCTGGATGCAGGTAAGCTCTTCAAAGTTGGACTCACATCTTTATTTCCACATCTCATGATGCCTGACATAGAAAGCTCATTTTTTTCCCACTCTGGAGTTAAATCACTGAGCAAGCTCCTCTTATACTGATTCCACACTCACCAAGCAACCTTTTGATAATTTGACTTTCCCAGAAGCTGCTGCTGATGGAGCGAATGCATGTTCTAGCAGACAGATGAAAATGTCTGGGCCACATGGCAGTACATTTATTTCTAGCCATAAATTAATAAATTGGAGTCCTGGTTTACACACACACACACACGGTTTGTGGGATAAATGACTTGCCTCTGGTCATAGCTCAATTATCCAAATACACGTGATCCTCCTAGTCCATTATTTGAAGACTGGTTTTTATTTATTACCTCAAATTTGTTCTCCACATTGGCCCCACTAAATCTTTTCCTCCGCTTATGGGTAATTGAAAGCTGGCACTAAGCGTGGCCCTATCAAACAGGCAATACTCTGGAGCATGGGTGTTGTGTTGTTCATGTCTCTGATGGTTTGGTCACATTTCTACTTCAGATATAGCACAACCTGCTGCAAACAGATCTAGTTCAGGACAGCGTTCTGTGAGTTCTTTCTGAAAGCCACGAGACCCGACTTCTTGGCTGGAAGAAAGGGATGGAGAAAATCAGGCTAGCATGTAAGCAGCCTGATGATATCAGATAGAGGAGGGGCTGAGCAATGAAGTGTAGCTTCTGGATGCTACAGCTGGGTCATGGCTGGGATGTTTGGCACGAGTGAGAGCAGGTACCCAGACTAGGGAGGCGAGTGGTGGAGAATCCATCTGCGAACGCATAAGTAAACATACCAACCTACTTCAAATAGCAGAGATGGCCTCTCCAATTCTACATCTGTCAGGTCCCAGTCATGAACTGCCTCTTCCAGAAACTTGCTTTGATTTTTCCCTGGGACTCTTATTATCACTGGAAGAGAAATAACCACGAGAAACACAGGACCAGCAGTTCTTACCTGTAGAGCTTTCTAAATTACAGGTGCCTTGCCTCCTCCTGTTCCAAGAGTTGTAATCTTCAAAGGAAGGGTCCAGGAATATGTATGTTTTAAGAGTTGTCTAAATAACTCATATACTCTCCTGCAGTAGTCTATTTTCTGCTCCTCCAACTACCACTGACTGGAAAGATAAGGAAGAAGAGGAATGGATTTGACTCCTAGTTCTATCAGAGATGTTTTCTCCTTTAGTTTTTGGTTGTGAGCCTAACCGTTCATGGCTGAGCCATCTCTCTCAGCCCTAGAGATATTTTCTCAGTTGAAGTGTCCTCTTTGAAGGGAGACTCAGCGCAGCACACTGCAGGGAGATGTTGTCTGCAAACAAGAACTACTACAGGCTATTTTGCAAAACAACGTTCTCCCCTACTGTGGCCGTGTATTCTGCTGTACCGCCCATCCCTTTCCCGCTCTCTAGTTTTGATATTTGATGCTTTCTTTGATATAGTATAAACTTTGTGGTACACAATTGGAATTTCTGTGCATTCACGGCTTATTTTACATAAGCATCAGAGCTCACTGCTTTGCCACTTTCGAGATGTGTCATGGGGGGGTTGGGTCTTAGCATCCTTGTTTTTCTGTTTATTTAGATGCAAAACAGAGACAAAGATATGGCTCATAGGAGTTACTGTGGACATCAAATAGATACAAAATATAAAATTCTTTATTACCATTGATCATTAAGATAAATTTCTAGGAGTGAAATGATTAGATCAAGAGTTACAGAGGTATTTAGGATGTCTGCTATATATTAATAATTTGAAGGGACCGTTCTCCCCGCCCCACCTTTTGCAGTACTGGGGCTTGTACCCAAGGTCATGAGCCTGCTGGGTATATGCTTTATCTTTGAGCTATATTCTTAGTCCTTTTGTGACCTTAAAGTCATTCTGTAGTCAAGGTAGGCCTTAAATTTTTGATCCTCTGGTTGTCCCTCCACCCCCACTACCACCAAGTATCTAGAATTGCAGGCCTGTGTCACCAGGTGTGTCAAGGTGGTGGCTGAACTGAGAAAAGCAAGGCCACCTTATACAGCTTAGTGGCTGAGCCAAGACTACACACCAGAACTTCAGAAAGACATGGCCTACAGCCTGCTTTTGTACGTAAGGTTCTACTGGAATAAAGATGTGATTAGTGACCAAGTGGCCCCCAAGCTCACAACTGTTACTATCTGACCCTTTTTGAAACTTTGCTTCTCCTTGGCTTGGGGAGAGGATCTCAGGTATGAGCATCTGCTGTCGTGTCCGTGTGCCTAGATCCAAGTGATTACGAAATAAACTCTCATACCCATGGTCAAATATTTCCTTCCTTGTTTCTGTCAAGGATCTGGTCCCAGTGAAGAGCAGGCTCATCGACAGAGGCTCCTTCCTAGCTCTTAGAGGTAACTGGTCTCTTCTGTGTTTGCTGAAGATGGAGCTAGTTAGAGGCCAGGGCTAGATTATGGCCACCTCTCTCAACTCAGCATGTGCCAGCACAATTCATGGAAGGGAAGAACTATTATCCTGCACCAGTCTTTAAAGAGGCCCTAAGAGCCAAGCAATCATGAGCCCACAGAGCTGAAAAGTGTCATGGGTTTATGTGAGGACAGCAGTTCCTTACCCCAGCACCTGTTATCCGAAGCCTCGAGGCAGTACTTTTTTTGGCATCAATAAAATTAATGGGGATGTTCCTCCTGGAAGCACGGCGAAGCCACGAGTCAGATGCCCACAGACCCAGCCTAGGATGTGGTCAGCAGTAGAGCTTGGGAAAAGCGTGCTGGGCAAAGGAGGGAAAGAAGCTGTGAACACAGGCAGAATGTCTCCGTCATCAGCGGACGGCCCCACAGCTATGAGGACTTCAGACATCTCGGTCTCAACATAATTCCCTGACTTGAGTGTTCAAGATGGAATCAGATGAGATTAAAGAGCGTTCAGATGGGCCCTAGGTCATTTAATTTAATCCGTCTGGGAAGGAACTTGGCAATGGTGTTTTCTAAGACGCTCCCCTGGTGGCTCTGCTGTGCTCTTATGGCCTAGACTCATTGTTAGTGGTCTACCTTGGATTCTCTGTTTCCAGGTGGGGAGACTGAGGCCTGGAGACAGGTGACAGCTTGGACACCCTGCCCTGAACGAAGGCAAAACAACCCCAAAGCCTGCCTGGCTCCTTCTGGAAGATCTTCATGCTATTGTCCTCAGTCTTCTTCCCTCTAAATGTATGGGGAATAATAAGACGGATTTTTTTGATGGTCCTGTATAACCCTGTGGCTATCTTTGGCTCCCTTGTTTTGTTTCCCAAGTGACTTGGGTTTAATTTTTGTCTTAACGGATAAAATGTCCCTTCTGGAATGTCACGTCTACTTTCCCATGCTTTCTCTTGGAAGCAAACGAAAGAGATTTATGGCTCCGTGTAAAATCCCAGCCTTGTTTAGAAATTGCTTGTGATTGATTAAGTAATAAAAATGCTTTTAAGACAGGGAGGTAAATCTCCCCACTAATTGCTCTGCGCTTTACATTAGAACCTTGTTACGCTGCCTGATGCTCTCCAGGACTGGACATCTTCGTCATTTCCATCACCCTGGGAAGTCACATTGGAATCATTGTCTGCAGCGGTCTTCCAGGACTGAAACTGTTCAAAGACGCAGGGGGATAATGAATGGGGGCAATAAGCACAGCCAGCAAGGCGTTTGAAAGAGGATGGCAAATCTTATCTTCTCTTTGAGCCTGAGTTCTAGCGTTCATCTGGGCATGTGGATGGGAGCCAAGTCCTGGTGGAAGGGTGGTCCAGAGGGAGTTTCTCAGCCTCCACGGACTCCATTGCTCTTGCTAGTGCATTGACCTGGGTATTTTGAAAGGTGATGGGTTATAAATCGGAGTCACTGGTTTGAAGCCAGAAGGATGTGTACCCCAATGGGAAGGGGTGTCAGAGGAACAGGTGGACAGAACATAGAACGTGTCTGAGACCTCATCTAGTAGCCTGGATTAGATAGCTGGTTGACCATCTGGGCTTTGTAGGTATAAAAATAATAAAGCGAACATCAGGTTCAGTTTTGGTCTCCATCAGAAGTCATTGTACTTGTAGAAAACCCTTCAGAGTTCACTCCATAGGCCAGGTTGGCCTCAAACTCACAGAGATCTGCCTGTGTCTGTCTCTCAAGTGCTGGGATTAAAGGCACCACCACCGCTCAGCAGCCTAGTCTACAGAGCTAGTTCCAGGATAGCTAGGACTGTTGCACAGAAAAACCCTGTCTCTAAATGCCAAACCAAACCAAACCAAACCAAACCAAACCAAACCAAACCAAACCAAACCAAACCAAAACAAAACAAACCCTTCAGAGATTCCAAACTGTTTCAGACCTCTAGCCAGTGCCCATTCAGGAGTTAAATACACTCTTCTTGTTCCCAGTAGAGAGCTTGGCTCCTGCTGATAGAGAAGTTTCTCAACAGTCTATGAGTCCAGGGAAATGTCCCACAGGAAAAGGGAAAAGGTGTCACACAGGCCACAGGGGCTTCTGGTGCTAGGAATGGACAATCCAATAGCTCCTTAGCTGCAGAGAAACACAATGTCTCAGCTAGAACCAGTCCCTCGACTACTCCTTCCCCTCTTCTATGGCAGCTGCTCATATTTGTCTTCAAGGCAATCTGATTATCCAGAATATTCTGCCTGCTGTAAATGTCAATGATAACAAGTGATAGAAAAAGTAACATTAGAAGGATATAAGAATAAACAAGAATTTATAGTCAGTCTTCAGATGATCTCAGGAAATTCTGTGCTGCTAAGTATGGGTGGTTGTAAGCATTTTCCTGATAAGGGTTTACTTCCTTCATAAAATGTAAAGGGATTCATTCATAATCATTGGTGGTTATTTTTAAAAAGCTCTAAAGAACATGAAAACCATTGGGAGGGTGGTGGGAGATCTAATTCGGTTAAAGGAGGGCCCTAGGGAGGAGATGACACTTGGACTTGTGGGGAGACAGCTCTTCAGGAGGATGAGGAGGAAGATTGCAGCAGAGTCTCTTTGAACAGGTTCAGAGTTCTGAAAAGCATGCTGTCCAATCAAACCAGAGGAGAGAGGGGCTGAAGCAGAGGAAGCAGAGTGGAATATGCCGGGAACAGGAGCTTGGGCCCCACCATGGGGAGTATTTTGGATGGATGCTAAGGAATTTGGGCTTTAGTCTCAGTCACCCATCCTATACTAACCCTCTCCTGTGTCCACTGCTTTAGGGTTCTGTTTGGGAAAGGGTCACAAGCAGCTCAGAGAAGGACAGTATGGCATAGCTTTAATATGTTGTCATGTTAGCAAAGCATCTTGATGGACAGTAAAGCCAGGAAGAATGGATGTGATCAGGAGGGGACTTTAGCCTCAGGCATCATGGTTAGCTTTTCCCAACGTCCTCAGAACTGCCCTAGACTTTTGGTCATTTGGAGTTCCCAGGTCAGTTTCTGTGGCCAGGCATTCTATTCTCATCAGTAACTGGAATGACTTGTTCTCTAGAGGAGAGTTTTGGATTTTGACTATGGTCAACTGGGGACTTTTAAGCGAGTCTTAAAGGTCCTGCACAGGGCAAGTGGCAGGGGAATGTCATAGGTAGAAAGATTTCATTATTTTTTATCACAGAATTATTTATTTATTCCATAATGCCTCAGAGATACCTGCTTTAATTTGGTGTCTGTTGCTGTGAGAAACACCATGACAAACAACGGAAACCTTGGGGGCGAGGAGGGGTTTGGGCTTCCAGGTTGCAGTCCATCCTCAAGGGAAGTCAGGGCAGAAACTGAAGCAAAGACCATGGATGGGAGCTGTTACTGGCTTGTGGCACCTGGCTCTACTCAGCTACTGCATAGGGATGGCACTGGACCCTTGTGTATCAATCAGCAATTAAGAAAAGGCCCACGGGCATGCTCACAGAGAAGACTGATGGAAGCAGTTCCTCAATTGAGGGTCCTTCTTCGCAGGGACCTTCAGTTTGTGCAAAGATGACAAAAACTAACCCACATAGTCCCCAAACTGTGAATGGTAGAGAAAAATTCTTCACTTGGGGGAGGAGAGTCCATCATTAGCATCCTGAGAAACCAGGTCTCTTTCCCTGCTCAGTGTGATAAAAGGATCGGTACGGGTCTCAGGTCATCCCATGGAGAAACTAGAACAATTTAGTCTTGGAGTAAGAGCATAAGAACCCCCATTTCAGGGGACAGTTGCTATAAGGCAGAAAGCTCTGTCTCTTTTTGCCAGTCCATCATCTTTTCTTAATTTTCCTGAGTCTTAGCAGATGTCAGTTCATTCTGGAAGGTGAAACAGCAGCTACTATACCCTCCTAAAGAAGGTAAAAGTTAACACAAAAAGTCCCTGCCCTCCACAGCCTGGCTTCCTCGGTTTCTGTTGCCAAGTCCAGTAGAATAAGGAGGGCAGTCTGGAAAAAAGAAGCAATGAATTAAGTACATACTTGGAACCAGGCACTGGTTGGGATTATCTTTGGGCTAAATGTTGGAATTATTGCCCAGATTTTCTTATTTAATCCTTTCAATAGCATTATAGATTGGATACTATAATGTCTCCAATTTACTGGTGAAAAAAAATTGATGATTTTAGAGTCAGGGAATAAATACGTTCCATAGTGGCTGATGGACTCATGGTCCAAACCCAAGCTGTCTGGTTTTGGGGTAGGGGGCATTCTTAACAACTATGAGGTTTGCCACTGCTACAGTCCTTACAAGCTGACTGTGGTCCTTTGGGTTTTTATGCCTTGGGTAGGGTGATGTATCCAAATCTAAGTAAATACAGAATGGGTACATCTAAGAGGTCTGGGTTGATGCAAAGGATACTGAGAGTGTCTCGTAACCCATGGAGCAATGATTTGGGCAGGAACCAGGTGGGATTTCATGATCCTTTGTTCAAGGGGCTTGAAGCGTAGGGCTTCCAAGCAAGTTATTTCTAGATAATGTTCCCTAGTGAGGAGCATCCACTGGAGGCAGACACGTCATAATCTAGGAATAGATAGGAAATGCTTGACTGTCCTGAGGTGAACAATACGCAGATTGATATAGTTTGATGAGTGGGGCTGCAGACTACAAAGCTTGTTTTTGCTGAGGTTATGGTTATTTGAGGCTACTCTCATTTCTAATGCTAAATAGACCCGGTACCCACACAGATAGATAACAGTAGCTGCCACTACTGTCATCACAGCAAAGAGCTTATTAATAAGGATATTATCATTTTATTAATATATTATTTATTACAATTACATAGCATTCTATAACAATTATTATAATGTACTGTATATTTTATTAGCATATTATATTTAATGATTATATTTATATTATAATCTAATGTATTATACATGATATATTTTACATGTCAAGTATAATTTATTATATATTTATTTGTCATATATTTGAGATATATTTATATATAATTTATTATATATTTATTGAAATGGGCTATGGAAGTAGCAAATTATTACATAATTTATTATAATTGTGTCACAATTAATCAATAATTTAATATAGTATAATATAAATAAGTTTTTTGCTATGATAACAGTCTTTCACTTGTTAGTCTGAATGGTCTTACCTTTTTCTCTGCTAAGATATGGTTTCCATTTGGGTGAGGGTAGGGTGTAAATGAATAGCAAAGATTTACAACACAAAATGTCCTCTAGGCTCACCTGGAACTAAATACCTTTATAAAGTGGTATACAAGCATTAGCTTGTCCTAATGCCCTAAGGCCTGTTAAAGGAAGAGCCTCACACCTCTTCATTTCAAATTATGCCCTTTGGTATCAAATTGCTTATAGGTAGATAGATATATTAACCTGTGAAGTTTTAAAATAAGTGATATTAATCTTACAGGAAAGGGAAATGTATAAGAGATCCCTTATTATACCTTAGTTCTGAAGTATAGAAAGACTAGTCCCTGCAGCTGTATGCACATTGTGAATAATTTACAGCCATTTTTTTTTTAACATTTTCATTGGGAAAACTGCCCTCCTGAAGGTGCTTTAGCAAGAAAGAAAATGATTTGACTTGTGAATTTTCATTCAACAGCCACAAGTTGTAATTAGTCCTCATTGCTTGATTGATTAGGATGCCCTTGAGGATGAGGAATGGAGCCTTCTTTGCCTTTGCAGCCCTGCCACCTAGGAAGCAAGTGCCACACACGTACTTGCTGCTGCACTGGGACTGAAAGGATGGGTGTGAAGCAAAGTAACACCCAGCACAGGCAAGGATGGAATTGGGGTTGGGATTTGTGAGCTGGAAGCTCGAGTCAGGGAAAGAGGCTAGAGGGATTCACTCCCAAGGCCAGGAGGATGAGCTATGTAGTGGTACAATCAGTAGCGTGCTTATTCCCAAAGGCCTTGAAGGGACCTGTGGTCTATAGCAATATAGTTGAATATAGCTTTGTGCAATGGGAATGGCCTATTTTCCACTGTCCAATACAGTAGGCATGAGTGTCTCTTGATACAGCAGACTGCAGACATGTGTGTCTCTTGATACAGCAGACTGCAGACGTGTGTCTCTTGATACAGCAGACTGCAGACATGTGTGTCTCTTGATACAGCAGACTGCAGACATGTGTGTCTCTTGATACAGCAGACTTCAGACATGTGTGTCTCTTGATACAGTAGTTTGCGTGCAGACATGTGTGTCTCTTGATATAGTAGTTTGCGGGCAGATATGTGTCTTTTGATATAGTAGATTGTAGACGTGTGTGTCTCATGAGCACTTGAAACCTGGATATTTCACCCGAGGAACTGAATTTATAACTCAGTATTTTTGAAATTAAATGCAAACAACTGCATATGAATGTTAATACCACATTAAACAGTTCAAATATTCATTTACTCCTTCTTTAAAATGACGATTACAAAACTGGGGATCCTTATGGAGGAATCCAGGCTAGTCTCAAATTCAAGACCCACCAGCTTCAGCTTCTCGAGTCCAGGCATGCATAAAAGAAACCGGATCGACGTTCAGGTCTTTCAGGAAAGGTCTCATGTGTCCAGGAAAAGGGTAGGGGAGATGGGAAGGAAGACTATCTGACAGGCCAAATGGTGATGAAGACCATCTGCAAGAACAAGAGATTCCCAGGTGTAGGATGTTCACAGAGATAAAAAAGTGGAGCAGACATACAATTCCGGAACCAAGAAGACTGCATCTTGTGCTCATGGCCTATTAGCTGGCATGGAGCTGAAGTCATTTATTCATTAGTTTTTGTAGTGAAAACCGAAACAAAGGATCATAAATTCCATTTATTTCCTTGGCACCCACCCTGTTCCAGGTGAAGGCGATCTGTCTCGCCTTCTGCTCATTCATGCGAGAGGCGTGTGGGTGAAGGGTGCCACTGGGGAAGCATCACCCAGGCCAGTCAAATTGCCTTGTGCTTGGTTTTCTATATCACTGATAGTGAGCGAACCCAAATTTGCTTTGGGGGTTTATGGGGGAGATTTTCTGGCATAGTGTACTTAATAATAAAAGCGGCCCCTTTAATAAAAAAAAAATCAATGACAACTTAAAATATACAATAAACGCTGCAGCGCTCATAAACCACACTATGCATTCAATCCAACTTTATTATGTAATGCACACTATTTACAGCTTGCATTTCAGGCCTGATCATGCTGCCAACGACGAGTGAAGTGGGCCTAAAACAGCTGTCAGATGGTGTGACGTGAATATAGACACAGGGTAAATCAAACGCAAATGAACCCTGAGTGTTCTCTCTCAGCACTGAGACCATCCCTATGTGACTGAGGATGTGTGGATTGCCTGCAGCCATGTGCACTATATCATCCCCCTCTTTCTTTCTCCAGCTCCTCATTTTTCTTCCTTTTTTTTTTTTCTTGCCACGGGCCCATAAGGATGCAAAAGAAACCGGCAGCATCTCTGCCCTCCTAGGTGCTTACAGAATCATTATGGAAATTAGAGCTCAGTGGTATGTATGATACAGCCCTTCATTGGTCCCCTGATGTTTAAAAAGGATATGTATTTTTGGCCCACTGCGTTTGCTATTTTTCTTTACCTGAATTGCCCTTCCTGTCCTTCACCATGGCGGGAACTCCTAATCCATCGTTGAGAGTCCAAATCAGATGCCATTTTCTCTTTGAATGCTGTTTTGAATACTAGGCAGAGCCCGTGGATACACTTTTCCTTCTTTCTTTTCCATACTTTTTTTATTTTTCCTTTCTGCATTGATGGTGATCATGACGCACGCTTTGTGCCGACCTTCCTTGTCTGCAAGAGTCTGGGGAACAAAGTTTCCTCTGCTGTGTGCTCAGAAGGAAGAAGTTTAGCACTCATATATCCAGTTTGGAGAGTTTGGCAGGACCCCAAATTCTTGTCCATACATTCTCAGATTCTGATGCCAACACACAGCAGCTTTCTTATGTCAAATGGTGTTTTGCTCTGTTTAGAGAAGTGCCCCTGGTCTATCGTAAGTGCTGTACACCATTCTTCATCCAACTCCCTCTGTCTTTGGTTTTCTTGTAGTCCTCCCCTTCCATGCGGCTGTATTGGTCCCTTTACTAGGAGGTAACTTCTATCAGGACACACCCTGTCCTTTTCCTCAGCCTGGGGCACTTACCCAACCAAGAATGTCCTATACAGATTTCTTAAGTGAATGAGTTAAAGTTGGAGGTAAAATTTTGGTCCCTTCTTGTTGCAAACCAGTGGCCTGGGTACATCCTGAAATTCAGCTCCTGGGGAGCATACTGCTCAGGATTTAAGAGACAGCCTGGCAATGCCATTCTCCTTTGACTCAACGAATCCTATACTAGTTATCCTGAGATGACAGACACCTGACACGAAGCAACTTAAAAGAGGAATGGTTTGTTTTGACTTACAGTTTGAGGAGATACAGCTTCCCATATCAGGGAATGCATAGCTATAGGAGAGTGAAGGGGCTAGTCACAGAGCATGTGCAGTCAGAAAGCAGAGTAGAGGAAGGTGAGCTGAATTCATCAAACCTTAAGGTTGCCTCCTGCTCCCATGAGACACTTCCTCTAGTGAGGTTCCATCTTCCAAACGGTTTGAAGATTCTGTAAACCTATTGAACCTGTTCAATAAACCTATCGAAAGGTTCTATAACTTTTAAATACAGCACTGTTAGCTGGGGACCATGTTCTCAGAAATACTAGCTTATTGGATATGGGAGGTATTTTACAGTCAAACCACCACAGATCTGAGAAAGAATTCTCCCATTGTATTCTGTATTCTGGTTTTAAAGAACAATCACTGTGTGGTGGGGCGATGCAGTGGAGATGTCTGAGAAGTTGTCTCGTCTGTTGAGAAAAATGATGCTTCATGTTCCCTAAAGTTTTCTTTTTAACCTCTGCCCCTGGATGGCCAAATTGAGAATTAAAGAGACTATGGAGGCCGGTGTTTCCCAGTTTATGATGTGGGAATTACTTCACATCAGCAGGTTCAGCTACTATAATAGAGTTGTCATAACAGAGAGGATACAATAGTGGTTTGGATGAGAATGGACCCCACAGGCTCAGCTGTTTGAATACCCGGTCCTCAGATGTTGGTTTAGAAGGTGTGGCCTGACTGAAGGGGCTCTATCATTGGGGGTGGGCTTTGTGGTTTCAAAGTCATGTGACATCCTCTCCTCATATCTCAGCTTTTCATTTGCAGTGTGTGATGAGGCCCCAGCTTCTGCTGCCTGTTGCCTGCTGATTCTAGACTTTAATCCTCTAGAACTGTGAGCCCAAAGAAAACCCTTCTAGACATTGCTCTGGTCATGGTACCTTATCATATCAATAGAAAAGTAGCTAACATAGGGGGTATCAAGTGTGAAGAGCAACAAGACGTGTGTGGCAGATACTCAGTATATACCCTTTCTCCCCCTTCGTTTTTCTTCCTCCCAGTTTTTCCCACTTTTCCTTCTTTTTCTCCTCTCTCTTCTTCATTTCCTCTGGATCTTCTTCATTTCCTCTTATCCAGGCTTTTGCATGATATATGAGAAATTGCTTTTATTTCCTTTGCCTCTCATCTATCAGCCTATCAGACTCTTTCCTACTTTCAGGACTCATAACATGACCACAACGGTGCTATTCCACTTCTTGACTTCCAGTGTAGACTGACTTCCTTGAAGACTACATGATTGCAAACTTCTAGTATATGTAGTTAATAGGTTAACAGGCTTCAGGGGACCCAACTTGGCCCATATTTAGAATGCAATAATGAAGTGTGCTTTAATTGGTTTCCTATCATTTGAGAGCCATAAGAACATAATTTCCTCAAATTCTCCGTGGGACCTATGATTGGAATAAGCATTGACTTTTGCTGCAGTGTAAATTTGCCCCAGACCAAACACAACAGGCCTGTCTAGGATAAAGTAAATGGCTTTTGAGATGGGGTTGAGAATGTGTTTCAGTTAGTAGAGTGCTTGGCTAGCATGTAAGAAACCTGGGTTCACCCCAAGTACTGCATAAAACTCGACTTCGTGGTGCAAACTTGTAATCCCAGCAGTTGGGAGGTGACAGAAGATGAATCAGAAGTTCAAAGCAATCTGTGTCTATGCAGTGAGTTCAAGGCCAGCCTGGGCTACATGAGACCTGATCTTGGGGGTCAGAGGTGGGGGTGAGGTGCTTTCTACAGATCTACTACAGTGTTGAATCTAGTCCCAGGAGGGATTCTTTCATCCAAATAGTTAACCAAATTTGCTATATTGGTTAGACTTCCTGGATCAGGTGTTACTCTAAAAAATTATAAAATAATTGAACAATACAGTGAGCTTCGTAGGGTTGCTTTGTGTGTTCAGAGGTACTTGGATTGTATTTAACCAGCTCCCATTATCCACATTTATACCCCCGTCACAAATGCCTTTTCCAATACTGTATTGACCGCAAGATCAAAACCATTTCTAAAACATCCATTTCACTTGGTTTTTATGAATAGTAATAAGATGGTAATATGCAACTCTCTGGGGGGGGATGCATACAGGAAAGATCTGATACAAAGTTCCTCTGGATGAGTACAAAGGACATAGACATTAAGTATCAGTTCTTGCCTGTGCACCGTGGGAGCCTGGTGGGTACCACTTTTCATTCTTTACATCCCATGGATCATTATCTACTAGGTTCTTGATTGATATTTGTTGAAATACAGTCTAAAAATTCCCAGGGCTTATTGACGAGGGTACGGCTTAGGTGATACGATTTCTCCGCGCTTCAGGGTGGTTTATGTTCCCATCGCTCCTTCATCTTGTGCTCGTTATGTTTAGATCTGTTTGTTTGAGAGAAATGAAGAAGGGGACAGGGGAAGGGTGAGAGGGCTCTTGTTTGTTCCGTGGGCATTTACCCCCAATACTACCTTTATTATTTTCATTTACAGATGAAAAAAATTAAGCAATTAAGCAACAGTTCTGAGATCATACCGTTGTGAGTCAGCCGTCAAAACTGTGCTGTCTTTTGAGAACTTTAAAAAGAAAACTCTGGATCTATTATAGGTCAAGGTGGGGATGGCAGGAAACGAGAGGTAAGTGGTGAGCGATCAGAGGGTGCCTCCTACACAGATGATGCACGGCAGCTGGCCTGGAGAGCTTGGAAACCCCCTTGGAGCTGCCTTAAATTGTTATCTTTGCGCTCTCCAGCATCTCTCGTCAGAGGAGGACGCGTATTTAGGTCGCGTATTGAGGTCATCGTGGAGATCTCTAGGTGGACTTTCATCCGCAGGTCCCCCTGAGGGACTCTGAGAACAGGGGTGATGCTGCTGGGTCTGGGGATCCGCTGCTGGTAGAAGTTTTAGGGCTTCGATGCGCTTTTCATCCGGAGGCGAACGTAACTCTATTTGATAGATGGGGCGAGAGATTTAAACCCCTCTCTTCGGAGATGATTGTTCAAGGGTGGTGGTGATGATAGATGAAAGACAACCCGCGTTGCTTGCAGCCTTCCTATGGCTGCTTTGCTTGGGTAGTTTGAGAGCACTCTTTTGTCTTCCTGCGTTCCGTCAGCCTTTAGGACGGTGGCTCTGACGGTTCAGACCCCAGGAACTCATTTCCTCCCCGTACATCTCTGTCCTTCTTCCCTTGTTAGCGTCTCATTATGTAGCCCAGGGTGCCTCCGCCTCACTGGTACTGGAACTGCACACGAGAAACACCAGCAGTTATCGGTTTTCACAATCCCATAATCCTCTCTGAGGCCCCTGGGAGCATTAGGCTGTACTGCACACCGCCTTAGCCTTTAGATCTGGAATTTAGTCATCTTAGAAGAGGCAGTGTGGCCGTGAGGGGAGGTGCGAGGACTTTGGCAACACATGGTTCTGAGTCTGAATGCAATATAGACCATACTTTATGACGGTGTGGCATTTATGAGCCTGGATCCCTTACCTGGGAAACCAGGAGCATGCATCCTCTGCAGCAAATGGTGCTTCTCAGGAATCACCTGCGGAGAGCCTATCATGACGTTGGTAGGTTTGGGGAAAATGCAGGCATTTTTGAAAGGCTGCTCTCTGAAACGTTGGGGTCTAATGCACCTTTCTAAAATTCCAAATCTGTTTTCGAGAGGAATTAAAGGTAGAGAGAGGTTTCAGCCGCGGCTGAAAATTCCCCACTTACAATTTAGAGAGAAGAACTCTCTTCTCGGACAGAGTGAAGATAATGAAATCATGAGTGAGGGGTGAGCAGGACACTTGTTCCATAGAAGGCAGCCAGGAAATGCTGATTCACGATATTATCCATCACTGTCATAATTTCTATTCTAAGTATTGGTGAGGTCATGTAGCCTCCAACAACGGTGCCGTGTCACACTGCCCAGACTCCTTCTATTCGGGAAGGATGAGCTCAGTCCCCAGCTGCCAGGAATATCAGCTACCGTGGCTCATGGCTGAGACCTGCGGCTCGGATGCCAGGGTTACACTCTTCTCAGACGCAGCTTAATGCAGTGACCTGTCCATGTGAACACACAAGGGCCTAGCTTCCCTGTCTCAGACGGGACAATTTTCCAGATCTTCTTAGCCGGGGGCTTCCTCTACACAGGCCTTTTCTTGCAGCTGCAACACCTCAGGAGTTGTTGCTGCTCGATTCTTTACTGTGTCCACCTGCCTCCCTCACCCCTTCCAGACGCTCTTCTTCAGCACACCCTCTAAAGATCTTGGTCACATTTCAGAACCCCAGTCTCCTTAAAGCAGGAACCCCAACGCTTATCTCGCTCCACATTTTAGCATTCATCTCAGTAGAGAAACAAACCCTTAGGCCCAATGAGACAGGTGACGCTCTCCTGTATAATACCTCAACTCCTTTAGAAAGCTGTTTGATCAGTTGTGGAGCTGTTTAAAAATGCTATCCAGCATTTATGTAGCTCTTTGTTACACATAGTCTTTACGTATCTGTTGCCTTTCTGACTGAGTCCTGCCGACATTTGCTCAAGCAAATGATATCACTATCCCAGTATCACAGAGCAACTTCAGGTGAAAGAAAGGAATTAAATAACTTGATTGAGATTTATTTTAGGGGATTGCCGTTAGAGGCTCATGAGACAAACTGGCTGAAGGCTATTTTTCTTTTTTTTTTGGCTAATATGTGTTTTTAAAAATTGAATCGAAGTTGGGTGTGGTGGTGCATGCGTTCAATCCCAGCACTCAGGAGGCAGACACAGGTGAATCTCTGAGTTCGAGGCCAGCCTGATCTACAAAGTGAGTTCCAGGATAGTCAGGGCTGTTCCACAGAGAAACCCTGTCTTGGGAAACCAACCAACCAAACAGACAAAAATTGAACTGAAGTAATAACTTGATATTTTTGCATCGCTATAACATGATACTTGATACTTTATATATTGCTACAATGTGATACTTTACAAAGAAAAGACATTTGATACAGTTCTGTAGGCTGCAAAAATCAAAGGTCAAGGTGGCCCACCTGTGAGCCCTTCCTGTTCTGTCTTCATAAGGCCGAAGAGATAAATATATCCCAAGAAGTCCTTTCAACAAGGGCATCAGCCCATTTCTGAGGGCTCTGCACTCAGGACCTAAGCTAAGCATCTCTTATTAGGTCCCACCCCTTAATGTTATTACCATGGCATTAAATTTCAACATGAGTTCAGGAGGAAATAGGCATTCACAGGCATCTATCCTCATTTCTCATTTCTTGTTCTCTCTCTCTCTCTCTCTCTCTCTCTCTTTCTCTCTCTCTCTCTTTCTCTCTCTGCTGTGTGTTTGTATGGCATGAATGTGTGTGTGTGAGGATGTACAAACCCATGTGTATGCGTTTGGAGGCCAGAGACGGACACCTGGTGTTTTTTCCGTCACTTTTTACCACGTTCCCGTGAGATGCTTCCTGCTAAACCAGATGCTTACTGCTCAGGCTTGGCTGAGTGGCCCAGTAAGACCTAAGCATCCACCCGCCTCTGCCTCCCAGTTCCAGGGTTTCAGGCAAGCTATCCAGACCTAGTTCTTACATGGGTGCTGGGATTCCAACTCAGGTTCTTCATGCTTGGTCGGCAAGTGATCTTCTCTGCCGAGCTTTCTCCTCAGACCATTTTTGTCATTTTAATAGATGACTTGAAACATTTATGTTTCCTACCTGGTCTTGGGATTCAAACTGAATTCAGATCCTTGTACCTATAGAGAGTAGAAAGAAAATACAACTCTATTCTATGTCATGTATCCTCACTTGGGGGCTTAAGGGCACTTTAGTATACCATCCCATCTGGGATTTCCTTCCTCTATATGTCCAGCTTCTCAGCCACCTCAAAAAGTACAAAAATACATCTTTGTGTGACAAGCTTTAGAAATATATTTTTAAAATTTTTAATTAGAAATTTTAGTTTTAAATATGTGTATATTTTGTGGTAGCATGAATAAGAATGGCCCCATAGGCTTGTATATTGGAATACCTAGTCACCAGTTGGTAGAACTGTTTGGGAAGGATTAGAAGCATAGCCTTATTGGAAGAGGTGTGTCACTGGGGGTGGGCTCTGAGGTTTCAGAACGCATGCTTTCCCAGTGAGCTCTCTCTGTTTCATGCCTGTGGATCAGAATGTAAGCTCTCTGCTACTGCCCTGGCACCATGCCTGCTTGCTTTCTGTCCTACTCCCCACCATGATAATCATGGACTCTAACTTCCGGGACCATGAGTCCCAGTAAATTCTTTCTTTCATAAGTTTCCTTAATCATGGTATCTCTTCACAGCAAGAGGAAAGTAACTGAGACAATGTGTAAGTCTGAGTGTGGGTTTGTATATATGTGTGGAGTGACAGAGGAGGCCAGAAAAGAGTGTCAGAATCTCTAGACCTGGAGTGGCCTGCTGTGTGAGCTGCATAGGCATTACATAGGAACTGGGAATTGAATATGAGTCCTCTGTAGAAAAAGCATGTGTTCTTACCTGTTGTGCTGTCTCTCCAGCCCTGAAAAACCTTTTACTATCCCCTTTTAGTTTATTTTTGAAAATTTAAGACTTTAAAATAATTATATAGAATATGCACATTTTTTTTGCATGCATGTCTGAGCACCACGTGTGAACAGTGCCTTTAGAGACCAGGAGAGAGTGTTTGGATCCTCTGGAACTGGAGTTACAGATGGTTGTTAGCCATCATGTGGGTGCTAAGAAACTGAAACAGCTCTTCAGCTGTCCCCTGAAGAGCAGTCAGTGCTCCTAACCACTGAGCCATCTCTCGGCTCCCAATCCTACTTCTTGATTCATCTTTCTTAAGTCAAGTCCTCAGCCTCCCTATCTAACATGGGCTAGAGTGATATGTCTGCACAATACACTGAGTCCACTTTCTCATATGGAATCTTGTAATGACCCTCCTTTTTTGCCCGCTGGTTGGCATAGAACTTGTCATGTAGCCTAGGCTGGCATCAGACTTACAGACATCGGCCTGCTTCTGCCAAGTGTTGTTATTAAAGGTGTGCACCACGACAGACTGGTGATGACATTCTTCATAACAGCCCTAGAACTCGGGCAGACTCTGAGACAGCCCAAGTCCAGCTGGAGCCCAGTGACCTCCAAATCACCACAATACCGGCTTTCTTTCAAGTCACATAACGTCATAGATTTCTTCTGTGTTTAAGCATTCCACTCGACTGGGAGAAACGAGGCTTGTCTGAGGATGCGTCTCTTTTTTATTATCTCCCTTGAAGTTTATGTGTTCAAATATGGTTTGGTTATGAGTTAACAACACAAGGACAATCAATACCCAGTCTCTGAAAAACAGAACTCACAACATGTCTATAAAAGTGAAATGAGTATCATAAAACAATTACAGATTCCAATTTTTCTTTTCCTTTTTGTGTGTGTGTGTTGAGGCAGGGGGGTTGGTTGGTTACCACTTTGCTCCTGAGTTAGAATCTGAATGCTAAAATCCATGCGACTTTTTAGGGATATATGTGCAGAATTCTGCTGCTTTTGGGGGGTGCAGAAGAACTGTTTTAGTTGACTCCATTTGCAAGAAGATCATACCAGGAGCTGAGACGTTGCAGTGCTAGCAACTGCGCAAAGCATGTTGCATATCCTAATCTATTCTTTCCTCAAAGCCTTGGGGAGGAAGGCAGAGTGTTGGATGAATTTTCCTGGGGAGTCGTGAACAAATGTCTGTTTATCCCAGATAGGGCACCAATGTCCGACCAAAGAAACAATTCTATAAAAGTCGAATGTGGCCAGTTTCACTTCCAAGTATTTGTGGTGTTACTTATAACATGAAGTTCTCAAAGGAAGGCAGCTGCATCCCTGAAAATTCTACTCTAGTACAATTCATGAACGATGCAGTTATAGAGCCAATGGTACCACTTGTGGGCATCTCAATGGTCCAGGGAGTACTTCCCAGGCGACTTGTCTAATTGGAGAGTCTCCTCCCAGCCGCTGTTTACTGCTTTCATAACATTGCTGTGGTAACTTGAGAAGTTTGTTGGTTTCAGGAATTTCCTGAGACTTGTGAGTTGTTTATTTCCCAAATAATTTATGCTTCAATAAATAATTAATTAATAATAAATAAATAAATAAATAAATAAATAATTTATGCGTCAGATGTTTCAATCTGACAGAAATTCCTACAAAACACACGGTTACTTAGTAGCTTATACAGGGTCCCACAGCTTTGTGTGTGGTGTGCATGTGTTTATGTATGCAGGCACATGTGGGGAGGCCGGTGTGCACATGTACAAAATACATGTGAGGGTCAGACAGTAGCCTCCAGGATCCGCAACCAGCATATCTTACACTTTTTAAAATTCTGGAATTGTTTCTTTATTGGCCTGGAACTTTACCCCCTGTGCTGGGTTAGAAGACCCGTGAGCTCTCCAGAGGTCCTCCCATCTCTGCCTCCCTTCTGGAAGTTCTCAGATAGCTCCATGCTGCTATGCCTTTTTGTTTTTTATTTCTGTAGGCCCCAAGGATCCAAATTTAAGTCTTCACTCTTATGAGACATGTAACTAACCTACAGAGACCTCTTCTCAGTTCCCACGTAGCCTTTAAGAGGGGCTGAGGATGAGAGCCTTGGAAGTTACACTAAAGAATTGATAAAATTTTTCATTTTCCCCTGCCTATTGACTGATGCCATCACTCAACTGTTCTAATTCAAGCAAGGAACAGGGGCAGGTGTTTTTAAGACGCTGCAAACTTCCTCTCTCATTGTAAGGGGCTTGGGGAGAGATCTGCCTCCCAGATGCAATCCTGTCGCCTGCCACCACACCTCTGTGCTTTCTATCGAATGTATGTTGGGAGTCATGAACAACTGCAACCTTCCCCACACTTAGATCACAGAATTGATGTGATTAGATATGTAAAAACAGGGAAAAGAAGAGGCCGAAGGATGCAAGCTGAGGGAAATATGTGCAATCAGGGTTACAAGGATTGTTTTGTTATTTCATTAAAAATTCCTCCGAAGGCATAGATTCAACCAGCCCAAGCAATGGCTCCATCTTTCATAAATGGGAGTGTCTGTATCACTGGGTTTTAATATCCCGGATATATTACCTAAAGAAGATAATGAGTGATTTTGAAAGCTGCCATAGATGATGTGGTATACTTAGTTAAGCAGAGTGTGATTCTTTGTGAAGTGTGCTCCAGGCATTTAAAAAAAAAAAATGAACTCCCTCCAGTGATGGCAAGGGGGCTTGTCAACTCTAGGTTCTTACAGTGCCATGCTCCTGAGTCATGCCTGTTCACTGGGTTGCCACCCCAATGCAGAATGACTTTGAGGGTACCTTTCCCACAGTGATGTCAGGCTCAAAGTCTCCACAGCACTCCCTCTGGCTCTGGTGTAGCTCCTGTGGATCCAGTTACTTCTCAGAGTGGCTAGAGCCGTACTATTGGATCCCCAATCAGTCCTGTCACTTTCCTTCTAACGTGTAGGTCGGGAATGAATGCCTGTCATACATAGACCAGCACAACTCTAAACTTGAACTCCATTGAAATCTTGTTCCTTGTGGGATTTGGTGTCCCTTGCAGGGAAGCAGGGTATGCCCTTTCCCAAGGATATTTGGAACGGGAGGTGATGGAGAGAAATGGAAGCGTGTTCCCAAAATACTGATTGGGTCTCATTATGACTCTGCAGGAAAGGCATGACATCCTGTTTCTCTCCCGAGATGCTGATTTCTCCCTTGACATCCGCTGCTGATTTCTATAGTGGAAATAATTGAGAACAAATAGCCTATGGATCCCCCTCCAGCCGTGTGGATGTGAGGAAAGAGCTTGATTGGTTGCCCTCAAACTGGAGCAGGGAGCACACACTTGGATTCTGGATCATGGGGGTTTGGGTTTTAATTCTACTTCCTTTTTTGACATCATGGGAAAGGTGACCTCTTTCTGATGTGATTCCCTGATTGCAATGTGAGAATTAATAATAATAATAGTATGAATTCTAGAAAGCACCGTGTAGGCTGAGTGTGGTGGGCATACAACTGTAACCCCGCTTCTTGGGAAGCCAAGGCAGAAGGTTTGAGAAATTGAGGGCTATCTGAGCTTTATATCAAGTAACAGCTACATAGTAAGGCCTTGTCACCAAACCAAATCAAACCAAATGAAACCAATCCAAACAAAACCACAAGCAAGCAAATAAAAAAAGATTAACTCCTCAGAAACACATAATTTAGAGTTTGTCCTTGCTAGTTACTAACTTTCTATTTGTAAACATTATTTTATCTATAATATACCACCACTACTACTACCTACTTCACAGGGCCGGATAAGGATAATTCAAGACTGTTCTTGAAATAATGTCTGATATACCAGACAAGACTGGATACATTCAGGGTGGTACAGTCAGGGACCTGGTATATCAGTACTGACTATTAATATCATTGTAGTATTTAAATTTTGTTTCCTTTAAACTCTAAAAGCATGTTAGTGGCATGCAATATTGATCCCAAAAGGTGATTACAACACCCAGAGGAACATCCTAAGAGGAGACTATCTTTAGCTCCATTCAAATCAAGGAGCTGTTGCAGGCCAGGAGGGGGAAACGGGGACAATTTCAAGAACAGGAAGAGGAAGGGCATTTGCTGTGGTGAGCAGCCATCTCTGCTGGATGTTGACCCCTGGCTGACTGAAAATGGGTTGCCATGGGATTCACTTGCTACCAGTGGCTTGGCTTCTATGCCTTCCACTGTCAGGTGTCAGGTTTATAACAGAAAGTGGGTTTGCTGATAATCAAAAAATGCCCGTTAAGTCCCACAGGCTAGTTTTCTGTAAACTTGACACAAGCTAGAGTCATCTGAAAGGAGGGACCCTCAGTTGAGAAAATGACTCCATAAGATTCAGCTGCAAGGCATTTTCTTCATTAGTGCCCGATGGGGGAGGGCCCAATCTATGGTGGGTGGGGCCATCTCTGGACTGATGCTCCTGATTCTATAAGAAAGCAGGCTGAGCAAGTCATGAGAAGCAAACCAGTGAGCAGCACCCTCCACGGCCTCTGCATCAGCTCCTGCTTCCAGGTTCCTGCCCTGTTTGAGTTCCTGCCTTGACTTCCCTCAGTGATGGGCTGTTACCTGGGCTTGTAGTCTGAAATAAGGCCTTTCCTCCCCGAGTTGCTTTGCTCATGGTGTGCACCACAGCTGGTAACCAACCCTGAGGCAGTGACAAAACTGTTTCCGGCCAAAGCTGAGGGAGGCTCCTGAGCCCTCTTTCTGACTAGTCCGTCTTCTGTGTGTTTAGCCCAGTTCTAGCGAGAATCTTGTTTAGTCAGTGTGGTGGGTGCCTAGATAGAATCTGATTAGATTCTTCACCTTTTCCCCCCATAGCTCATCATCTGTGTCTAACTTTACCAGGATGCTGTTCGTTTGAGCTACCGAGACTCCTACCAACCTTGATGTTTCCTCTTAGTAGCTTCTCATCCACCAGCCTCCACTTTCCCTATTGGAATACATTTCCTCCATGTCTTGGCTTTGGGGGCGAGTCCAACCTGTTTCCCTACTGCAAAGCTCTGGTTGCAGTGTGTCTCAGTGTGCTATTGCTGGGAAGAGACTGCGACTCAGCAACTCTTCCAAAGGCAAGCGTTGAACTGCGGGCTTGCTTACAATGTCAGAGGCTTCCTCCATGATGGTCATAGTGGGGAACGTGGCAGCAGGCAGGCAGCTGTGGTGCTGGAGCGGTAGTTGAGAGCTACATGTTGATCTTCAGGCAGCAAGCAGAGAGACCCTGGACCTGGCTTGGGCTTTTGATGCTTAAGGGCTTTTGATGCTTAAAAGCTCACCCCCAGTGACACATGTCACTCAAAGCCACACCTCCTATTCCTTCTAAGCAGTGTACCAAAGGGGGCTAAGCATACAAACATAGGTATGTATGTATGTATGATGTATGTATGTATGTATCTATGTATGGGGTCCATTCTCACTCAAACCGTCATGAAGTGGTTCTGCTTGAGTAAATTTTATCTCCCTGTGGCCACTGTAAGATATTCTGAGGAGAGACACTTGTACCCTTCCTTTGGCTCTCAGACTATTGAAACAGTGGTCCCCAGGAAACTGAATTTTCCCCAGGAATACCATGATTAAAGAAGGAAGAGGCTGGAGTCTAGCGTCAGCCAGAGGAGGCACTTGTCTCCCAGAAAGAGATTGCACATGGTTCTGATGGCTTGTCATACCCCTGCAGGAGAGACTGGAGCCCAGGCGATGATGGGCTAGTGATGGGCAGGGCCACGTCTGGACCAGAACCACTCAGTTCTCTCCTATTTAAGGCCAACACTATGTCAGGACCCCCTAAGATCACCTTGAAGGTCACTGGATCTCCTTGTTCATACTGCACAAATCTCCTTTCTCCACCTTTCATTGTGACTTGTCTCTAATTAGCCAATTGACTACGCTAGCTTCCTAGAGCTGTCGGGGTCCATGCTCTGACCGCAACTCCAGGAACCCCGACTCACCAAGCAGTGTGAGGAACTTGTCTTTAACACTTTCTCCAGGTACAAACTTGAGACCTGACAAGCTCGAGTCAGGCTTCTGAAGCTTTTCTAAGCCTATCGGTGAGCTTCTTGAGAAATCAAGTTTTAACCAAAATCCCAACTAAGTCAGCAGGAAGACCTAGTCTGTGTTTGATTTGGTGATGTTGAAGGTCTGTCCTGGGTAAGAATGCTCTGGTTAAGTAATTTTCCACCCTGCTCCTCGGGTATAAATTCATACTTTCATGTGCTGAGCCAGGCCTCTCCCCATGATGGCAAAACTCCAGTAGTCGGCCTGCACCTATCACTGTGGGCCTGAGAAAAGTCTTCCTTACCATGTTTTAGCATGTGTCATTGATGATGAGGAGGTTAGCTCAGTGGTAGGGCCCTTGCCTAGCATGTACAGGACCTGTGTGCTAGAACTATAGTTTAAAAAATATCAAGAGTAACTAAGTAATTTTTGCTTTAAGGAGGTCCAGAGTTAACATAGATGGGGAGGGGCCCTTTCAGGCAGTAGTTGATACAATGATGCCTTTTTAGGGTCGCGCGCGCGCGCACGCGCGCGCGTGTGTGTGTGTGTGTGTGTGTGTGGTGTGTGTGTGTGTGTGTGTGTGTTGTGCACATGCTCACACATTTGATACACTGGCTTGTCTCATGTTTACAATACGTCCTTGTCTACCTTTCCAAGAGGACTAGATTAATAATCTATATAAGGCATTTAATTAAAATGGTGTCATCACCTCATTAATGTCTCCTCAGAGGATGCATCATCATTCTCTCTCTGGCATAAAAGTGGCAGGTGCAGAGGGAGGGTGGTGTGGAAAGAAAGCAGTGCGGTTCACTGGGGAGCATCACCTTCCGGTGTCTGCCGCACGCTGTGTACTCAGGCTGAAGGTATATATCTCTGCAGGAAAGCAGGCACCCAAGGGTGTGGCTGCCTCCCAAAGCCTCCAGCCCCCCCCCACCCCCCGGGGTAGCTCCTCTACTCAGAGATCAAGAGTAAAGGCGGTGCTCACAGCGTGAAGGTCCCCAGCCTACATTCCCTCTCAACTGTAAGCACAGATAGCAGAAGGGAACACAGGGAAACTTAGAAGTAGGGCCATGAATTATTCATCGCCTACTCTGGGTGCCAGGCTCACAGTGCCTCCCCCGTCCCCCATTCCCATCCCAAAAGACAGCCAATGAGAAAGGCCTCTTCTTCCCTGGGTGAATTACTGCTTGTGAATGGCGAGAGGATCCATTTCAAAGCCGCACTTAGAATTAGCCTATTAAAAAGAGCAGCCCGATTTGTTTCAGGAGCTGCGGTGGAAATGAATGAGGGTTCTCCCTTCTCTTCTCCTAACCATTAAAAGAAGCCTCGCTTCTCACACAGCAGCTATTTTAATTAAATCAATAATTATGCCTTATTGAATTGAATGCTCTTCAGCAAAAAAAATAAAATCAGCACAGAGTCTTTCGAAAACTTAATTTAGGTCATCAGTGGGTGGGGGAGGAAGGGAAAACCAGTGGGAGATGGGGAGGAAAACCAGAGTGATGTGTATTTAGTAACACCAGTTACAATGTCTGCAGCTTCATCACTGCTGAGCCAGGTTGCATTTGGAATCTGGTGTCCGTTTCCTAGAAAGCCCAGAGGGTTTGTTTCTTGAGTCGTGGTGGGGAGACACTGCTCAAATCCAGCCTTTACAGTGTTGACACCCCACCCCTCACCCCCATCATTGTGTCTTTTTGCCCCAAGACAACTGTCAGACACATCCGTACGTTGGTCCTCCCTGCAGCATCTTCAGTTGTTCCCTGGTGAAGAATAGCAGACGTAGCCTTTCCTCTCTAGTCTCGGAAACCACAGGCGTCTGCTGGGTTATTATGGTGGTGACCTTCTCGCTGGTGTTCTGGCTCCATTCTGTGCTCCAGTTCAATTTCGGACTTTCAGATGGAGGCAGAATGGACAGGCACGGGTCAAAAAAACAAAACAAAGAGACAAGCTGAAGGATGGTTGTGGCAACCGCACAGTTGTTCACAGCAGGACTTCCTATGGAGGTACAAGCAGGAGGCCACTCCAAACCAGCCGAGACCAACATGGCTGATCAGAGTGATTGCTAAATGCCCTTGGTTTTAGTCTAATGCCATCTGCATATTGTTTGTCTTGCCATCTTGTTTGCTTTCATCATGCATCAGATGCCACATTGTACCTGTACCACTTCGGGAGGACAGGAAAGGGGAGCAAAAGCCGAGTAAAGCCCGTTGTGGGAACAATCCAGACTGGCTCCCATACTTCTTTGCCTCATGAATAATACTTCCCTACAAGTAGGACTTTCCCACAGGAATTGCTATCCAGACAGGTGTGGGGTTAGATGTCTGCAATCTTCACTCTCTGGAGGGTTGAAGCTGGGGGATTGCTATAAATTTGTGTCTACTCTGAGGCACATAGTGATCAAAAGACCAACCAGAATTGTATAAGAAGACCCTGCTGAATCACAGCAACCAACCAACCAACCAACCAACCAACCAACCAGCCAACCAACCAACAACCTTCCAAACCTCAGATCAAACCAAACAACAGTAGAAATGCTCCCAAACAGAACAAAACCACTACCACAACCGTAATCTAAGGAAGCAGCTCTCAGATCCCAGGGGGGATGCATCTCTCTCTTCAGGGGCTCTGTTCCCTGGGTGCCTTTGCTTTGGAATAAACATCTTCCCAATTTTCTCTTTTGCCTTCTCTCATTTTTTTTCTTTGATGGTAACAAAACTTGAAAACATGGGGCAGATGTCTCAATTTGGTCTCTCTGTTTTTGAGACTTCCTCAGCCTTTGCCACTGGCAACTAAACCATAAAGCAGAACTGATTTATCCTCCTTCATCTCCTCAGTGACCTCTATTGCTCCAGGAGCTTAGGCTCAAGGAATCTTCAAAACACGGTGGGCAGGCAGGGTGGGGCCAGGAGCAGACTAGGAAGAACGTGCTTTAATCTAAAAGACTGAAGGCCAAGGCCACCGACTAGACTAGAACCAGAACACTATGGGGCCAGCATGCATTTTCTTTTCTTTTTCAAGAAAACTCAGACATCCTTGTTTTCTCCAAGTATTGGGCCATAAAATCTTGAGCGCTTAAAATCTTGAGCGCTTCGTAGATGAAGTAATTTGTTTCCAACATTTACTCTTTCTTCTTACTGGGCCACATATGGTGGTGGGGTTTACATTACCCAACCCTCTGGCGTGGCCACACACAGCGCACTCTGGTCAGCGAAGCGCCAATAGCATTAATGTGTACCATTTCCCTCTGTTGCAAATATGTGTTAAAACAAAAGAGTTTCTCCTTTTCGTACCTGGGACTGAAAAGTGATGGATTTATGGAGATAAAACTGCCAGGAACGAAGAGAGAGTTGGGTTTTCACAGGTCCGTTGAGGCCCCAAGCATGAAACACCCTGAGGAAGAGTTCCATGGAGAAGCTGGTCTATACAACTTAATGAAAACGAGGTGGTGCATGGTGGAATGTGAGCGGGAGAGTCGAATCTTCATATGTTAATTATCCACAGCATGGGGGAACAGCAGTAAACCTGGGTGTGCAGGTTATCTCCATGGCAAGGAGATTTCAACTCTTTGGAGGATACGTGCAGATGCTAAACAGAAGCAGGTAGACGTCCCTTCTTTGTGGAGCATTTACACGAATTTCAACAGTAGCTGGACTAATTTGATTTTCGCCAGCAGTGTGAAAGGGTTTGTTTTCTCCCATAGCCTCTCGGTTATCTATTTATTTACTTAGTTTTTTAAGTATTGAAGATAACAATTTTTTAATGACAGCCCGGAGTGAAGTGGAACCTCAAAGCAGTTTTGATTTGCAAAGATATTGAGCATTTTATTTTCTTCATGTATTTATAGGGCAATTGTTCTTCTTTGATAACTGTGTTCAGCTCATTTGCCCATTTATTGATTGGATTTTTAACTTTTTTTATTTTACCAGTTTTTGAGTTTTTTATATAGTGTGGAAATTAATGCCCTGTTGGATTGATAGTTGGCATAGTCCCCCTGCCAACCCAGTCTGTGGGCTGTGTCTTCACTCAGTTGGTGGGTCTTGCCTGTGCAGAAGCTTTTTTAATCTAGGGCAATCATTTTGAGCATTTTGATGCTAGTCTGTCTCCTTCCTGGCTGAAAGTTTTACTGTAAGGAGAGTTGATGGCAGCTGAATTTGTACCCATTAGCGCTAAGGGCCAGCCTTTCTGAAATAGGAAAGTCTCTAGGATGAGCTGACAATGACAATTGAAATCTTGGGAGGGTCTTCTCAAGTCTGGATGATAGTTCTGCTGGTGGCTACTTTCTACTCAACTGTTGCTCTTTTGAAAGAATCTCCACACCAAGCTGAGGGCTCCTGACTCTTTCACATGTACAAGACAAGTGGTGCTCGCTCTCTTTGCCGCCATCTTGCAAAGCTGGACTCACCCACAATGGACGTGAGTGTGAGCAGGAAGAAAGCATGAGCGGGGTGATGCTTCTGAGCTGTGAGCAGCTCAGCCTGAGCAGGCTGGCATCCACCACTTAAAAGCTTAGTTCCGAAATGCAGTGGAAACCAAAACTGGACGCCCTTGAGTTATCAACTGTCTACCGCTGGGTTTTCCAGGCTAAGTCCAACTCTCATTAGGATCTTCAAGCCCTGTCCTGGGCATTCAGGCTCAACCTTACTGGCTCTATCATACTCATTGTAGATCATCCCACACAAAGGACGTTTTTGGAGGTCTGTCTGCATTGTCCCCTCTTCCTGAATGACACTAGAAAGGGTTTTGAAGAGCAAACTACTTACGCTTCTGGGAGTGAAACTGTTGCCCTTCTAAAAGATGATTATTATATCTTCAAAGCTGTCTTTTCTTCGTTGATTTCAGGCAAGGTCTTTGAGAGAATTTTACAAAGAACTTTTCAAAATCCCCCTAGTCACTCTGATTTTTCCCTTTTAGATGACTAGAGTACATGTTGTTTACTATAACTCTATACCCACCCTAGGTGTTCCTCTCTGCCATTCTTTTGCATAAATGGCTGTGACCTCAAACTAAGCATGCTCAGGAGTATGCTCATCTGGACACGAGAAGATGAATCTTTCTTGCATAAACATGTAAAATTTACCCAGTAAAGCTGATAGTTTCTTATTGGGAGGAACAACTGCTTCGGGAATGATCTTAAGTGCCCTCCTTACTAACCCAAGTAATAAACTTTTCTTCACTCTCGGTACACACCAGAAGGTGTACTCCTTGTGTTTGGCTATATGTCCTCTCTGGGACTAACTCTTTTATCGCGTAGTGCACAATCTACCCTCTCTCAGTGCTCCTAATCTCAGTCCTGGCCATCACTGGCAAGGTGAGTTTTCAGAACACACTATTGGGATTGTGTACTCCTGTGGCTCTTGTAAGCCATTACTGTTACTGGGTCATCTTTCCCTACTAGAACTATGAATTCCCAAATGGCAGGTTCTATGTTGGCACTGTTTCCTTTTGGTACTCAACAGTGGCAAGTGGATGAATGAAAGCTTTTCCAAATAGCAGAGAATGGACCAGCGTGGAGGTCTGAATAGCAATGGCCGCAGAGGCTTGTGTGTTTGAATTCTTGGTCCCCAGGATTAGGAGGTGTGGCCTTGCTGGAGGAGGTTTATCTCTGGCATTCAGGCTTTGAGGTTTCAAAAGACTTCATGCTTTTTGCCTTCTGCTTGCAGATCAAGACGTGAGTTCTCAACTGTTCCTTTTACCATGTGTTTGCTCTACCATAATGGACTCTAACCTGAAACCATAAGCCTAATTAATTGCTTCCTTTTATAAGTTGCCTGGGTCATGGTATTTTGTTATCTCTGTAGAAAGGTAACTAAGACAACCAGTGAGTTTCTTAGGAATTTTCGTCATAATCTTATGTTTTGTGATTGTGGAGAGATGAAATACTGGAGGTCAAAAGACAAAATCATTTGGGGCTATCTTTAGCCCCCTTTCAATAGCTCCTTACTATCTACCTCTGTATTTGTCTTGACATCTTTTAATGTTTGGAATGTCTTTCCAATCTTGACATATCTAGCTATCACCAGTCCTAAAGCTAAGATTTTGATAAGGCAATACCTACATTCTATAGATTTTTCCCATGTTGCTCTAGCTTCCGGTCAGATGGCCCTACTGTGTATTTTAGAAACACATTTGTTCATGGCTATTTTTTCCCTGTGACTGTAAATTTCACATAACCTTTTCATGACGAAACACGTTATTCATGATAACTTGAATCTATGTACCCAGGGCATGGACATTCATATTTGGTTCAGGATGAACTATTTTATCATTTAATTAAATCACAGTTATGATTTTAAAGCCAAGGTATAAGGTAGGTGGCACAGCATGCTCAAAAGATGTCTCCGACATTTTTAGGTATTTCATGAATATAACTTTATGTCAAATTCAGACACATCTTAGTAGGATGAGCAATGAAATTGAATTGTTTAATTTAATAAGGGGCACATGTAGTATATGAAGACTTAGAATTAAATGTTGATATAATAGGGTCTTGTGACTCTGTAGGAGTTCACACAAATGATTTTATTTTTAAAGATGAAAATAAATTAAAATTAAGTGCACCTATGCATAGGTGAATGTTGAAGGGAGGAGCACGGGCCCTTTGTCTGGCTAGCTTACACCGGAAATAACCACACAGAAATTGTATTAATTAAAACACTGCTTGGCCATTAGCTCTAACTTCCTATTGTCTAATTCTCACATCTTGATCTAACCCATTTCTGTTAATCTGTGTTCACCACGAGGTCGTGGCTTACCGGGAAAGATTTAGCATGTCTGACCTGGTATCTCCATGGTGGTTCTCTCTCTCTCTCTGCTTTCTTCCTCCCAGAATTCAGTTCTTTCTTCAATGCCTACCTGAGTTCTGCCCTATCAGGCCAAGTAGCTTCTTTATTCATTAGCCAATGAAAGCAACACATAAACAGAAGGAACTCCTATACTAGGTGTGTGCACTTGAGCACAAATGCCCATAGAAGTCAGAGAAGGGCATTGGGGCTCCTGGACTGCAGTTCTAGGCAGCCGTGAGCCACTCAACAGAGGATTTTGGGAACAGAACTTGGGTCCTTTTCAAGAACAGCACATGCTCTCAACCACTGAGCCATCTCTAGCCCCGCACACGTGATTTTTTTTTTTTGATTGAGAGAAATATCCTCATTCCATAAAAATGCATTTCTTTTCAGAAGAGAAATAAAAGTAATTAATGGCCAATGAGGCAGAATTAAAAATAATTTAAACTGAAGAGGCAGATACGCTCCCAAGAACAATTTAAACCATTTCTCTAATTTGGTGTCTCTCTTTGGCTTTCAAGCTGAATTCTTAAGTAGCCTTGACATAGGGATAAATAGCCTGATGAAGGTTTCTTGTGTGAATACTTTCAATAAACAAACAGCTAGTCCTGGAAGAGGGGAGGGCCAAGTGTGGATAGAATCTCGGGTTCTGTAGGAAGATCAGTGGAAGAGAAAGATATACGACTCTTCTCTCTTGAAGTTGAAAAACTAGAACGTTCCTACTGTTCTGAGAGTGTCTACAGAAATTATTGGGGAAATGAGACACCAGGGAGCTCTTAGTACAGCTTCTTATCATGGGCAAATCTCTTGGTAGGTAATTTGTGACTACCAGAAGTTGTGTGATTGGGATTTAAAGCTCTTTTGGACTTTGCCACCCTGATAGGTGATGTTGTCTAATGGGTGAGCGTATACTTAAAAGAAAAAAAATCTGAGAAACTGTAATCATAGACTGAAAAGTCTGGGACGACTACAGAATCTCTGTTTTTTTAAAAATGATATGCATTTATGTGTGTATATGTAAGTGTACGTGCAGGTACACATGCCAGTGTGTGTATGCAGAGGCCAGAGAACGACAGTGTTCTCTTTATTACTCTACCTGTTCCTTGAAGCCAGGGTCTCTCCCTGGACCCAAGGCTCATGTTTTCTCAACTAGGGTGAAAGTCAACAAGTCTCAGGGATCTTCCTGTCTCTGGCCTGCTTGGATCTGGAGTTACAGGTGTGTGCTGGGCTCAGGGTGCTGGCATCTGAACTCTGTTCCTTCATGGTTACACAGCAAATGCTCTTAGCCACTGAAGCATCCCGCGAGCCCTAGAATCTCCTGAATGCGCCAGACTAACCTTGTTATTACTGTGGCAATGGCGAATGCAAAGCCATGTTTCAGTGTGGAACTCACCAGAAGCCATCTGAAAAAATAATCACCACCTAAACACATACAGTGCAGTGGTGACTGACTGTAACCGTGACTGCTTCTTTAAGAGGGGTTCATTGCAAAGTTACCCCCCTGACCTTGTCAGCATCCCCAAATCATAAAGAAAAAAAACCACACCTAAACGACTAAGATGTTATGGGATCAGTTTTTCTTTTTTTTTTCGATTTATAGGGCATCTAGTAAAGTCAATAGCCTCAGTATATGTAAGGCTTCTTCTTATTATTTAGTCCTGTGCATATACTAACATAAAGTATAAAAATAGTTACAAGAGGTTTAGCTTGTAACTGTCATGTGTTTGTTTAAGGCAACAGTTTTCATCCTATGGGTTGTGACCCACTTGGGGTCAAATGACCCTTTCACAGGGGTGGCCTACGACCATTGGAAAATACAGATAATTACATTAAGATTCATGACAGTAGCAACATTATAGTTATGAAGCAGCAGCACAAATAAACTTATGGGTGGGGTCATCACCACATGAGGAACTGTGTTCAAGGGTTGCAGCGTCAGGGAGGCTGAGAACCACTAGTCTGAAGAATCATTGGAAGTAGTCCCAGGAGGTCAAAGTCAATTGCATTGCTTAGGTGGAACAGGGGGCACTCTAGTCAAGAACTATCCCAGCTAGCATGTGGCCCCCTGGCCATGTCTTCTGTTCCTTGATTTCTCTACAAAAGCCTTTTGTGAATCTGAATCTGAGTTTTCTTACTTTTTTAATAAGATATTTGTGGAGGGGCACAGTAGCTCCCCCACATTTTCCCCAGGAGACAGCCTGTGAGTAAACCAGTTCTTGTTGGCGGGGGCCACTCGATCGTTCCCAGCTGTTTAGACCCTAAATAATCACTCAGAAACTATATTATTTGCAATACTGTTTGGTCAATAACTTAAGCGTATTGCTAGCTAGCTCTTAAATCCTAAACTAACCCATCTCCATTAATCTGTGCATCACCACGAGGTCATGGCCTACCGGCAAAGTTTCAGCAGGCTCCAGTGGAGGCGTCTGTCTCTTGCAGTGGCTACATGGCTTCTCCCTGACTCTGTCTACTCTCTTTCTCTTTTCCATCCTGGCTATATTTTGTGAAGCCATTGGCTGAAGGCAGCTTCTTTCTTCATTAACCAATAAATAAAAGCAACACATACACAGAAGGACTTTCCACACCAAGTCCTACTTCCCATTAAGATAGGAATCTTAAGATTGGGGCCAATGTTCAATCATCAACAGTTATGTAGCACACATGACCAATCCCTTGACTGGACAAATAACTAATGGTCTCTGTAAAATATGGTGCGAGAGAGGCTTTGGTGGGTCCCATGGTGGGTAAGGAATTCGGGTGGGATACAAAAATACACCATGCAGAAAGAGCTTGAGTGTGGAGTTTATTGTATTAGGAGGGTAGGGGAGAGGGAAGGGAGACACAGACACACACACACACACACACACACACACAAAGAGAAAGAGAGAGACAGAGAGAGATAGAGACAGAGGGAGAGATGGAGGGAGAGAAGAGGACAGAGAGAGAGGGGAGAGGAGAGGAGCGATGAGAGAAGAGAGGGCCCAGGAGTTTGCCTCAACTGGAAGAGAGAGATGGGGGTGGGCGGAGCTTCTCTTTAAGGGGCCTTTGCACTTGCTGACAGTGCCATTGCAGAGGGATGAGCCAAAGGGGCAGGGCCAAAGTGTGCCTCAGTGCTACCAGTGACCTTTCTGTCGGCCAGAGCGAGCATATATAGAGCCTGTATACACCGCTTGGGTTTGGCCCTGCTACGCTCAGAAATGACCGCTCCCAATGAGGAGTACCTCAGTCCCTGTCTAGTGTCTCCATATTTAGGGCACTCGCTATAAAATCTCACTGTATTTTCTAAACCATAATTCTTATTCTTTCTTTTTAGCAGTTTAAAAAGTAAGCCGATTGAAAGTGAATCAGCTAGTCCGAGTTCGTGGCAATCATAAAGTTCTGTGCCAGCCCTCAAAGCTAGGAAGACTGGTGTTAAAGGTTAGAGCATTTCTTAGGAGCGTAGAAGTAGCCACATACGTCCTGGAGGCTGAAAGGGGTCAGGACGGCTGTATTAGGCATGAAATACAATTCAATAATTTGTTGAAATAAACCCAATCCAACAAATAAACCTGTGCTGACCATCTTCTCTCTTAATCATGTTATTATTATTACATGAATTCAAGAGACTCAAGGAACAAGTCCCACTCCTCTGTAAGGAGTTTTTGGTGTGAAATGGTTCTGTGCCTTGTCTTTGTTCAGACTGAGGCTGGCAGTACTGTCTTTTAAATGGAAACAGCTTTGAAAAATAGGGGGGAAAAGGCAGGCTTTGTGAGGCCTACTGTGTAGAAAAGCAAATGAAAACCCTTGATGCTGATAGACACCTGTGTGAAGGCCCAGAAGCTGCTGACAGGCCAGGCCAAGCACCCCTGAGAAGAGGCGGACACGCGGCAGGATGTTTAAAAGCCTGTTTCATTAAGGTGTTTTCAAACTCTGACCAGTGGTGAGAGCTCTCCTGCAGTTCAGACACTTCCCCAGATGCTAAGTGGGTGCTCAGGCAAATCACTCTGATTTGTCCTCTTTACAGAACGCTCTGTGTATGCCCATGTGTGAGAGGGAGGGAGAGAGAAGGATGAACACACAAGCATGTGTACTGGACAGTCGGAGACATTCTGTCATCTGTGGAAATAGGGGTCAGCTTCAGAGAGCAATGCCCCAGCGGGGAAGGAATTTCCATATGCAGAGCAGGGATAAGTGAACTCTTTCTGTGAGGGACTGGAACGTGAATGTTTTAGGCTGTGTGCTGGCTAGATCTGTCAGCTTGACCCAAACTCTAAGGATATCCGAGTGGAGGAAAGCTTGATTGAGAAAATGCCTCCGGAAGATCAGGTTGCGGGACAGCAGCTAGGGCATTCTCTTAATTAGTGTTTGATGGGGGCAGATCCAGCCCATTGTGGGTGGTGTCATCCCTGGCCTGGTGGTTCTAGGATCTATCAGAAAGCACGTTGAGCAAGTCATGAAAAGCAAGCAGTAGCAGCATTCCTCCATGGCCTCTGCAACAGCTCCTGCTTCTGGGTTTCTGTCCGAGTTCCTCTCCTGCCTGGCTTCCTTCAGTGATGGACTACAATGTGGAAGTGTAAGCCCACTAAACCCTTTCCTCCCCAAATTGCCTTTCGGTCATGGTGTTTTGTTGCAGCAATAGAAATCCTAACTAAAACAGGCTATGGATGCCTCTTGGTTTCTGTTGCAAATTATTGACTTAACTGTATGATTGTAATGTGAAGCGACTGAAGGTAATATGTAAATGAATAAGCATGACTGTGTAAAACTTTATTTACAAAGATAGATTATGGATCAGATTTCAACCACAGATCATAGCTTGGGGGGGTTCTACTTAGTGTTTCCTGCTTTAGCCTTTTAGGGGTAAGAGAAAGGGAAGCAAGGGACACAACTTGATGTAGTGGTGTCTCAGGAAGGCATCACTTACTTTGGTACCTGGGCTTTGGCCAGTTTTAAAACAAAACCAGGTATTTATCTTTCTTCCTCCTCCTCCTCCTCCTCCTCCTCCTCCTCCTCCTCCTCCTCCTTCTCCTCCTTTTCTCCTCCTCCTCCTCCTCCTCCTCCTCCTTCTCCTCTTCCTCCTCCTCCTTCTCCTCCTCCTCCTCCTCCTCCTCCTCCTTCTCCTCCTCCTCCTTCTCCTCCTCCTCCTCCTCCTCCTCCTTCTCCTCCTTCTCCTCTTCCTCCTCCTTCTCCTCTTCCTCCTCCTTTTCTCCTCCTCCTCCTCCTCCTTTTCTCCTCCTCCTCCTCCTCCTTCTCCTCCTCCTCCTCCTCCTCCTTCTCCTCCTCTCCTCCTCCTTTCCTTTTTTGATTCTTTGTGGGTTTTACTTCATGTATCCTAATCCCATTCATCTCCCATTCCCCACCTCCAAAAGAACCGAAACAAAATTTAAAAGTACAGGTAAAAACCAAAACCAAAAAACCAAAAATCTTGGGATAGAAACTGTGGTGTGGTCTAGTGAGTCACACAGTACACCCTTTAATCCATACATCTCTACTCGTAAGTGTTCATTGCAATGAGTCATCTGTCTGGCTGGAGGCCTCTGGCTTCTGCTATTCTGTTGATTACTCGGTCCTCACCGGGACTTCCCATGGATATCCTTTTGTTGTCCTGTGTCGTGGAGAGCCTACAGCTTTCGTTCTGCAGGACTGGCCCCTTCACAAACTCCAGCAGTGCATAGATGAGGTGGATATTGGGTGGGGTAACTCATAGCCCTCCTTCTGCACCTGGGTGGTAGCTCGGTTGGTCAGACCCCTAGCTTTCCCTCATCTCCACCACCAGGGCAAGCTCTCCAGCACTGGTGGGCTCACTAGCTCACCCAGTGCAGCAGGCAGTGAGGAGCAGGAGCAGTTCCCCCCTTATGCCTTGTGGGTGGGGGGGGGACAGTTAGGGGGTTCAGGCTTGCCTTGCCTGCAGCCTGCACTCACACCACTGGGGCCAGCTCTACTATTTTACCTAGTTGAGGTACAGGGCCTGCTCTCCCAACTGCTGCAGTTGGTGAGGGACAGGGCCGGCTCTTATATTCTCATGTACCCGAGGCTGGCTTTCCGCACTGCTGCCTTTGGCAAGGAGTCAGGCATGCCACCACATGACAGAAGGCGGGCGGGGGTGGGGGCTTGCTCCCATGCTGTCCCTATATATACACTTTGAAATCGACCAAGATAGCAAGAAAGACTTTCCCTGAGGTCTGGAAACCGCTTAATGAATGAATGATCAAACCTGAGGAGAGGCTGTAGAGACCCCTGACAGAAGTGTGTAGGTGGTCTAGACACGTTCATTGTGGCTGGAGTCTAGAGCTGACCCAGTTAGTTATTCGGTTGGTGTTTCTGAACTTTGGGCCACTCTGATTGATTAGCTCTTCACAGTGGGATGCCTTCATGTTCCATATAGAGGGAGGCGGAAAGGTGGAAATAATAGAGATGTCTTTTCCTGCCTAAGTCCGGAGGGTTACATGTCATCTGTCACCTCGTCTTGGTCACAATTGGCCCTGCTGCCTTGCCTCATGGCGAGAACTAGAGATGTACGAGCGCCGAGGAACAGACGTGTTAATTTCTTAGTGAGTTTTGCCTTTGACTTCCTCCTGCGGCTGTGTTGCCATGGCTACTAGGCTGGACAACCCCAGATGTGGAGGAAACCTAAGAGTAGGGAACATTAGGTATCATTGACAGGATCTTACATAAAGTCAAGTCCCTGGGTATCTCCCTGAGACCCTAGGTTTGTCTGGGTCCACCCGTGTAACAGGATCCTTTAATTGCAGATCGCACTGATGAGTCTCCAACAGTTTTTCCCAGTTGTTTTTCATCCCCTGTCCTCACTAGGCACGTTTACAATGGAGACGTCTACTTGATTTATTCCGGCGATGAAGTTCACAGAGTGGGAATCTGCTGAGCAAAGTCACCTGTAAAGACAGCCGAGGGAGTAACCCTCATCTCCTTTGTGCCCCTCTGAAGCATCGAAGACAAGCCAAGCACATAGTCAGTCTGCAACAATTTCTGGGGGTAGTATCCCCACTCTTCCTCTCCTTTGAGATGCTAGAAGTCTTGGGAGGCACTCATTGCTTATACTGAAGAAGTCTCCTTCCGCTTTCCCGCCCACATTGTTTGAGCTTTTGAAAGCTCCCCGCACCCAAACCCCAGCTCATTCCCTGAGTATCACTACATGGTACACAGTTTCATGTGTTCTCACTCTATCCAGTCCTTAGATCAGTGCTTCTCAACCTTCCTAAAGATGCAGCCCTTTAATACAGTTCCTCATGTTGTAGTGACCCCCAACCATAAAATCATTTCATTACTATTTCATAGCTATAATTTTGCTGCTACTATGAATTATAATATAAAGGGTCATGACCCACAGTTTGAGAACCACTGCCTTAGATGACCTGATAACTTGGTTTTTTTTAAAAGACAAATCTTTGTGTGTCTGTGTGTATGCTCTATGTACATGAATGTGTTCACATGTATGCATGCCGTATGGTACATGTGTGGAGGTCAGGGAACAATATTGGGTACTGATTCTCCCTTCTGCCTTGTTTGAGAGTCTCTTGCTCATTGCAGAATGGGCCAGGCAGCTCACAACCTTGTTTGTGACTTGTTCCTCAATAAAAGGTAGAGGAAGCCAGGCGGGTGGAGGGGAGGGATGACCTGAGGTGGAATTCATGGCATCTCAGGGCCTGGAGTGTGGTATCCACGGCATCTCAGGGCTTGGAGTGTCTCATTATCACATCTCCTGGTCCACAACCTGTCTCCAACTTGAAGAATTTGGAATTCTGCCAGCCCCCACGTAGAATGTTGACTCAGGCCTTGGCTTGCTACTCAAAAGATTACCCCCAGAGGTGGTAACCACCTTCTCAAGAGGCTGCTGCTGTAGAAAAGGAGCCTAGAGAAAGGTACCACGGGTGTTGGAAGGAAGTGCGAGCATGGTATGATTAGGTTCACTAGGAGAAATTTGGCTTAAGTGGAAACGGAATGATCTCTCTGTAGCACCCCCTGGAACAGGTAGTAAATAGTGGAGACAAGCCAAGAGTTCATGCGGGAACACTTCTCACCGCTACTTGGGATGTAGAGTGCTTGCCTAGTCTGTGTGAGGCCCTGGAATTAATCTCTAACAGGTTTTAGAAGAAGTTTTTCTCTCTTCTCTTGATTACTTCTCTTGTGTCCAAATGCCTGGCCAGCCACAACTTAAGGAGAAAGGATCTATTTGGCTTATAATTTGAAGAGATTCAGTTCACATGGTCATACTGCACCCAGTCAGAAAGCAAGGAACAGATGGGAAGTGGAAACAGTTTGTAAAATTTCAAGGCCTGATCGCAGTGAGCCACTTCCTGTACCATAAGTGAGTCACTTCTTGAAGCAAACGTACCCCCAAAAGGCTCCAAAACTTCCCAAAATAGCAGTACAGTGGGGACCTAGTGTTCAAACATATAAACCTATGGTGACTATTCAAATTACTCTATCCTAAGAGTAATAAACAGCCTTTGTATAGAGTTTATATCAAGCTCTTCTACATCCACTAACCTATTAAATGATTAGTTTGTGTTAAATTTTGTTTGTGAACTGGTATTTTTCTGGTTGAAAATGAAAAAGGGTTGAGAAGATAGCTCAGTTGGTAAGATGTTTACCTTGCAAGCATGAGGGTTTGAGTTTGATCCCCAGAAAGCATGTTAAAAAAATCTAGGTGTGGCCAGGCAGTGGTGGCACACGCCTTTCACCCCAGCACTCAGCAGGCAGAGGCAGGCGGGTCTCTGTGAGTTCGAGGCCAGCCTGGTTTTCAGAGCGAGTTCCAGGACAGACAGAGCTACATAGTGAGACCCCCATCTCAAACAAACAAACAATAAAAGAAAAAAAATCTAGGTGTGTTGATACAAATTTATAATTCCTGCACTGGGAGACAGAGATAGGGCAACCCTTGGGATTGCTGGCAAACCAGCTTAATAATTCCAGGTGGGAGTGAGACACAGTGTCTCAGAAAACGAAGCTGCACAGGGCCTGGGGAATGATACCCGAAGTTAATCTCTGCTACATATACCTACACACACACATACCATACACACACGCACACGCACACGCACACGCACACACACACACACCATACACACACACACATGTGAACATACTCACACTTAAAGGAAAGTTTTCATGCTAAAAGAATATGTAGCGCTCATCTCCTTTTGGCCTGGCATGTGCTTAAATCTCATTTTCCTTCAGACTCTCCTGCAGCTACTATTATTCCACTCGGTTTCCAAACAGACCTTATTTACATATTTGCAAGAAATTCACAATATCATCTCAACCTCTAATTTCTTTTAGCAGAAAATAAATATCTTTCATTTTTTAATGGCTGAGGTATAATTCACACCAAATAAAACTCACCCTTTCCCGGAGTGCAACTCAGTGCCTTTCAACAGGTAATCATGGCCATGCCCACTGAGCAGTTTCTTGCTCGAGCTGTGGAAAGACAAACCTCTCTCCCCACTCTTAGCCCCTGGCAACTGCTGGTTTGTTTCCCCAGGTCTGCCTCTTCTTTACTGCCACACACACTGAATCCATAATGAGCTGTCTATTCAGTCTTGCTTCTTTGACTTGCCGTGATGCTTTTAAGATGTGTGTGTAAGAAGTTCATTTATTTTTCTTGCTTTGTATTTTGCTTGTTTGGAGGAAAAGCTTTTTCTTCTTACCTACTTAGGTTCCTGGGGTCAAGGACATGTGCATTAATTGGCAAACAGATGAACAGAAGAAAAGATTGACTATACAGCACGAGAAAACCCTGTAAGAAATGGCTTTCTGGATAGATGTGTGGGAGGCTTAGCAGTGGCTTAATGAAGTGGGGAAGTAGGGCTTTCAAGCTGGGAGATGGAAGATCCTGATCAGGTTTGTTTATGTAATTCCTTAAGATATCCTGACACAAATGACAGCCTTCTGCCTCAGAGCTTCTGCGGGGACAAAACACCATGGATGGTGTAGCCTGTAGACAACAGAAATGTAGTTCTCAAAATTCTAGGGCCAGGAGAGCCCACGATCAAGGCGTTGGCAGATTTGATGGCTGGTTGAGGTCAATTAATGATTCTCTGCCTTCTTCCTGTGTTGTCATGTTACAGGAGGGGAGACAGGCTCTCTAGGCTACTTTTAAAAAGATGATGAGCTGGGGAGAGTACTTACTTGCAAGCACAGAGACCTGAGTTCAGTCCATATTAGAAGCTAGGCGTGGTGGCCTTTGCTCATAATCCCAGCGCTGGGAAGGCAGACGTAGGTAGATACTCGGAGTTCCCTGGCTAGACAGTGCTAGCCTACTTGGTGAAGTCTGGGTCAAAGAGGGACTGTCTCTCAAACAGGCAAGGTGGACAGTATTCCTGAGGAATAACAGTCTAGTTTGACATCGTGTGCACATTCACCCTTACACACCCAAGCACCTACACACATACAAACCTACACACATGGGCACTAACTTAATTATGAGGTGTCTACACCTGTGACCTAATCACTCTCAAAGGCCTTACCATCTAATGCTATTGGCTTGGAGGTCAGGATTTCAATCTATGAATTTTTGTCAGGGAGGAGACTACTTCTAGCACCTGGGACCTCAGGATTTACTGTATGTAGACATAATTTTCATAACATAATATGGTGGGTCTTATGTGATATGACTGCTGTCCTTTCAAGAGGAGAATACAACACAGATGGTTTGGGCAGCTAGGTAGCAGTGTGATACCTGAGTAGCTAGCAATTTTCTCTCCCTCTTCCTTCCTTCTTTCCTTCCTTCCTTCCTTCCTTCCTTCCTTCCTTCCTTCCTTCCTTCCTTCCGTTATATATATGAGTGTTTTTCCTGCATGCATATATATGTGCACCATGCTCTTGCCTGGTACCATGGATCCCCAGAACTGGAGTAACAGACAGTTGTGGGCCACCAAGTGAATGCTAGGAATTGAATCCAGGTCCTCTAGAGAAACACCTAGTGCTCCTAACCACTGAGCCATCTCTCCAGCCCCAAAGCTAGCCCTTTTCAAGTCAAGCAAAAAGGCAGTATAAAGATTTAATCTGCTGACACACTGCTCTTGGACTTTTAGCCTCTGTAAATGAGGAAGTAAATATCTGTGGGTTTAGCTACACACTCTCATGATGACAGCTTATGCTAGAACTGGAAGCTAACATACACAGTAAGCTGTCTCTCACTTTTTTTTTCCATTTTAAGCAATGTGTTTTGAAGATGATTCCAAAGCACATAAAGCCCTCCGCTGTTTTTTTTTTCAGAGCTATGAAGAATTCCAGTATATGAATTTGACTCTCACATCAACTCTATAAGGAAAGGAATCATAATCACCCCTAGTCTATAGCTGAAGGACTCTCAAGGCTAAGTGATTTTTTTCCTACCTACTAAGTAGAGGAAATGATAATATGCCCTGGGTCTGTTCAGTTAGTTGCTGGTCATGTTGCTGTAACAAAATCTTGACAAAATCAACACCAGGAAAAGAAAATTTATTTTGGTTCACAGTTTGAGTGTATAGTCCATCATGGCAGGGAAGGCACGGCAGCAGGAGAGTGAGGGAGCTGATCGCGTTGTGTCTATAGTCATGATGGGAAGATGAAGGCGGGTCCTCAGCTCAATTTCTCCTTTTTTTTAAAAAAAAATTATTGATTTTTATTGAGCTCTCCATTTAATTTCTCCTTTTTACTCAGGCCAGGACCACAGCCCAGGGACTGGAACTGCTCATACTCAGGGTAGGTCTTTCTTGCTCAGATAAACCTTTCTGGAAACACTATAACAGATATGCCAGGGGTGTGTCTTCTAGGTGACTCCAACCCATGCAGTTGGTGAGGAAGGTTATGGGTCACAAACCCCGTCTTATGCTACCTATATAGTCAGGTCCAAGGTCCTTGTCTTGACTTTTAGCTTTGCCAGAACCTATTGTTTCTCATTTTCGCCCCCTTCCTGTACTAGTCCCTCCAACAAATTGCTGCTCCCTTCCCTTCCCTTGGCCTTTGTTATAGGACTGGTTTATCTGAAGTCATTTTGTATGGACGTCTACAACCTGCAAACCTTGCTGTGTGGGAACTTGCAAACCTGAAAGCAATGAGTTTTAATGCCTCTGGGGGGACCGGGTAACCCCTAGAACTTGTTCAGTCTTCATCGGCACTTTGGGTCCTCTTCTGTTAATTATGGGGGAGAATGCTTTCCTGGCAGTGTTAAGAAGCCAGGGCCAGCCATGGTTGCCAGGAGGTAAATTTAAGTGAAGTCCTGCCCAGCTGTGGAAAGGTGGTCAAAGAATCTTCTAGTGAATGGGGGAAAGAAAGAAATAGTAGAAACCACTAGACTTGGAACTAAAGTTTGTGTTGCCACAGTGGTGTGTGTGTGTGTGTGTGTGTGTGTGCGCGCGCGCGCGCGCACACGTTTGTGTCACCCCAGTAGGGGATGTGTTTGTAGAGGGTTCTAAGAATAGGACATTTGCTGTACTTCCAATAGAGTGTCCTCTCCTCTTCTCCTGCTTGACCCTGTAAAATAAGCTTTCCAGTCTAGTGTGGACTGAGTTCCTTAAACTGCCCTACATTGGTTATGTGCTGTAGATGGGTCCTAGCAATTGCCACGAGCACCCTGAGGAGTGGTTGTTTCAGAAAGCAATTGCATTGGTGGTACCTATTGAACCTCTGCGGATCCCACTATGGTAAAGGGCCAACAAAGCTTCCTGAGAGAGTACTCAGGCCAGGGACATGTGCAGAATGTGAGAAAGTCCCAGACATTTGGGCAAGTATAAAGGGCACTGCTAGAATTTAGTTCTTGCTCAAAACTCATTAGCAACTGTGTGAAGACTGAGAAGAAAATTGGAACACAGATGTATGAAATAAAACACATTTTCATTACCTATCTGAGGTTTGTGCAAAACAAGACAACATATAAGAAAAGGGTCAAAGGTTAGGGGTGTAGTTCAGTGGCAGAGCACATGGTTAGTGTGCACTGAAGGCCTGGATTTAGTTCCTAGTGCTCCCCTTCAGCAATAGCAATGAAGCAAGCAGAGTCAATGTACCAAAATGGTCACCATTGAATGGCACTATATTTCTTGCCTTTGTGGAAGGGCCAGTTCAGCTTTCTGCACTGTTTCTTTTTTTATTTTTTAAAATTTTCTTTTTAAATTGATTTTATTGATCTCTACATTTTTCTCTGCTCTCCTCCCTGTCTCTCCCCTCCCCTTCAGCCCTCTCTCATGGTCCCCATGCTCCCAATTTACTCAGGAGATCTTGTCTTTTTCTACTTCTCATGTAGATTAGATCCATGTATGTCTCTCTTAGGGTCCTCATTGTTGTGTAGGTTCCCTGGGATTGTGATTTGTAGGCTGGTTTTCTTTACTTTGTGTTTAAAAACCACTTGTGAGTGAATACATATGTTATTTGTTTTTCTGGGTCTGGGTTACCTCACTCAATATGATATTTTCTAGATCTATCCATTTACCTGCAAATTTCAATATGTCATTTTTTTCTGCTGTGTAGTACTCCATTGTGTAAATGTACCACATTTTTCTTATCCATTCTTTGGTTGAGGGGCATTTAGGTTGTTTCCAGGTTTTGGCTATGACAAACAATGTTGCTATGAACTTAGTTGAGCATATGTCCTTGTGGTATGATTGAACATCCTTTGGATATATAGTCAAAAGTGATATTGCTGGGTCTTGAGGAAGGTTGTTTCCTAATTTTCTGAGAAATCACCATACTGATATCCAAAGGGGCTGTACCAGCTTGCACTCCCACCAGCAATGCAGGAGTGTTCCCTTTACCCCACAACCTTTCCAGCATAAGTTGTCATCAGGATTTTTGATCTTGGCCATTCTTACAGGTGTAAGATGGAATCTCAGAGTTGTTTTGATTTGCATTTCTCTGATGGCTAAGGATGTTGAGCATTTCCTTAAGTGTCTTTCAGTCCTTTGAGATTCCTCTGTTGAGAGTTCTCTGTTTAGGTCTGTACTCCATTTTTTATTGGATAATTTGTTCTTTTGATGATCAATTTCTTAAGTACTTTGTATATTTTGGAGATCAGCCCTTTGATGTGGGATTGGTGAAGATCTTTTCCCATTCTGTAGGCTGCCATTTTGTTTTGTTGACCGTGTCTTTTGCTTTACAGAAACTTTTCAGTTTTAGAAGGTCCCATTTATTAATTGTTTCTCTCAGTATCTGTGCTACTGGAGTTATATTTAGGAAGTGGTCCTCTGTTCCAATGTGTTCAAGTGTACTTCCCATTTTCTCTTCTATGAAGTTCAGTGTGTCTGGCTTTATGTTGAGGTCTTTGATCCCTTTGGACTTGAGTTTTGTTCTACACTATTGTATAATGTGGTATGAGTTTTTTCCCATTGGTATCTACCAAACTGATGTGGTGTAGGAGGGTCTTCTTTCTATGTGTTGCTTTCATTGGTCAAATAAAGAAACTGCCTAGGCCTTTTGATAGGGCAGAACTTAGATAGGCTTGTATATCCAAGTAGTTGGATACTCGGGATTGATGAAAATGGAGCATCTTTAATTCTGTTCTCTTCTCAGACTTCGTATGGGACTCAGAAAGCCTGCCTAAAATCCAGTGGTGATATCTCCATTGCAGAAAGAGTCCTTCCTCTGATCTTGAAGGCCCTGTGTGATCTGGTCTCCCTTTGCCTCTGGCCTTGCTTCCTGTGGTCTCTCCATGGGCTCTGCTCTGGGTCACCTTGGCCCCTGGCTGTTCTCAAAGCTGACCTGGTCTATTTCTTTGCAGGACCAGGTTCTCCTCTTTGCATACTTTTCTTTAAGACAGTGGCTCTCAACCTTCTAAGTGCTGCGACCCTTCAATACAGTTCCTCATGTGCTGATCCCCAGCCATGCAATTATTCCATTGCTACTTCCTAATTGTCATTTTGCTGCTGTTATGAATCATACTGTAAATACCTAATATGCAGGATATATGATACAGAACTCCCGTGAAAGGGCCCTTTGCCCGCCAAAGGGGTTATGACCCACAGGTTGAGAACCATTGCCCTACGACTGAACCCTTGCTTCCTTCAGGGCTATTGCAGCATTGCATTCTGGGCTTTTAAAAATCACAGTCAAGTTCAACATCACCGTTCTGCTAATTCTCACTTGTCCTTCCAATCCCTTCTCTTCCTTTTGGTCTCACTCTCTTCTACCTGAATGCATCTCTGACTCATGTTGTTTTCTCTCCATTTCTTTTCCACAATAGCTACTCTAAGTAGGCAGACAGTTTTGTCCACATGGCTCCTGACTTCTTCCCCAGCTCTGGACATATCTTTACCCACAATAAATGTGTGTTGAGTGAGGAAGTACACGGGACTCTCTTGTCATTGGTATTAGTGAGATACTTCAGTACTTTCAGGGCAAATGCCTTTTAACTCAAGTGGGGGGGGGGGAGGTTTCCGTTGCTTATGGGGAACAAGGGCCATGCTCCAGATGTCCTCTTTTTCTCTGTGGTACCCATAATACTTTGCGTTTACAAGGCTTCTGGCCTACTTCCCACCAGTGCTGTGTTGTCCCGTGCCCACCTCCCGAAAAGACTGAAAACTCACCAGGGCTGAGGCGTAGAATGTATTCACATGCCTACCACAGTGCGTAAGTCATTAGCGTGAGCAGCAGTCATTTGCAGAATGAAGTGGTTTTAAGCTAAATTAATTTCTCTCTCATTATAAAGGTGAGACAAATTGGAAGAGCAAAACTCACTTGTGTCTTAGGAAAGCTTTGCTTTGCAGACGGGAAATCTAATTTACTCTTAAAGGCAACTGCCTCAAAGGATGAATGTTTAGTTATGTGTTGTGTATATAACTAAAACTGGTCCCAGAAAGGAAAAGAAAAAACACTTGCATGTACACATTAGGAACCACTCCCAAGACTTTAAGTATAGGAACTCGTTGACTTTTCATACCAACCGTTGGGTGTGGACATTACCACGTCCATTGTGCACACCAGGAAACCAAGAAAGATGAAGTCATTTAGTTAGGATTATAAGTCTAGAGCCAGGAGAGAGCTCAGACTGCTTGACTCCATGACTCACAGCTTCCAGTTCAACAGAGCGGGGGTAGCATATTGCTAAACAGCCTTTCCGGAAATCAGTGCAAAGGGCAAGATGAGCCAGGAGGAAGGATGGGCACAGCCTCCATCCTTTGCATTGCTTCCCTTCATGTAAATCTATCTGCACAAAGAATCAGGTTTCGCTAAGCACAGCTTGTCCCATGAAGTGGGGATCCACAGGCAGGTTGGGTTCTGATTCAACTAGAGCTAGTTTTCAGCAGACACAGCTTCAGAGTCGTGTTTTATTCATTGGGTATGGTCCTAACCTGCTACTCCATCACTCTCCATACATCTGGGGATGACAGCTGACTTAGTCCTTCTTAGTTCTATGTTTCCATGTCCTAAGGGTGTCTGGAGCAGTGTGGACATTAGGGTATGTGTAGGGGCTCAGTGTGGCATCTCCTATGGTTGGATTCTGAAGTGGCTTGCTTGAGTCCTCCTCCACAAGCCTTATTCCACTATCCTTTCAGGGCACGATTACATTATGATCAAGGTGGGACCTACCTGAAACCCACCAGCTATTCATTCGCAGGTATCTTCCAAACACCCTCTGTCTTGTTATGCTGCTGTGAACCTTTACAGAGAAGAAATAAGAAGCATTGCCCTTGGTTCCTGCCTTTAAGCAGTTACATATTTATTAGAGAAATGAGACTGACTATGGGAAGCAGTTACTGGAAAAGATGACCATGGATAATGAATGACCAAATCACGCAGCAATGTTGTGAAGCATGGGAGGTCAGAAATTGTGTAAATTAGATTGTCCTGAAAAAAAAAAACCCACAAAATGTCACAGTGGGGGATACAACTGTCCCCTTAGTGTAGAGAGCATAAGCCACTCTGGAGATAATAAGGATAGAGGATAGCAATGCGCGGTTGCAGGAGGAAGGACACCAAGGAAAATAGAGTAACAGAAACCAAGAAAAAGAGAAAACTGAAGCAAACTCCATCTAGGAGAAGGACATAAGCCAAACAACCTATTCTTCACCAAGCTCGGGGGCTGCAGGAGAATTCTGCTTGCAGTTCAAGTACTGTCATCAGCTAAGTGGGTACCTGGTCTTCCCAGAGTGTTTGTGTAGCCATCCCAAAAATGCTGACAGAGAGTTATAGGTGGAGGCTGTTTGTTTGTTCTTTCCTGGCCACCCAGACTCATTACTGTATTAATTTGCAATGCTACAGACGCCGGACGGAACTTTATCTGGTAAGCCACAGCCACGTGATGGTACTCAGATGAATAGAAATGGGTTAATTTAAGATGTAAGAGCTAGCTAGGAATATGCTTAAGCTATTGGCCAAACAGTATTACAATTAATACAGATTTTTGTGTGATTAATTTGGGAGCCTGGGTGGCTGAGAAAATGAACAGGCATCTGGGAAATGAAGAAGGAGCCTCCGGCAACAGAGAGCAGTCTGTAGACGTGATGGCGAGATGCTGCCGTGGCCCATGCACTGGAGACATCTGATGAACGTTTTTTTTTTTTTTTTTCTGAGAAAGCAATGCAAAGCCATGTTACTGGCCTCACTGACTCCTTGTATCTGTTTGGGCGGGTTTCGATGGCTCAACAGAACTCCCTAGAGAGCTCTGGCTGCCTCCAGTTGTGGACTCTTTTCAGGAATGTCGTGAGCCTGATGGCCCCTCTATTTCTTGTTTCTGTGTATGAACCAGCAGCTGCTCTGGAAGATGGACAGTGGTAACTTTATTTCCAAAACACCTGCATTATTTTCTAATGAGATTGTTTGCTAGGATAATGTCACACTTGGCTGCAGCTCTTTGGACAGGCTGAGGATAATGCCAGAAGTTGGAAAAAATGAGTTCCTGGCTCTACCGTGCACCAACTAAGTGACCTGGAGAAATTGCTTAACCTCTTTGAGTCTTCAAACAGTCCAGATGAGATTATTGCTAAGGTCCATTTTGATCCAAATATTTTATAAGCCTAAAAAGACAACTTGTATGAGAAAAATCTATAAGGTTTAATCAGATGGGCCAGAGAATAGAATTTCTAGTCTGAGCCTTAATAGTTGTGCATATATAGCATATATATGATATATAGATATACACTATAATGAGGGAAATAAAAGCACTTACAATGACACGGGGTGATTGGAAACATGCCAGATATAATACATTTGCTTTCCTGCTTGCTGGTTGCTTTAATCCCCTTCTCTCTGGTGACCAAGAAAACCAATGAATGAGCCATACAAAATAAGTCTTTTCTCATTCTTTCCTCTTCTATATAATGCCATTTCCTAGGCACCTCTGGAAATCCAGGTCCAGAGTTAGGCCCTGGGGTTGCTTTGGTGGACATGGTTTATCAGGTTGCTCAGTTCCAGAAGCCTCAAGGATGCTTTGTGAAGGAGTTATCATCTTGGCTATGGTACCACCTTGTGTGCATGCGTGCGTGCGTGCGTGCGTGCGTGCGTGCGTGCGTGCGTGTGTGTGTGTGTGTGTGTGTCTGATGGATGGGTGGATGGATGGATAGGACAGTCTTGAGTGTCATCCTTAGAAGCACCATTTACCTCCTTGGAGACAAGATCTCTCACTAGCCTAGAGTTTACCATTAGGCTCGTGTGACTGGCCAACAAGCCCCAGGGATATCTTTCTCTGTAGTGGCATTTCAAATGTATCTTAATAAATAAAGACTGCCTGAACATCTGAGAGTAAAATAGTCCAACTGATCAGCCTTACAGATCAGGTTATGATAACACACACCTTTAATCCCAGTAGCCATACTAATTGCCACAGAAACCGGAAACGCCTTTAATCATGGTGTTGCACACCTTTAATCCCAGCCTTAGAGAAGATTATAAAATGGGAGGTAACAGCTCTCAACAGACAGCTCTCATTCTGAGATTCTGGGAGGGAGGCAGGACCGCCATTTCAGACTGAGGTCGAGGTAGGAGCCAGTGGCTGGCTGTTTTGCTTTTTGGATCTTCAGCTTGAATCCCAGTTTCTGACCCTGAGCTTTTATTAATCGTGCTTTGTGCCTCTGCTGGTTAGTGCTAAGATTAGAAGCATATGCCACACACTTTGCTTTTTCATATGGATGCCAGGGATCAAACCCAGAACCTTGTGCTTGCACAGCGAGCTCTTCACCCACTCGCTCCTTCCCTTAGTTCCAAGACATAATGATCCTAATTACAGCTAACATGTGTGGATTCCCCAATGGGGCTGAGGCTACAACATCAGGTCAATCCCAGCCTGGTGAATCTGGGAGCTACCCAGACCTCTAGGCACCTAACGCAGACAAGGACATCCATGGAACCTCTTATTTCATTTGAAAAATGTCCCATTGTTCTCAGGCAACTCAGGACTCACCGAATCCTCCTCTTGGCTTCACAGCTCTGTCTCTGCCTGACCCTGCCTACCAGGCATAGCCTTGAACTCTTGGAAAGGCAAACTGATGGATGTTTGTCCCTACCAGAAGTCGGCAGGCATCACAAGAAATGTGTAACCCTACCCAAGCTGAGCCACAGATCCGGAGTCACAGGCTGAGCCAGCCCTTTGGCTTGGAGGTGACATCTGAGCCACTGGCAGTCACTAGCTCACCTCCGAGGAGCAGTGACCTATGGAGACACCTGGACCAAGCCTGGGAGTGTTCGCTTTCCTCTGGAGGCAGCCTGGACCATCTATCTGTTATTCCACAGGTTGAGTGCTGGGACCTGATCTTTTATGCTGGGGCTGGCAGGTCTTGTTTCCAGAGAGGAGTGTAAAGCTTACAAGTTTTTTCCCCTTACTAAAAAAATACAGTGCTACCTTCTTTGATGCAAAAAAAAAAAAAAAAAAAAACTGAATGAGGAAGTCAAGAAATCACAATTATGACTGAATGAAACCACCGATCCACCTTCATTTATTTATTCATTTATTGTGTGCGCAGGTGTGCGTGCAAGTATGTGCTCCCAGATGCATGTGAATGTATGCATGCGTGTTTGTTGAGCCCAGAGGTCTATGTCAAGTGCCTTCCTTTATTGCTTTTCAGTTTATATTTTGAGACAGGGTTTCTTAATGAAAGTGGAGCGCACTGGTTTTGCTAAGCTGACAGATCTGCAAGCTCCAGGCATCCCCCTGTCTCTTCTTTCTCAGCACTAGGACTAAGGGTGCATGTTATTGGGCCTGGTTTTTATGTGGGTGCTGTAAAGTTTTTGTGGCCTGATAAGGTTCTCCGCCGACGCAATAAGCCAAATCAGACCAAATCAAACCGAATTAGAAAAAGTCCAGGTTTAATGGGTGCCGGTGCTCCCAGGGGGCCTGACAAGGAAACCACAGAGGGGAGAGTAGAACGGGAAAGACCACATGCTTGTTCTCGGCAGCCTGTGGGAGATGTCTTGGCCTTCTCTGGGGAAGGGTCACCATTTGGTGGGCTTTCTCAGAGGTGGGTTCTGGACTGGGGCAACTTAGGGGAAGGGGCTTGGAATGGATGCCAGGGGTTGGGGTGACGCTTCCAATCAAATATCCCAACTCCTTGGATATAGGGGTGTCAGGGAGCTGGGGGGAGTGATGCTTCCAACCAAGTGTCCCAGAATCCTTGGATATAGGGATATCAGGGGACTGGGGTCTCACTTCCAACAAAACATCCCAGATTCCTTGAATATAGGGGTGTCAGGGGTTTGGGGCCTCATTTCCAACCAAATGGGTGCTGGGAATCAAACTTGGCTCCCCAAGCTTTCATGTGAGCAGTTTACTGACCGAGCCATTTCTCTGTTTGCTGTCTTAAGCAGGAAAATAATCTTGTCTAGGATATCAGGGCTTTCTTCAACTACTACCACCACCATCACTACTATTATTATTCTCTCACATATTACAATCTGGCAGCAGTTTCCCTTTCCTCCCCTCCCCCGGTTTCTCCTCATCTCCCCTCTCCCCCAGATCCATGCTCCCTCCATCATAAAAGAGCAGGCCTCCCAGTGACAGCCCCCAAACACCACATGATATGCTACAATAAGACAAGACACGTTACATCAAGGCTGGATGAGTCAACTCAGTAGGCGCCAAAGGGTCCCATAAAAAAGGTAAAAGAGTCAGTGGCGGCCCCACTCCTATTATTAGGAATCCTACAAGAACACCAAGCGACTCAGCCATAACATACATGCAGAGGACCTAGGTCCGATCCTTACAGGTTCCCTGATCTTTGTGAGCCCCCATGAGTCCTGGTCAGTTGATTCTGTGAGTCTTGTTCTCATGGTGTCCCCAACTCCCCTAATCCCTCCAATCCTTCCTCCCTCTCCTCCACAGGACTCCCCAAGCTCCACCTGATGTTTGGCTGTGGGTCTCTGTATCTGCTCCCATCAGTTGCTGGATGACATCTCTCTGGTCTCCTTGATGAGGACTCTGCGAGGCTCTGGTCCCAGAATACTCTGCAGGCAGGACAAACTATAGGTTGAAGGTTTTGGGGCTGTGTTGGTGTCTCAGTCCCTCCGCTTTGAAGCCTTAACTGGTCACAGAAGATGGCCAATTGAGGGACTTTCTTTTTTTCCTCCTCTTTCTGACCTTTCTCTTTTTTTCTCTGGTCTCTTTCCCCCTTTCTTCTTACTTGTAATCCTCTCTGATGGAGTGCATTTGCCTTGCTTGAATTTAGATGTGAGTGTGCTTATCCTCGCATTGCAGAGCAGAAGGAGACAGGGATACAAAGGAGAGACCCAGCCCAGCAGACAATGTCCCTGGAGCTAAAACCCACCCAACCAACAGCAGAGACCCCATTTTGTCATGGAAGCCCCTGGCTGCAAGGGCCTCATTTGAGCATGGGGATTTGCACTCTGAGGACAGTTGCTCTCTCCCAGGGCAATGGTTCTTGTTTTCCTGTAAAAATTCATGCTGCCAAAACTGATAGTTTTTCACAGCTTGCCTGACAGGTACAATTGTCGCCGGGAACAGAATAAAGAGACAATGCAAAGTAGCTCCTCTAAGCTGCCTTTAATTGGCTCTTCAAGTCACTTTCCTGAGATGGATTAATCACACTGAGACACAGCATGTCAGTGAAGCTCATAAAACCTGCTTTCCCCGATCATTTTCCAGAGCCAAGAGATATGTCGTGTTGCTTTTGGTCCTTCTGTGAAGTCCTGTTAAAGGATCTTACGGAGACTGGCTGGTGGGCCACACCTTTTCAGGTTTTGGCATAATAAATCCTGTGGACAGGTGCAAACACATCCCAGAGGTAGATTTAAGTGCCTATAAAATCGTTTCTGCTTGTGAAAAGACAAGACCCCTCCCTCTCCCCAAACCACTATTCTGCTGGCAGGAGGTTGTATTATGCAAACTCTTGCCTGGAGCTCTGCAGAGATTCCTATTAAAATTCTATTTCCTATTTAAGGACACTTCTGTGTGAGTATTGATCACTGGACCAGGGCCATTTCAGCGCTGAAAAGCCTTCCAAGTGCGCCCGGCTGTCCTTCCCCAAAGCGAACGCGCGCATTTGAAGAAAGTCATTGGCTGTGGCAGTTTTAATTTTCGGTGTAAAGCTCGGTTACTTGGAAGGAGAAAACCACGGAGGCTCAGCATCCACGAAGAATTTAAGGCCAAAATCAAATCAAATCAAATCAAATCAAATGTGCACAAGTTAATCTCAAACACTTGATGGTATGCAAATTTACACCCCTGTTCATGTAAATCACTATAATGAGAATTGGTTTTGAGCACCCAGATGAGTACAGCTTCCCTCCATTTACTTCCTAGTTTGGGAGTGTGAGCCATAGAGTGTGAGACAGAGACAGAGCGTGTGAGCTGGAGAGCATGAGCCAGAAAGGAGTTTGAGCGAGCAGTGGACAGCAACTCGGGTGACTTTCCCAGGACTTCTTTGGGCTGGCAGGATGGCTGTAGGGTAGGGTAAGGGGAGGGAAAGGATCAAGGATGGAAGGGCGGGGCATCTGGTCTTGATGGCCGGCTCATGGCTGTGGCTTCTTCTCCAAGGTTTCAGCTGCATCTGTCTCTGGCTGAACCATCATGATAAGCACTTGAGGTAGTGAGGTAGACCGTGGCTGTGTGTTGGTGGGGACTCCTTGCTGGCTGTCTTTTGCAGGTCACCTGTAGCTTATTGACAAAGGATCTTTTCAACTTGGCTGCTTCCTTTGGAGAGGGAGGACAGTCTCTGCAGTGATGCTAACGACAGGGTAGGGCCTGCTACAGTGTGGTGTCGTCCCTCATTGGCATGATTTGTTAGCTGGAAACAGATCCTTCCCACACTCAGGAAGTCAGGCATAGTCATGCAGATGAAGAATCAAAGTGGGAAACTATCATACCGTTTCCGTGTGTGTGTGTGTGTGTGTGTGTATGAATGTGTGCACATGTATATATATTCGTGTGTGTGAGTGTGTCTGCATGTAGAAACCAGAGGCCAAACTTGGGTGATGTTCTTCAAGTGCCGTCCAGTTCTTTCTAACAAAGTCTATGACCACGGCTCACTGAGTAGGTTAAGACGGTTGCCCAGAGCCTGTCTCTGCCTCTGCAGTGCTGGGATTACACACATATGTCACCATGCTCAGCATTTTTGTTTGTTGTTTTTGTTTCTGAGATAGGGTTTCTCTGTGTAACAATCCTGGCTGACTTGGAATTCGCTTTGTAGATCAGGCTGGCCTCGAACTCACTGAGATCCACCTGCCTCTGCCTCCCCAGTGCTGGGATTACATCTCTGTGCTACCATGCTCAGCTTTTTATTTTTTAAATTAAATTTCATTTAAAATGTATGTTGAAGGGTCAAACTCAGCTTGTACAACAAGTCCTCCATTACCTTATCTATACCCTCAGCCCTATCGTACCATATCACTTACACCCAAGTGTCCCCAAATGGTTAAGACACATCAACTCTCATGTCACCTTGGTAGCATATCCCAAGGTCACTGAACTCTGGTCTTTTTACTTTTCAAGTATTCCCGCTTGTTTTCAGTTCTTTTGTCCCCTGCTAAATGAAGCGCTGGCTTTTGTTAAGCTCTGTTGGTAGAAGACAGAGGATTTTAACGTCAAACACTTCTCTAATGTTATTCTTAACCAAATTTAGTTGTATGGATGGGTTATTGTTGTTTAGGGCTCACACTGGATCATCTTGTGTTAGAGAAAGGACGGCTATAGGGCAGAAGAAGTCACACTTGAATTAGGGTGTGTGACACAGAATAAGACGGCTATGAAGGACTCTGTCTAGATCTTGGATCTTGGCCTTGGACAGCAGTCAGGTTGTGAGCTAGTGTGGAGGTTTTGACTCTGAACTACTGCAAAGACGGACAGCTCGGTGAAAGTGTTAGCTGTCATATCACTGAGGGGGCATCCAGAATGTGAGATATGGTCCCCAAGTCATGGGCTTCCCAAGAAGGCTGTACCAGAACTTTTAATCAGCTAATCAGTACAGCGTCAGCATCACTGAGGGTGGGAACTGAAGTTTTCACCTTGACCATTAGATGCCAGACCAATGTTTAAAACTGGTAATTACTAGTGTTTGGTCATCACTTCTTTGTGCCTCTCTTGGGGATACACATGTTTAACGCATTGCCCATTTATACCCTTACAACCTTTCCTTTTTCTCTTTTTGCTTCAGCACTGAGAAACTGAGGCACGTGGAATTTATATAACTTAAGTTAGGCAAACAGAATTGGAAGCACCTGGAAGCAAACCGAAGTTGTGGTCCTAGATATTATTGTTGGTGGCTGTGCGCCAGAGCTACTCCTACTTAATGCTATAGAACAGTGATTAATACCATTCTGTGCGAAGAAGGTGTCTGGATAGACCTGACACAGGCCAGAGTGTGGCCTTCATCTCAGTTCTTTCCCAGTGGATCCATGCCCCCATCCAGGCTGGGGTTGGGTTCCTGTATTCCTGGCTAGCTATCTCTTAGCCTTTGCTGAGGAAGGAGGAAGCCTCTGGACGGACAGCCCTGATGGCGGATATCTCTATTCCGCCTCCATTTCAGTCCGGGCAGCCTGACCTGAGAAGCCCTCGTTTTCAACTTGTTTGTGATCTGATACTTCATCTTGGGGGTTCAGAAGCTGTGAGCCCCTGAGCTGGCTAAGCTGCAAGACGCTGATGGCCATTCCACACCTGTCAGCACTGTAGGCCTGGCTCCCGATGAGACTGGCTGGGAGGGAGGGTTTTCTTGGCTTTCCCTGAAGGAGTCTGTCAGGTGTCCATGAAAGTGAATGCCTGAGGAGATGCTGAGTAGAGCTGGCCTTCTGCCTGATGGGGACAAGGGTATGGTGACCTCTGAGCTGCCTCTTGCTGACAAGGCTGTGAACATTGGCCTATATACAGGCTACCTAGCCCAGAGGCCTGGGACTTTCACTTTCGCTGGCTGCCGCTGGAACCCAATGTATGTGTCCACTGCTACGCTGGACACAGTGAATACAGAGGACCCGATAGCCTTTAGAAGACTCTGGGTCTTGTGATGGAGTACCCACACTGACTGAATATTATAACATAAAATTATCACTTTGTTATTTGTACGTATACTCTGGAGACACACGAAAAGGAGCGCTTAATTCTTCCTCTTGATACAGTTATATTAGGTTAGGAAGATGCCGAAGACAGGAGGCATGGTTTAGTGAGGGATAAAGTCGGTTCAGCTCCTTCATGGTAGCATCATAAAGTAGTCTAAAGACTGCCATGCGTGCGCAGTAAGTGTCCAGTGATCTGGTTGTGGTGGAGATGGTTATGTTGTCTCTGCTCCGTCGCTGTTAACTTCTGAGTTTGGTTTCTTCCCAAAGGGAAAATGCTCTTCCTCCTATGGCCCCTGCAGGTGAGCTTCCCATCAGCCCTTCATATCGGCCTCCATCTCTACAAGACCACCAAGGAAGGCCGAGCACATTTGCCCTGTTTGGAATCTGCAACTTTGCACAAACCTCATGGTCATGGGAGGTCATCCCAGAGATGTCCCAAAGTGACCAGGGTACCAAATGATTCTCCTTGTGGGGTAGAAATAGGGATGTTATGTCACCTCCTCCCCACAGCACCCTCTAAGTGACAAGGAATGCCAGACCACATTGCTCAGAAATTTCCCACCTACTTATCACCGTCCACGTGTAGTATTGACTCTGTATTTCAGTGGCCTGCGTTTGGGCATTCAAGCAAACACAGACTGAAACCTCTCAAAAATTATATTTATATCAAACACCTATAGACTCTCAATGTCATCACCCTTTAAATAACATACAACAGCAACTATTTCTCTTGTGTATGTTGATCCCACTAATCTAGAGATGACTGAGAGTCTGTGTGAAGATGTACATAGGACACACAGTACACCGGATCAGTTATGAAGGTTTTGAGCATCATTGGCTTGCAACCTTCAGAACGTCCTGGAAAAAAGTCCTCTGGCTACCACTTTTAATAGTCTCACTATTAATTGAGGTAGATTTTATTGGCCCCATAGCAGCAGCAATAACATTAGAAACACCTACATTTATCAAGAGACCATTGCGGTTCTTACCCCTGTTAGTACTCCTGGAGCCTTGTGAGCCAGACACTATCACCCTTGCTTTTAACAGACGAGAAAGTCAGGTCACTGGGAACCTGGTTCACTTCTTAAAGTTATCCAGCTAGTGGACAAGGGAACAAGAGTTCGAACATAGATGTTCTGTATTTAGACAGGAGAGACCAGCCCAGAAGGAACTCTGCTTTCACTGTCCCCTTCCACAGCAGGGACCTGCATTCATGAGCATCTAAGTCCCTGCCTTCTCTGAGGAGTCTGCGCATGTGGCCTCACTGTGGGCATGTTCTCCTGTGTCCCATGCTGTCCTCTTGTCCCCATTTTACTGTTTGAGAGTTTAAATCCACTGAGAAATTCCCTGCCCGAGGCTTCTCCACATTCAGCCTTTCCACTCAACAACAATCTGGAGAGTACCTCGGGAGGATGTCCCCCTCAGAGAGCTTGTGCAAGACTAAATTCGACAACACTCACAAATAACACTCCTGCAAGCAGATTTTCTCTTAGATGTCTCCTTCACTGGTGTGATTGGGATTTTGACTGCCCCCTCAAGCTCATGTGCTGTAGGCTTGATCCCCAAAGTGGCCATGTTCACAGGCAAGGTCTTTAAGAGGTGATCGTATCTTGAGGATTCTGACATCAAGCATTTATTATTCCAACTACGGAGTCATCGTTCAGAGCTATTGGGAGGTGGTGGCAATAACTATCAGGAGGTGGAGACTAGTTACAAGTAAATTACCAATGATGTGTTTATGTTTCTTCATTAAATTTTTTGAAATGTATGTGTATGGATATTTTCTCTGAATGTATGCCATATGCATGCAGTCCCTGAGGAAGACAGAAGAGGGAACCAGATCCCAGGTTACTGGAGTTTCAGATAGTTATGAGCCTCTACATGGGTCTGAGATTCGAACCCTGGTCCTATGAGAGAGCAGCTCATGCCCTTAAACACTGAGTCCTCTCTCCAGGCCTGATGACACTTTTAAAGGGTGTGTTTTATCTCCAGTCTTCTCCTTGGTTTCCACGAGGAATGTGGCTTTGTTTAACTACCCGTTCCCTGCCACAATGTGATACTCTGCTTTGCCACAGTGGTGGGGTCAAGAGATTGTACCAAAATAAACCTTCCTTACTTTTGAGTTGAAATTACCTTAGGGAATTTGTTGCGGTGATGCAGAGCTGAATAACACCTCTGTCTCACAACCAGGAATTTTGCACATAAAGAGAAGGTGGAGAAAGGATTCTGAGGGACAAGAGGACCAGTTAGTCAATGCTGATACACATTGCAAGGCGGCTTCACAATGATTGGAAGACAGGCATGGAGCATGTCTCTATCAGTACGCACACATCGCTGAGCAAGAGAGATGCTGGGTATTATTTGAGTGATATTTAGTCTCCCTGTTCAACTAGGGAAAACACTATGTGTTTCAAGTACTGGGAAACTCAAAATAATGTGAATCTTTCGTAAATTCTTCTGTTATCTGCACTCCCTGGGGAGAACATGCTTTGTGATGTCTGTCGGGAGGAGGTTGGTGCAGGTCTTCCCTTGTGTTTCTGACTTTACCCACTGGCCTTGCTTCTAGCCTTTGGGACCCACCCCTCCTCTGCACGCCTTTGCTGTGTTTTTGGGGGGTGCGCATGTGCCTCTCTCTGGAAGCTGGACATGTTTGATAAGCCTGGAGCTCTCCTCTGTTAGCATTAGAACAGTTCTTTGGCTGCTTTCCGGAAATGCTAACACCTAGTTTTGATGACACGGACTCTTCTTCCGATGCTCTTCTCGGATGAGATCTTTATCTAGTTTCACTTCCTCTCAGTAACAGAGATGGCACTCATCCCCCTTCAAACGTGATGATCTTGGATGGGAATAAGACATTGAGAATATAGGCCTGGCTGTGCTGACAGCCTGGTTTCACCCTTGGCCAACCCCTGAGGCTTTCCCGCATTCAATACCAGTTCACTGAGTTGTCTAACTTTAGTTTTGCACCACTGGTGTTGAGGACCCAGGGGAGGAGCTTCCACCTGTCTCGGTTCTGTTTCATCCTGTAGGACCTGGTTCATCACTCAGGGCTGCTGACATCTTTTTGGAGTCCAACTGTGTCATCTGATGTGTTTCCACCTTTCTCCACTGGTGTCCTCAGAAAGCTGTTAAGTGTGTAATACTTCTTTTCATCCAAGTCATTGATAAAGATGATGAATAGAAAAACCCATGAGTTTCCCGACACTGTTCGCAAACATCCTCCACTCCAGTGAAATTTATTAATTACTTCTATCTGAGCATTAGCATGCTGCCAGCTATTGAATTATACAGGCCTGTCCATATTCCTCCATTTTATTAGCACGATACAAGAATCTCATGCCTGATATCGTGGGATAAGAAAGCATTTGTTCGGTAAAGAATTGATTCTGTCCAAATAAAGTTTTGACCCTTGTTTCCAGCTCCTAAGAGATAAGTTCAGAGCTCTTAGAATGCTCTGTCTGGGAGAGGCTCTGTTTAACTGGGACCCTGGGCCAGGACAGACTGTTTAGGCACATAGTGGGATTTAGGTTAGGTCTTGGGCCGTGAAGGATCAACCTGATTGCTGGAGGTGCTGGAGGGTCAGGTCAACTATGTCTGCGTGATCAATGCCAAAGAAAATCTGGACCCTGAGACATAGGCAAACTTCTTTGGTTAGCTTGACCCTGTACGTGTGTGTGTGCGTGTGCGTGTGCGTGCGTGTGTGTGTGTATTGCACGTGTGGCTGTGGGGAGAAGTGTTGATTGAATGCCTCCGCTGATCGACACTGCCAGCTCAAGCCCGCTCTCAGCTTTCATTTCTGACTCTTACCCTTTTACTGTGATCAGCTAGCCCTGTGAATGCCCCACCCCCCAATCACTGAATCAGCAGGCCGTCTTAGGGACTGCAGAATCTCTGGACAGCATTGTGTCTTTCTTTGAATACAGAAAGTAGTCTTTTTGGGGACTTCTTCTAGGATCTTCTGTCTGTCTCCCCTAACTTACTTGAGAACGCAGGCAAGAAGGTACTTTTCTTAAAGGCCTACCCAAGAAAGCGAAGACCCTTCTCTTCATGACTGCCCCATGTGTTTTAATGACACACATTTCAGTTTACTTCTGGATAAGATACTATACTGAGGAGGATTCCAGGCTTGAGTTTAGCTCTTGCCTTTGGGAAAACCCTTGCTCAGATGCAAACAGCAAAGGAGCATGCCACTGCTAGCACTTCAGAATAAATGGATGGGAGGCCTTCTTCACAATTAAAGCCACCAAAAATACCCTTTTCCTCCCCTCCCCTCCTCTCCTCACCCCTCCCCTCCACCCCACAAAGAAGACTGACCTTGATCTCACAAGGTAGCTTAGGTTGGCCTTGAACTTAGAATCCTCCTTCTTTAGTTGAGAGCCTTGCACTGCCACAGGATACTTGGCAATTGTCATGGAAATTTCTTAAGGGCAAGAACTACAAGAATTCACCCTTCCATTTAGACTCTGGCCACGTCTGACCCCTGACTCAGGACTGACACTTGGGCCAAGTAGGACCGGCAAACAAATGCACACTGTCCTGTCCTCGCTCAGTGGGGCCATAGAGCATTTGGGCAGCTGCAGGCTAGATGCCCAGGATGCTCTTGGGAGTTCCCAGCTCTGCAGGAAGTGTCACCTGGGAGGTGCTTGTGTGTGTGTGTGTGTGTGTGTGTGTGTGTGTGTGTGTGTGTGTGTGAAGAATGCTTGCTGCAAGAAGCTTGATTGTGTTAGTATTTGCAAGCTTGGTGGTTTGTGGCCAGGCATAAGTTCCCAAACCCTATGCTCCTGACTGTCAGTATCTCTTTCCCTTGGTTTCCTCTTCTGCAGAAACAAAGGCAGTGATAATAAAATTTACCTCTCCACAGTTACAGTGAAAATGAAAGGATTATAGGAAGGACTTGGTCCATCAACATGTCCAGAGTAGTTATTTTCTTTCTCGACTGGAGCGTCTATGCCTAAGCCCAGGACCTCAGGGGGCCCTGGGCTTCTGTGCCCTAAACAGCCACAGTTGTGCAAGCACTCTTGAGTCTCCTGTTACAACCAGGAGCCGGCAACAGACCAAAATAAGTGTGTGCGTGGGGTGGGGCGGGGGAGGGGAGTGCGGGCAGGCGAACCTCTGCAGGGAGTCTGACCAGGTCAGCTGGGAATGCTTGTCACCCGTCCAGGGTGGCTTTTCCTCTAGGCTCCTGTATGGGTCTGGAGGTGGGTGAGTGACTCATGAGGGTGCCCTCCCCACTCCTACATCCAAATGCTCAGCCCTTCCCAGAGCCAGGGCTCACCTAATCCCCACAGTGGGAGTCAGGGGGCATCCAGGCCTGTGCTGAAGGCTAAGGTTGCACAGTGGTAACTTCAAACTCTGAAAGCCTGCGGAGCTGAGGCCTCTGCACGGCAGTCTCCTGCAAGGCGGGCAGCGAGACCAGCCTGGCAGGTATCACCTCTCTAGCCAGGATCCAGCCTCAGGCACTGGTGACCCAGGACATGAGCAGAGATGGCTGAACAAGAAGGCAGTGGCCTGCAGGTGCTGTTGCACACACTTCAGGTAGGAAGTGCACAACTCAGTGGGCTTCGCCTTTGCCCCACGGGCCTGTGTCGGTGTGTGAACACCCAGTCCCCTCTGGCCGTCAGTGGCCTGGTTTGCTAACCAAGCAGTAACATAGGCACCAAGCTCTCACCTTGAAGCTGCCCTAAGTGATGCTCTGGTGTTTAAATATTAAACGCGACAATGCTGATGATTGTTCTGCTTAAATTATTGAACCTGCTGGGATCAAAGGCTCTGGTTAAAAGATACAGGTTTGCTGGATATGGGAAACATACAGGGGGAAGAGAAGGGCCTGTCTGGCAAATAAAGGATGTGGAGTGAAGCTATTGAATGAGGCTAAAAACCTTGAGACTTGTGTGGGAGGAATAGGTAGTTAGGGAGAGGACTTCTGCTCAATGGTGCCTTCAGTAAGCCTCCAAATTGTATTCTGCATCAGACTGACCCAGGATGCTAACTCTGTTATGTTCTCAGGCGTTGGGACCAATCGGGGCTGGTGCCTCAGAACTGGCTTTCTCCATGATGATGCTATTCACTGGTAATTGAGAAACCTTTTTCCAGGGCAGTGTTTTGCAGAAGTGTTTGCCCTGTGGTGTTACCTAGAGAATGCTGAAAATACCAATGTTTGCGATGCCAACCCCAAACAAAGATGCAAAATCGTTGTTCCAGTGTTCCGGAGAGAAATCCTCACCGGAAGTTTGGAAATTCCTGGGTCTTAACACACAGCTAAGGTTATGAACTACTTGGGAAGATGCTTGTGTTTTGTGGGATTCAGAGGTTTTCTGGGCTGCAGAAGCCTTGAAGGGTTGTGAATAGAAGTCATACGACAGCAAACAGCCTTCCAGGACAGGGGGCTAGACTTTGTAAGTGTTCTGCGTGTGCCCCCTTGTTCCCACCGTGAAAACCATTTGCTTCCTTCTCCTGCAGCTTGAAGGAAACTGGTCTTCCTAAGATGCTAAGAAACCATGTACAGAGGAGAATAAGTTCTAGAAGTGAGTGGAGTGGGTTTGCAATATCACGCGATAGTCGAAAAGGAGAACCTGGGCCAGCGCTCAAGAACGTCGGAATTCCTTTGCGTGTATACTTTTGTGGCCTCCCTTCTGTATGTTTGCACGTGCATAACGCCCATGTGCACATGTATATGTGGATGTCAGAGCTCAACTGTGGGTACCTAACGTTCTTCACCTTGCCTTTTGAGGTAGGGTCTCTCACGGAACCTGAAGTTTGCTGATTCGGCAAGGTTGGCTGGCCACACCTCCTGACACCCCACCTGTCTCTCTCCGTGCTGGGATTTCAAGCACATGTCACTGTGCCTAGCTTTTGGATGTGGGTTTTGGAGATCACACTCCGGTCCTTATGTTTGTATGGCAAGTTCTTCATTGATGGAGTCGTTTCCCCAGACCCAAAGTTTTAGCATTGTTTGTCTCATTGTATGTGATACACTCAAGGCAAGCACATATCTGGGTCAGGGGTATACCTTAAAGCAAACCGGTGAAGTATATCTTAAAAGTACTTACGTGGCTAGGTGCTTTGACAGGCAGGCATCACAAGTTAATGTTCTCAGTTCTCTTGTTATTTCTGAAGTTATATAGAATTCTTGATTAATCGTTGCTCACAGGAGCAAAAGCCTTGGCTGATTAGACTTTTCCTTGTTCTAGCGAGTTTCTGGGGAAAGAAGGATGCTGGTAGACTGGCATCAGTGAAGATGAATGTCCTGCCGTTGCCTGGAAGTTGCCATGGGTTCAGCTCCGTCTTCTGTCTTCCTACCAGAGGGGATTTATAATTGATATTTAGAATGAACACTCTAGGGCACTGCACGTTTCTCAATTATCAGGGAAAGATTTAATTATTTTCACTAGGCCCTACTTAGTTTCCAATTAACTAGAACATTAAAATAACACCAGTGTGTCTCCTGCTGGTTAGTTTGGTTGTGGCGTACTTGATCTGAGCCACCTTGAGTCAACGTGGTCCCCACCAAATGCTTCTAAGAGCCCCGTGTCTAGATCTATTGTAGAAGTTAGAACTATAAAATAATTAAAAAAGAAATGAACTCAGAGAAAGCCTGGAATAATCTGGGATGATGGATATTTGATGCCCTGTCCCAATGCCTGTTCCCTGTTGCCGTAACTAGCTGTACATTCTAGAGGCTACCAAAGGCTTCCGAAAGGGCTTAAGCAGAAATAGTCCTTATTAGGAATTTCTAAGAACTTGCCAATCCAAGCCCTCCCTTTCTTTTCATTGACAGAAGGCCTCGTGTAGTCTTCCAAGGCTCTGGAGAAGATGAGCAGAGGTGAACCTAGGTTCTGAGATTCCTTTTCTTCTAAGTATCTCAGATCCTTACCAGGGAAGGACAAAAGAGAACAGGGCTATAAAGATCGCATTCAATGTAACAGATGCCCCCACTATGCTCCCCCCCCCCCCGCCAAATTATAAAAGCCTCCCTCCTTGAGAATGTCACCTCTTTGGAACCGCAGCATAAACCTGACCACCATGAAATATTTTTTTGGCCTGTTACCTTTCTCTGTGAAACTAGGTGGGACAATTATTTTTTCCTACTCCAGTTTATTTCTACCAGTGTATGTGAATCAATTTTCTACCGAGATGTTTTCCAAGTTCCTGGCCTTCACAGCCCTGGTTATGGGGATCTTCAGGGTGAAGGGGAAGACAATCTATAGCGCAGGTGTAAGAGGCGTATGAGATTGTGGTCCAGCCCCAACTCTAGCAATTATCAGCTGTTTATCCTTATGCAGTTCCCTTGACCTCCTCAGCCATCCCACTATGGATCTCTGTGGGGGTGGGGGAGCAATAGCACAGGTTCCTAAGCATGTAATATAAGGGCTAAAAGGACACATTTGAAAAAGCACCTGTAAACTACACATGGTTGACCAAATGCCTGTGGTTTGGGTGATTTCCCTAGAGGAATCCTGAGATGATGGGAATACTTCCCCACACCCTTCCCAAGCCTGTCCTTTCCTGGGTCGACTCCAATATACTTGGAAAAAAGTAAGGTGTCTCATTTTGTCCTGTTACTGTCTCTTTGTGTAGTTTGAGCTAATGGGGAAGATGGGGAGCTGCCAGGGTCGCAGGATGTGCACTGTGTGCCAGCCCTGATGTCACAAGCCCTCATCCAGCAGTATCCTATGAAATGCCAGTTAAGAACCTTATTAAATCATGAAAAATGTATATTGATTAGGTCAGCTTTGGCACATTCTGAGCGGCAATGTGGGCACACGCTTGCTGTTTGCATTCATGCTTTATTATTTTATGTTATAGCTGTTCAAACTGAATCCTAGGTCTGCAGCCTTGCCAAAATGTGTGTAGATGATTGCGTTTCTCGAATGAGGTTCCAAGAGCATCATTTATTATGGATTGTGAATGAATGAGGTTACAGGATGTGGGATTTCCTGTCTTGAGTAAACACTGACCTTTGCTAATAGAAAACCTGGACTGGGACATCCAGTCTACTTTTTTTCTTTGGATTTGATCCTCCAAGGATTATTTTCAAGATAACAGGTGACTCAGTGCCTGGACTGCAATGAGGGAATGTGTGGGAAAATGAGATCGCATTCCCAGCCATTAGGAGATTCTGCTTTCCCCTGTGCTTGATAATTTCCCTTGTAGACCTCCCCATGGAGGGTGAGGAACTACACATCTTTTCCATCTATGGACCCAGGTGGGACAGAAACAGAAAGGCCGGGACAAATCCAGCCAAGCCTTTCCCACTTAGATAACACTGAGAATTGACTTATAAGAACTTGTGAAGCTAGTTCACCTTGGATGTTTAAGGCTTTCTGAGTTTGTTAGAGACTTTTTTTTTTTACTTCAATCATGACATGAACATAGATGCAGAATGAACTCTCTTAGTTTTGTTCACCAGTAGAAGAAAGGGAAAACATCACCCTAATGTCATGCAAAACGGAAAGAATGTAAAAATGTCAAGAAGTAACATGTCAGTCTCTAAGGGACCACCATGCCAGTCAAACCGAATCATGAAGGGAACGATGGCTGCATGCAGGTGTGCAGAGTGTTGGAAGTAGGAGCAAAGCCTTCACTTGGTGTTTTTTCTTTAAGACACTACTGATTTCACAGATTCTTAAAGTCTTGTGATATTGGAGAAAATGGCCAAGGGTTTTTTTTTTGGGGGGGGGGAGCAAACTATTACCTTCATCACCTCATATCACCCTGCCACCGGGAGGGAGGTGTAGTTATCCTGCCTTTGAGGTGAGATCACCACAATCCAAATGAAGGTGAAGTCGCTCAAGGCTCAGGAACAGAAATTTAATAACTACACAGAAAGGGCATTTGAAACAGATCTTGCCATTACAAAGTTTGTCTAAGTGATTTTCTTAAGTGATTGTTTTGAGGGAATCGCTTTGGCTTGACTGCACTGAAGCTCAAAGGAATATGAATTTCCCTTAATAGAGGGATGCTTATTCCACATTTTAACTCAGGGTGCAGGAAACTAGCCCCTCATAAAGGAAGGAAATACTTTTGATGTGGGCTAATTAGATATTCTTGATACTGTCCACTTGTCTCCCATTGTCCATCTGCCCATCCATCTGTCTATCATTTTCTTTGTGATACAAGGGATTCAGAAGACCATTGAGTGGGTGCTGCATGAGAAAGAGCACACAGCCCTCTGTTTAAAACTTGTATATCTCAGCACATACAACTGAGATTCTCTCATTTGAAACTTCTTCATCTTCAAAATGAGATTTATAATACCTACTAATAGGCTGCTCATAAATTAAGGAAAAATGCATGCAAAGGTGTAAACAAAGTGGCCTTTGCCCAGTAGTGGCAATTATCATAGTCAAATGCAGTTCCTGTGCTTGTGAAAACCTGGTGCAGAGTAAAAAGGTAGGAAGACAAGTATTTGAAAAATAAACTCCTATGTGATAAAAGCGGTGGCAAAGGTGAACTCCAAAAGAAAATTCCATGGAATTTGTAATGGAAACAATTCCAAGATAGAGATTCGTGGAAGGCCTTGGAAGGTGACCCCAGTTTTAGTGGGGGTAAGCCTGGGCTGACCAGAGTGAGCAGAGGATGGGATCACCCCTATCTAGGGAAAATGTACAGGGGGTTGGAGATCTTCTATTTGATTAAAACAAAATACTTAAGGGAAAAGGGAGGTGGATACAGAGATTTGCTCAGATTATGAAGGGTCTTGTGATGTAAGGAGGCCGCTTGTTTGTTTTCCAGCTGCCCAGACTCCTGTAATAACGACACAGAAATGTATTAATTAAATCACTGCTTGGCCTATTAGTTCTAAGTTCTTATTGGCTAGCTTTTACATCTTAATTTAACCCATTTCTATTATTTTATATTTTACCATGAAGCTTGTTCCAGTGTGTTGGTCTTCAGCAGCATCTCCACAACTTCTCCCCAACTCCACCTCCTTTCTTCCAGCATTTAGTTTAGTTTTCCTCACCTAGCCCTACTCTAGCCTATCAGGCCAAGCCAGTTTCTTTATTAACTAATGGTATTCACAGCATTCAGAGGGGAATCTCACATCATCTCCCCTTTTCTATTTAAATAAAAAAGGAAGATTTAAACTTTAACATAGTAAAATTACATAAAACAGTTATCAAACAAGAATTACAGTTACAATATTTATATCTATTTTATCTTTTATCAAAACTAAGGAAAACTATAACTATAAATTCTTCAGCTCCATCAAAGACTCCAGAAGGATATAATATTACCTAAGTAAAGAGGAAATGTGTTGTAAGCAACTTTCAAAACTCTAGAAATGACAGAGACATCTTGCTGCCTGGACAGTCACCCAAAGTTCTTTTGTATATTTGGGACAATCATCTTCAGCTTACGGGCCCATAGTATCCAGCAGACTTCCACAAAGCAGGAAATTTCAAAGACAGTTCTGCCTTTATTGACAGTTCTCAGTCACTTTCTTCTGTATTCTGCAGAATATCTGCAGACTCTTTGATGAAGCAGGAACCCTGAAGGATGGTCTAAGCATTAAGCAAGTTTAGCAGTCATTTCTCTGTGGGTCCTGTATGTCCAGTTCATACAGCGTATCATCAAGCAGTTCAGGCAAGAACAGTTTCTTGCCCAAATGGCTAGCAAACTCCGTAAGGAGCCTCTTTGATGTCCATCATCCTCTTGAAATAGATTGGTACTGCTAGGAACAGATGTGTCTCATTGTCATGAAAAATCCTAAGTTCTTAAAACATTTTAAATGCCATATTTTGAAGGTCTCTGAAAGATTTGAAGAATACCTATCTAACTGAAATATAGCTCTGTACATCTAGAAAACCTAACTAGCATGACTACAAGCTTGACTATTATATATTATTATCTATTAACCTATATTTCTTAAGAATGCATTACATATTTAAATGAGTTGCACAAACACAATACCTTAATCAAGACCAGAAATATACATATAACAAAATTGATCTTAAATTTGTATCAATAAACCAAGATCCATACCAATGTGAATCTCTCTAGCATATCCATTTTTAAATGTAAACAAACATTTATAAACAATCATCTAGGGAATTTGGGTATAGTTCTCTCTAAACTGCTTCCTGCTTTTTGTTGGGCAAAGTAATTTTTTGGGAGGTGTTCATGGGAACTGTTCAGAAGGTCTTGGTTCATCAAACCACATCAGTCTGGAAGGATTCTACAGGTTCTCATCCTCTGTGGAAACAAAAGAAGAACCTCTTTTCCAAAGCAACATATCCTTAGATCCATATTTTGAAATCAAGATACCTTAAAGTATATATGTTGGTTTAGCTTGGCAATCCCCAGAATCAAATGTCTTTCAGCAGTCAAAAAATTCAAAGAAAAAACAATAATAGACATAATTCAGATGCTCTGTATATTTTTCATGTTTACGTGGCTTATTTTTTAAAATTTTTTAAATCTGTGACTGTCTGTGCTTTGTCTCTTTAAAGACTTTGTTTTATTTTTAAAAATGATTTACTTCGTTTCCAACTCTCTATCCTCTTTTTCTTCTCTCTTCTAAGCCTACATACATTTATTAAACACTGTGACCTATTTCTAAATCTGGATTTGCCTTTATTGTGTATCTGTAATCCTTTTCTGACCAGAAGTGCTTCTTAAAATGCTAAATCCCTTTTATGAACTTATGTGGTGGCATTGCTAGGGGAAATATGGCCCTGCCTGCTTACTCCACCCAGTCTGACATGGCAGAAGTCCATTCACTGCCTCTGAAACTGCAGGGTAGGATCCATCCTTACCACCTCAACTCTGACAAAAAGTTGGCACATGCTGCCACCATGTAATTTGCAGCATGCTGCCCAGAAACCTGAGTTAAATGCTCAACCTCCTGAAAGAGCCAGAGCCATTCATGCTGGCAAACCAGGAAGCTGCTGTTTTGAAACTGCACATTTTTTTTTTTTGTTACCACTGAATCAGGAAGACCTCTCTTAAGGGAGCTGTGGCAAACCACCAGCTGAAAAAAAAGGTGTGGCTAAATTTAATTGTGTGTGTGTGTGTGTGTGTGTGTGTGTGTGTCTAGAGTTCCTTTTCAAGGTTTCTCAGGTTTTACACGGATATAGTTGACCATGTGGGAGTGCCAATTTGTTCTATGAGACCACTTGTTCATTTCCTGGCTGCCCAGACTCCCAAAATAACCACATAGAAACTGTATTAATTAAATCACTGCTTGGCCTATTAGCTCTAAGTTCTTATTGGCTAGCTTTTACATCTTAATTTAACCCATTTCTATTATTTTATATTTTACCACAAGTTTGTGGCCTTCTGGCAAGGTTCCAGAATGTTGGTCTCCAGTGGCAGCTCCATGGCTTCTCTCTGACTTCACCTACTTTCTCCCAGCATTCAGTTTAGTTTTTTCCACCTAGCTCTACTCTAGCCTATCAGGCCAAGCCAGTTTCTTTATTAACCAATGGTATTCACAGCATATAGAGGGGAATCCCACATTAGTCTTGAGTGGTGAGCTTCAGGCTTGATGTGCTTGTGGAAATAGCTGTTAATTCCTGAATGGGGCCTCAAGCAAGGTGACATCTAGAGAGATGTTTGGACTGAGTGACACTTGAGTGTATGCAACACTGTTTCATGCTGTTGTCCAATAATGTATCCTTGCCCTATTTTTCTTTTCTCTTTAATACTTTATTATTTTAATGTGTCTTTATGTGGTATATGTAAGTGTTCAAGTGGGCGTGTGCCTGTGTACTATGGATATTCGTGGATGTGTTCATGTATAAATGTGTTTACATGTAAAGGCCAGATACTGATGTCCAGTGTATCACAGTGTGTGTTTGGTGTTTGTATGTTTGTGTGTGTGTGTGTGTGTGTGTGTGTGTGTGTGATATAGAGAGAGACAAAGAGAGAAAGACACAGAGAGAAACAGAGAAAGAGAGAAAGAGATGATTTCTTGAATGCACATGGATGCTAGGCTAGTCACTGGATTTGGGCAACTTGCCAGTGACTACACCACCCAGGAAAATGATTGCCCTCTATTCTTGACCCAAGTTGTGTCTCCCTCTGCCCCCTCCCCCCATTCCTTTTCCTATCTTGCTTTGATTGGCTATAGCCTGGAGGTCTTTACTTTTCCATACCTACTTTTGGGCTTCTTCCCAACTCTAATCCCACCTCACAGAGAAGGACTTCATTCAGTCTGGTCTTAGCCTGAGGGAGAAGAATGTTTTAAAATACTTTTTTGGGGTTGTCACTTTAATTTGGATGAAACACAATTATTTTAGGGCTAGTATTCAAATGTTCTGGCACCAGGGCTGCTCTGACCGCATGGCTAAATTAAAGCAACCAGAGGTAATTCAAAAAAATTTTTATCCTCATTTCAGAACCAGGAGTAGTTAGCAATTTTACCTCTAGAGCCCTGGTTCTGGTTCTGGCTGTGTCCCTGAATATCCACCCCTGGCACAGTAAAGGGTGAGACGTTGAGGTCCACATGGCTTTGAGTTATAATTGGATATTGGTGAGAGGCTGGGGCAAATGGCCAACAGAGAGACCCATGCCCAAACAGAAACTACAGATTGACAACATTTGCTCTGCAGTTTCCCTAGTTTCTAAAGCTGGAATGGGTCTTATGAGAGGCAAACACAGTTTTAGTCTGAGCCCTGAATAAGGGGGGGGGGGCTAATGCTCACTAGAGGAGATGCCGGTTATGTGTGACTCTACCTATAGTCACTGGACAGGCAGCAATGAATCAAATAGACTGGGGGCCTCTTCAGATTTCAGAAATGGGGGAATGGAAATGCATCCTCTTGGGTGTGACCTGTGTATCCCTTTGCCAGACCTGGAGTAAAGGAAGTAGAGGCTTTGTTGGACCTGTGCCTTTAGCTGCATGGTTTCCTCAAAAGAGATCTGTAAGCTGGTTCCTCATCACTGCAAAGCAGGCGTGAGATGGGAGATCAAGAGCAGGGATTCTGGGGATGAAGGAGGAGCAGAAGAGATGCCATGGAAGAGCAGCCCAGAGGCTATCCTGAGCACACGTTCCTTCCCTTCCTTTCTCCTTTCTTTCCTCTTTTAAGTTGTCTTTCCATGTGCTTTTGTTTAAAATTGTTAACTGTAGATAAGACACAATGGCACACACCTGTAATCCCAGGACTCAGGAGTCTGAGGCAGGAGGGTTATGAATGAGGTCTGACTAGGTTGTATTTATTATTTATATTTTTACTGTATTTTGAGATCAATCAGCTAGGCTATGCCATGATATTTTATCTTTTAATTTTAAGAAAATTTTAATCAAAGACACGTAACACACAATTTGTCTTTTCAACTAGTTTTAAGTACTCAGTTCATTAGTGTGAGTACCTTCTTACCATTGTTCATGCAATCTCCAAGTCACTTCATCTTACAACAGCTTGTCAAGCTTTCTCCCTGGCCCCTGACAACCACAATTCTACTTCTGTTTCGGGGTTCTTGTGTAAGCAGAACCGTACATTTGCCATTTGAGTCTGGTGTGTTTTCCTTAATGTACTGTTCTTAAGGCTCATTCTTTTTTGTTTAAGTGAATCCATGTATCTTATTTTTTTATTGGGAATTCATACATGCATATACTATATTTTGATCAAGTCCATTGCCATTCCCTCCCTTCCATTTCTTCTACAATGCTGCCCACCACCTTCCCCCATCATCGAATGCACTTAATGTTGCCTGTATCACCGGCACTGGTGGAGAACCTAATGTTATTACTCTACTAAATGAACACAGTCAGAAACTGCCTCCTAGTTCTTGTCTTTATACCCATAGATTAGCGCATCTCTCAGTCCTCATCGGAGAAGCTTCTTTTTGCAGTAAATGATGATGGATACAGAAACCAAGGTGAACAGAGTGAATACTCAAGGCTCACTCTCCTTGCTGCCTATGTCAGAATTTCTTTTGTTTTAAGGTTGAAGAACTATTCCAGTACATTCAAATGCTACATACCCGCTCCACTCCTCAGTGTTGGCGTGTACCCTTTGAGTAATGTGAACACTAGTACTGTGGACATGAATGTATAAACACACGTTTAGCTTTCAGTTCTTCTGAGCTGATCCTTGTTCATATGCCTGCATATTGATCTCTTTAAGTATTCCCGTATTAAAAACCACCAATCACAAATAGAGCAGCAATGAACATGGGTGAGCACAGGCCTCTGTAGCGGGAAGTAAACGGTCCTTTAGGTAATGCCCAGTAGAGGTGTCAATCATGTGCTGATCTAATTCTAGTTTGTTGGTGAACTGTCACGCTGATTTCCATAGTGGCACCACCAGTTTGCAGTTCCACAAATACGGCATGAAGGTTCCCTGTCCCCATATTGTCACCTCTTGTTTTACCTCTTTCAAAAAATTCTTTCTTAAAGACAAGATCTCCTGAGTAAATTGGGAGCATGGGGACCATGGTAGAGGGTAGGAGGAGAGGGGAGAGGAACGGAGGGGAGAGGAGGAAAATATAGCTCAGTAAAAACAATTAAATTCTTTCTTTTATTTTTTTGAGAGTATAATATAATTGCATCATTTCCTCTTCCCTTTCCCCTCTCCAAACCCTTCGATAACTTCCCCTCCCCTTGATCACCTTCAAATTCATGTGTTCTTTTTAATAACTGTATACGTATGGATCCCTAAATACCCAAGTACAGATTTCTTTGTCTGTAGAACGTTATCTGTATTCATGTTTTCAGGGCTGACCATTTAGTATTGGATAACCAGTTAGTTATCATCTTAGCTATCTTGACCCGCATCAGACAATGTGGAAGACTAGTTTTCCTTTAAGTTTCTCCAGCAGCTAAGAATAGTGAGCACTTTGAAGAAGGTTTCTTTGTCATTTGTAGTTCTTCTGAGAACCCTGTTCAGTTCTACAGCCCACATTTTAATTGGTGTGTTTGTTTTCTTGCTATGTACTTTTTGAGTTTATTGTATACTCTAGGCACTAATTCTAGTCACATATATAGCTATCAATTTTCCCCCATTCTAGTGGCTGCCTTTTCAGTCAGCCAACAGTTTTCTTTGCAGGACAGACAGAAATATCTTAATTTCCTTTCCAGTACAGTTGGTCTTAGGCAACTAGAGTCATATTAAAAAAAAGTCCTTACCTGAGTCTACAAAGACAATTAATAAAAATTTAATCTTTGGAAACAACTAGAAAAATCATTTTTCAAAGAAGAAAGCAAGCCCTAAAGTTGAAATCAAAGCTGAGTTGAAATACAAACAAATCAACTAAACTAATATGACATAACCATACAGGGAATAATATGCATTCATGTAACCAGCACCTAGATGAAGCAATTGTGAACTCCCCGGGCCTGAAAGGGGCCCTGTCATGCCTGCTTCTCTCCAGATTCACCTCTGCTCTGACTCCTGTCACCACAGATTGCTTCTAAAGGTCTCACATTTCATATAAATAGGACACCACAGCAGGCCTGCCCTTGTGTCTGGCTCATTTTATTTTGCTCTGCGATTCCTCCAAGTTTTGCATATAGTTGAAGATGCTGATTCTCATGGCCAATCGAATGCCATTGTGTGATTATGCTCTGGTTTCTTTCTACCTTCTGGGGTTGGTGATAATTGTGGTAATTTCCAGTTTGGAGCCAGAACAAAATAGTGCTGTTATGAACATTCTAGTAGAGCCTTCGCGAACATATGTATACATGTCTGTTAGATATATACTTACTACTGAGATAATGTTTTAGGGTACCCATATGTTCAGCTTTTATAGCTAACAGCAATTAATTTTCAAAAAAGGTTCACTCTAGAAAAAAAGCTTATTATCCACATAGATACTATTAGTCTGAGAAAGCGCTAGCTACTGCATGCTCTTGCCAGAAGTTGCGTCATTTATATTCATCAGCTGAAGGTGGTTTGAGGTGCTTGGTCTTGGAATCTGTAGAAGTCTTTGTTATATGTTGCATATAATGACCTTTCTTTTTCATTCCTTTCTTCTTTTCTTCTTTCCTTCCTTCTTTCCTCCCTCCCTCTCTCCCTCCCTCCCTCCCCTTCCTTCCTTCCTTCCTTCCTTCCTTCCTTCCTTCCTTCCTTCCTTCCTTCCTTCTTTCTTTCTTTCTTTCTTTCTTTCTTGTATGTGCATGTGCACATCTGTCTTTTTATCTGGGTTTCCTCCCTCCCTCCCTCCCTCCCTCCCTCCCTCCCTCCCTCCCTCCCTCCCTCCCTCCCTCTCCTTTCTTCTTTCTTTCTTTCTTTCTTTCTTTCTTTCTTTCTTTCTTTCTTTCTTTCTTTCTTTCTTTCTTTCTTTCTTTCTTGTATGTGCATGTGCACATCTGTCTTTTTATCTGGGTTTCCAGGATCTCAACATTGGTTTCACATTTCTGGGGCAAACGTTTTACTGACTAAACCACATCTCCACATCTTGAGTTCTCTCATCCTTTCAGACTAATAGTTATAGAACAGCTCACATTTATTCTGTATGTCAGAAACTGTGCAGAGTTCTTCATGGTTGCTGTCTGATTCAGTCTTTGGAGCAATCCTTTGAGGAAGGTATCTTTATTTTCCTCTATTCAAAAGCCTAAGATGGAAGACTGGGGAGGCTAGTAAATGTCCTACCATCTCAAGGTTAGCACATGCTATTGCTGGAATTTGAGAGGAGGGATGTTATTCCAGCAGAGGCTCCTTTGCCAGGTGTACTAAGTCTCTTCAGAAAAAAAAGTGAGCCTTTACATACACTCCAAATGGAGACTTATTTGGGTAGATTGCCTCCTACCCAAGATGGATACACATGTTTGCAAATCTGGGAAGTGTGCCAGCTGTCCCTGTGGCCAGAATCACCAGTACAGAAGAGAGAGAACAGGTGCCCAATGCCGGACTCTTCAAACTATGTCACGGGATGGATATAAAATGTCCCCCACGGTGCTTGATCTCCAGCTGGTGGCCCTATTTTAGAAGGTTCTGGAAACTTAAGGAACTAGGCCTTATTGAAGAAAGTAGGTCACTGGGTTGGAGGGCTGATCTTTGAAAGTGATGCCTGGTCCCTGGTACCTTCTTTACTCTCTGCTTCCTGTCCATCATGAGGTAATAGAGTTCTTCTAGCACATATTCCTGCCGCCACAATGTCCTACCAACTTTACGGGGCCAAGCAGCCATATACTGAGCCTTCTGAAACTGCAAGCCCAAGCAAATATTTTCTTCCTTAAGTTATTTACCTCAGAAATTCTGTCACAACAATGAGAAGTCTGAGTAGCATTATCTGGAAGGGGTGTTAGGACAGTTCTGTAGCATCGATGCCATATCCCCACTAAGTCTTGTCACTATGCGCTGTAGATGATCCCATGCAAAACTGTGACTGTATGGCAGAACCACACAACGAGGTTGGCATTGGCCAATGGTCTGCAGTTTGATGATCCTGGACTACAGCCTCAGTCCAGGATTCAAGGTGGCAGCTGAGGTTGGCAGATAGCAGTGGAGGGAGCGGTGGGTGGCCATTGGCAGCTCCAAACTGCCAACTGGAACCTGCAGGGAGTGTATAACCTCCTCCATCTCAGGCCATCCTTCTTACAAAGGAGCAGACACCACCACATCCCTTCGGGTGTTGGTGGTCCTGGGAGAATCTTGAGGACTCGGAAATGCACAGGTTTGACCACATCTCCAGAGGCTTCTGCAGTCCCACTTCCTTGGGGTGTTGGTAGAAACTGCATGTGGAATTCTCAGCCCTCTGAGATGGCATTCCTTCAGCCTGGGGAGAGTGTGGTGGGCGCTGTAGTGTAGTGTCTACATTACCCATCATGACCTGCATGTGGGCTACATTCAAACCAGCCCTTCTCAAATAGTGTTCCAATGCCATTGTCACCTTAATGAAAGAACGAAGGGAGGTATGGATTTGAAATGTTAGTACAGGTGCATTTCTTAGGTATGTTTTTTTTTTAACCAAAGAATCTTTAAAACATTTCAGTTTTCAATACATTTTTCCCTAAGTAAGCTTTCTGATAGTGTTATTGTCTACTCTACCGCTGCATGTCCTATTCTCATCCTCTGCATATTCCCAAGGCTTTCTTCTGTGTTCTCCCTCTTCTTCCACCAGGATTAGAATCGCCTCAGTCTTGTTCAATCTTGTTCAATCTTAATATCGCTGTTACCTGAAATGCTGCCTGTTAGTGCAGCAGATAGCTGTTCAGTGAATGTGTGTTGATGGACTCATAAAATATGCATGGTTGATAGATTGAAGGTATAATTCATAGCCTTTCCAGGTTGTCTTGGGACTGGGTTGACTTTGGGGAGCAAAATCTTACAGTTCTTGAAAGGCATAGATGAACACATTTGGAGAACAACGATTTTAAACTAATTCCGTGTTTCATCTCTGCTGGTTTGTGGGGCTGACTTTCTCTCGGCATGGGAATTGGGCTCAGGATGCTGAAAGGATCCTGATGGGAGCGGACTGTAAGTCAGTTCTCCTGGGAGTCTGGTGTCATTTGTCGGCTCGGTGAGTTTTACCAGCAGAAAAACTATAAGCTTCAGGGTGGGAGCTGATGAAGATTCTTCCTAGAGGCTCGGGAGTGATGCTCTGATATGATCAGGAAGCCATATAGATTCCAGAGCCTCAGCCTAGGCTTTCAGATCAAAGGCAGGGTCATGTTTCAGAGTCAAGCTATCTGATGAAGCTCTTCCTCGGGGACTGGGAGAGAAGCAGCTTTGCCAATAAAGGGTCAGTAATGAATTCTCTCTCACTAGTCCCTACCCTCACCACAAGCAATGTGTGTCAACATCTCTGATCCCAGTCCCTTCAAGCTGTATAAACCGTGTCCTACACACCCTACCCTGGAGCATCTTTATCCCAGCCTTTTAAAGGCACAGCTAATCCAAGCAGCTCCTAGGAAGGACAATGGAGGTATCTTTTGCTTTTCATAATGGCTAGATAGAAACTATAAGAAGTTTCATTTTTTACTAGATATTCATTATTGAACAATAAAAAAATAAATGTGATATGCCCTAAAGGTGAAAAGTGCTCCAAATGCCTCCTAAAATTTTAGAGAGAAGAGGTTAAGACAATAATATTTGAAGGAAAATGGCTATTAACATTCCGAGAGTGTTTTCACTTGAGCTTCTTGTGTTTGCTATGTACTTACAATGTACTAAGACATATTCCAAGCATCTTCCATGTTCCTGTCTCATGTAGCCTCTGCTTTGAGGCCTGTTTTACACATGGGAAACAGAACTCTTAATTAGCATCATGGGGCCCACTAAGTCGCAGAGTGAAAATCTGAATCCTCTGGACTCTGACTCCAGATGTTACTGCACTCTTCCCATTGGGCTGTAGCATCTCCTTCCCAGTTACCCCTTTCTTCTCTTGTACAAATACAAAATCAATATGAGTGCCCTGTTTTAAAAATTTCATCAATATTGTGTTAAAATTGGAGGAAGTAAAAATCCCCCATAGTAAAAATACTAGTTCCTAAAACAATTACATTACTATCTTTTGAATATTTTTAGATAGTTGCACATATATTTCTATGATTCTTTAATTAAATTTCTAACATTTTTTGCACATCATTTTTCTACATATCAATATAATTGAACAGTTTTCAACCTAGATGTATAGACAGAGATTATTATTTTATGGTACTCTATATATTTAAAAATATACGATATTCAATAATTTAAACAAAAACAGTTTTTTAGGGCTTCACTTAAATTTGACTTTATGTTTATTATTTTTGATGATGTATGCTACATGTTAATAGTCAGATTTATTAAACATTTCTTTCATGGATTATTTTTGTCTGTAAGACTTTCTCCCTAAAATGATCTTTACCATCAGACAAAGGACTGATCTCCAAAATATACAAAGATCACGAGAAATTAGACATTAAAATTCTAAATAACACAATTTAAAAATTGGGTACAGAACTAGACAGAGAATTCTCAACAGAAGAATTTCAAATAGCCAACTTCCCTTGGCCCCGTCTTGCCCCACCCTCAAGTTCCCAATTTTTGCTCGGCGATAGTGTCTACTTCCAATATCCAGGAGGATTACTATATGTTTTTCTTTGGGTTCACCTTCTTATTATCTTCTCAGGGATCCTGAATTATAGGCTCGATGTCCTTTAATTATGGCTAGAAACCGATTATGAGTGAGTACATCTCATGTTCATCTTTTTGGGTCTGGGTTACCTCACTCAGAATAGTGTTTTCTATTTCCATCCATTTGCATGCAAAATTCAAGATGTCATTGTTTTTTACCACTGAGTAGTATTCTAATATGTATATATTCCAGTTTCTTCATCCATTCTTCCACTGAAGTGCATCTAGGTTGTTTCCAGGATCTGGCTATTACAAATAATGCTGCTATGAACATAGTTGAGCAAATGCTTTTGTAGTATGATTGGGCATCTCTTGGGTAAATTCCTAAGAGTGGAATTACTGGGTCCTGGGGTAGGTTGATCCCGAATTTCCTGAGAAACCGCTACACTGCTTTCCAAAGTGGTTGCACAAGTGTGCATTCCCACCAGCAATGGATGAGTATACCCCTTACAGATTCTTAAGGAAATGTTCAACGTCCTTAGCTATCAGGGAAATGCAAATCAAAACAACTCTGAGATACCATCTTACACCTGTCAGAATGGCTAAGATCAGAAACATTAATGATAGCTCATGCTGGAGAGGATGTGGAGTAAGGGGAACACTCATTCATTGCTGATGAGAATGCCAACTTGTACAACCACTTTGGAAATCAGTATGGCGGTTTCTCAGAAAATTGGGAATCAACCTACCTCAGGACCCAGAAATACCACTCTTAAACATATGCCCAAAAGATGCTCAATCATACTACAAAAGCATTCATAGCAGTATTATTTGTTGTAGAAGGAAGCGGTGGGGCTGCGTCCCGCCACCCGGCCGCCGGCTAGCTTTACACCCGAAATAATTACACGGAAACTGTATTCTTTTAAAACACTGCCTGGCCCATAGTTTTAGCCTCTTATTGGCTAATTCTCACATCTTCCTTTAACCCATATTTAGTAATCTGTGTAGCACCACGAGGTGTGGCTTACCAGGAGAGATCTTAACCTGCGTCCATCTCGGAGAGGAGAAGCATGGAGACTGCCTGAAGCATCTCCCCAACTCTACTTCCTTGTTCCCACAATTCTGTTCTGTCTACCTCCACCTACCTAATTTTCTGTCTCTTAAAGGGCCAAGGCAGTTTTCTTTATTAATTAACCAATGAAAGTAACATAGACAGATAACTCTCCTCCATCAATTTGTAATAGCTAGAACCTGGAAACAGCCTAACCGAATGCCCCTTAACAGAAGAATGGATAAAGAAAATGTGGCACATTTACACATTAGAGTACTACTCAGCAGTAAAAAACAATGACATCTTGAATTTTGCATGCAAATAGATGGAATTAGGAAACACTATCCTGAGTGAGATAACCCAGACCCCAAAAGATAAATATGATATGTACTTACTCATAAGTGGATACTAGCTATAAACAAAGGACATTGAGCCTATAGTTCATGATTCTAGAGAAGCTAAGTAATAAGGTGAACACTAAGAAAAACATATATAGACCCAGTTGGAAATTGGAAACAGATCGCCTGACAAAATTAGGAGCAATGGGGTTGGGGGAGAAGGGAGGATAGAAGGGGAAGAAGAGATGAGAAGAGGAGGGTTGAGGAGAACTTTAGGGGATGGGATAGTCAAGAGGGAGGAAGGACAGAGATGAGAACAAGGAAAGAGATATCTTGATTGAGGGAGCCATTATAGGGTTAGCAGAAACTAGGTTCTAGAGAAATTCCCAGGAATTCACAAGGATGACCCCTCCTAAAACCCTAAGCAACAGAGGAGAGGGGTTCCAATCTTGACTTGCCCTGTAATCAGACTGATGATTATCTTAAATATCACCATAGAACCTTCATCCAGCAACTGATGGAAACAGAGGCCGAAACCCACATCAGAGCACTGGACGACTGAGCTCCCAAAGTCCAGTTGAAGAATGGAAGGAATGAGAATATGAGCAAAGAGGTCAAGACCATGATTGGTTCACCCACTGAAACAGTTTACCTGAGCTAAAGGGAGCTCACCAACTCCAGGCAGACTGGGAAGGAACATAGGACCAAACTCTGAATGTGGTTGACAGTTGCATGGCTGGGGCAGACTGAGGGGCCACTGACAGTGGCACTGGGATTTATCTCTCCTGCATATACCGGCTTTTTTTGGGATCCTATTCTCTTTGGATGTATACCTTTCACAGCCTAGATATAGTAGGGAGGGCCTTGGACCTTCCACAAAGCAATGTGCCTTACTCTCTCTGAGGATTAGATGGGGGTGGGGTGGGAAGGTGTGTGGAGGGAATGGAAGGATGGGAGGGAGTGGGAACTTGGATTGGTATTTTTTTTAAATCTAATAAGAAAGAGACTTTCTCCCTATATTCTACCTCTTGTTCTTGATGACACTTAAATTTTGCACCATGTCACTCTGTTTTCTTGCCTTGTTGCTCTGGTAGAGCTTTGTGCCATATTATACTTCGTTTGTGCCAACAGGGATGCATTTTTGCACTTGGCATTTCTTTAACTGGGAGACATTCTCTTGCATCACCCACTAGAGCTCTGCCTGCTAGCATATGGAAGGTCTACATTTCATCTACATTTTATTTAAAACGAGCATATGCAGGTTTCCTGGCTGAGTTTCAGGATGATTTTAGACTCTGTCATTGTCTTTCTGTGTGATCTGAATTTCTGGGTCAGTATCCTCCATGTACTGAGAGCTTCCAGACTTCAGAGCTAAAAGCTCTGATATGAACAATGATAGCAAGTGACACTCACTTCCTTGATATTTTATAAGTCTCTCACTTTTATCTTTTAATATATTGAGTAAACTGGGATGGATACCAGTGGACCAGATAGTAGACAGTGGGTGGCAAGGTTCTCAGAATGTTATCAGCCACACACATTTAGCTCTTCCAAGAGCTACCATCTCATGTCAGGAAGAAAGAGCTTGAGAACATGGCAATCACTCTCGATGCCTTTGCTCCATGAGCCACAGTACACAATGGGAGCTGGCTGAAAACATGGTGACATTGTTATTTCCAGGTTAGGGGGAAGAACTGAGATCACAGAAGTTGGGTATTCTGTTACACCCATGCACCTATGCCAGTTGATATAGGTCTGTTAACCCTCTTTTCCTTGGGGGTGGAATGTTGTAGATACTGTTTGAAAAATAATGACACTTTCCTCAGCTATAAATGTGTGTGTGTGCTTGTGTGTGCTTGCGTGCGCACGCGCACACACACACATCACACACACAAACAGAGTGAAAAATTTGATTGCTTTCTCCAAGTCTTTATATAGATTTTTCTAATGGAGGCTCTTAAAGACCAAAATAGTAAAGCTGGTTCTAATCAAATAAGAGCTTAGATTTTAATCCAATCGTTGAAATCCCTCATGCTTCTAGACTTGACACAACATTCTATTTCTAAAGATATTTTTCTTTATTCTTGAGAATTGCATACATGTGTATGATAACATATGATCATACCCACAATCCTCCAACCACTCCCACCTACCCTAAAAATGTCTTCTTCCAAACTTCTTGTCTTCTTTTCTTTTTTGGACAATCCACCTGGTCCACATTGTCGTATCCATAAATTCATGGATATGGATGGGGCCATCCATTGAGCATGGAATGCCCACCAGTGGTCGCAAACTCAGAGAAGAATGCTTCTCTCTGCCCAGTAACTATTAGCTACCAATAACTCTCCAGTGAGGGGCGAGACAAACATGGCTATCATCTTCCCCATCTGTGCTGGAGTTTTGGCTGACCGACTCTGGTGCAGATAACCCAGCTGCTGTGAGTTCACGTTTGCAATAGCTATGCCATCTCCCCAAGGCAGCCCTTCAGGGGTCTCCCATCCTCTGTTTCTTATGGTCTAACATTCTTATCTCTGCACCCTAATTTAGACTTGAACATATTTCACACTTCATTTATCCGTATGAACATCAGAAGTACCTTTGATTCTTTTATTTGTGGATCCTAGATTTTATGTAGATACATAAAGTCATGCATTCACAGGACATAAAAAAGAAATGAAAACTGTACAGAGGAATGTAGGGGAGTAACAGTAGTGGGCAGGGGGAAGAAGAGTGAGGGGAGGGGAGGACAGGAGGGATATGCTCAGTGTATATGATTTACCTGTGTGAAAATGTCCTTATCAAACAAAGTATTATACATAATGAATATAAACTCATAAAAATTAAAAAGTAAACATAATAATAAAACTTAATTCTTTTGTTGTGCCAATTGAAATGTTACACAACAGAACTTCCTCTTCTAATAACCCAGTTCTACAGCACCAAAGCATCTGTACCTCTGAACTCACCTCTGCCTTGCGTGGTTACAAATAGAGTTGTTCTTGATTTACTTAAACCTCTTTCCACGAGAATCTCAAAAATAAAAACGACATTGTCCTTGCCTTTTCCGAGATGCAGAACCTGATGTACATTTGAAAATGTAAAAAAGATCAGTTCTCCTTACTTAAGCATGTATGTTCACTCACAGCGTTTCGGTCTCAAAAGATTTGCCAGTAGTTTGATCAAGAATCTATGCCTAGGGAAAAAAAAAAAGAATCTATGCCTTGGGATTGCTTGTGATGATACATCGTGACTAAGTACTATTATAAACGAAGAGGGAATGGCAAGCTCAGGTTCCTCTTGGATGAAGAAGACCTTAATCAACCTTCAACCTTATGTGAACCTCTGCTTCTGAGTAATGGTAGATTAGGTAATTCAGTCCAACTTCTCCACTGGAGATAATTTTAAAATATAAGTATCTTTTCTAAAAGGCATCAATGTTCTAATGAGATAATGACCGAACGGTGGTCTGAGGTCAGGAGATGGGCAAGAGCAAAACTCTGGTATTTTTGTCTTTGAATCTGGATGTTTTGTGCAGCTATTACAGGGTACCAAGGTCTGGAGGACTGGTAATGAACAGAAATTGGTGGGCTCCCAGAACTGGAAGGTGGACAGTACAAAACTGAGGGGCCAACATTTGCCATGGGATTTTTTTGCAGAAGGAATCAGTTGGTAGACAGATAAGGATGTAAGGTAAAAAAAAAAAGAAGCAGGGAAAATAGGGAATAAGGGAGGAGTAAAGAGAGGAAGAAAGAGAGAGGGAGGGAGGGAGAGAGAGAGAGAGAGAGAGAGAGAGAGAGAGAGAGAGAGAGACGGAGACAAAAAAGAGAGATTAGGGACTCATTTTTGTGTTGAGGGTTTCATCCCTGGTGGCCTAATCAGTCTTGGGGAGTAAATCTATTCACACTGTTCCACTGGGGAATGTATTTCCTTCCATCCATGCCTTTTGGGGACACATCCAGACCATAGCAGCTGTGGAGGATTTTACAGATGGGGGAGGTGGGATGGAAAGGGTGATCACACAATGAATGACCTTGCATATCTATGAGAACAGAGGTCAGAATGTAGGTTTGCTAAGAGTGGGACCCCAGTCACCATACCAGGCTTTCAGGTTGAAGCTGACATTGTGTTCTAGAGGCTAGCACGAACTGAACAGAAGCCAATTTTCACAGACAGCCATTCTTCAATTCGTCTGAGTGGTCTAGAAAATTTTAAGACTAGAAAACTGGTCTCAATTCCCCAAGTCCTTGATAATAGAAAATTTAAATCCTTGTGGAATATAAAGGTATCCATCCTCTTGGAGGCAATTGGAACACTGTTATTTAGAATTTTTGTGTAGGTTGCATCATGTAGACATGGCTATTGGTGATGAACTCAGTTCCTGATCCCTTTCCTCTTGCCAGAAATTAGAAGACAATGTAAATGTCAACCCTTTAATCCTGCCTTAGCAGTTTTGGCAACCAGCTCTCATCTTGAAGCTATTTTTAAAAAATATTTATTTATTTATTATGTATACAATATTCTGTCTGTGTGTATGTCTGCAGGCCAGAAGAGGGCACCAGATCCCATTACAGGTGGTTGTGAGCCACCATGTGGTTGCCAGGAATTGAACTCAGGACCTTTGGAAGGGCAGGCAATGCTCTTAACCACTGAGCCATCTCTCCAGCCCCCATCTTAAAGCTATTTGTGAAATTCTACTCACCAGTCATCCCCTAGGCACACATTGAAACAGTCACTCTGAATATCCCAGAAGGTAAGAAGCACTCCAAGGAAGAATGTCAAAGAGAACAAAAATTCTCTTGTTGTTCTGACCTCTCACGCAATTATGAAGGTCTTAGGCACTGCCTGCCAAGATCATGGAAAATAAGTAAATATACCCATTTCATGAAAACATACTTAGAAATGACATTTAAGACAAGATAAAGAGGGGCGCATTTTTTAAAATACTGATTTTATTGAGCTATACATTTTTCTCTGCTCCCCTCCTTTTCTCTCCCCTCCCCTTCAACCCTCTCCCATGGTTCCTATGCTCCCAATTTACTCAGGAGATCTTGTCTTTTTCTACTTCCCATGGAGATTAGATCCATGTATGTCTCTCTTAGGGTCCTCATTGTTGTCTAGGTTCTCTGGGATTGTGAATTGTAGATGAGTTTTCTTTGTTTAATGTTTAAAAGCCACTTATGAGGGAGTACATCTGATATTTGTCTTTCTTGGTCTGGGTTACCTCACTCAATATGATGTTTTCTAACTCCATCCATTTGCCTGCAAATTTCAAGATGTTGTTATGTTTTTCTGCTGTGTAATACTCCATTGTGTAAATATACCACATTTTCCTTATCCATTCTTTGGTAGAGGGGCATTTAGGTTGTTTCCAGGTTCTGGCTGTGATAAACAATGCTGCTATGAACATAGCTGAGCACATGTCCTTGTGGTATGATTGAGCATCCTTTGGATATATATCCAAAAGTGGTATTGCTGGGTCTTGAGGAAGGTTGTTTCCTAATTTTCTTAGAAATTGCCATACTGACATCCAAAGGGGCTGTACCAACTTGCACTCCCACCAACAATGCAAGAGTGTTCCCTTTACCCCACAACCTCTCCAGCATAAATGTCATCAGTGTTTTTGATCTTGGCCCTTCTTACAGGTGTAAGATGGAATCTCAGAGTTGTTTTGATTTGCATTTCTCTGATGGCTAAGGATGTTGAACATTTCCTTAAGTGTCTTTCAGCCATTTTAGATTCCTCTGTTGAGAGTTCTCTGTTTAGGTCTGTACTCCATTTTTTTTATTGGATTATTTGTTCTTTTGATGACCAATTTCTTGAGTACTTTGTATATTTTGGAGATCAGCTCTCTGTCTGATGCGGGGTTGGTGAAGATCTTTTCCCATTCCATAGGCTGCTGTTTTGTCTTGTTGACCATGTCCTTTGCTTTACAGAAGTTTTTCAGTTTCAGGAGGTCCCATTTATTAATTGTTTCTCTCCATGTCTGTGCTACTGGGGTTATATTTAGGAAGTGGTCTCCTGTGCCATTGCACGCAAGTGTACTTCTCACTTTCTCTTCTATAAGATTCAATGTGGCTGCCTTTATGTTGAGGTCTTTGATCCATTTGGACTTGAGTTTTGTGCATGGTGATATGTATGGATCTGTTTTCATTCTTCTACATGTTGATATCCAATTATGCCAGCACCATTAGTTAAATATGCTTTCTTCTTTTCATTTAATATTTTTTGCTTCTTTGTCAAAAATCAGGTGTTCAAAGGTATGTAGATTAATATCCCGGTCTTCAATTTGATTTCATTGGTCTTCCTGTCTGTTTTTAAGCCAATACCAGGCTGCTTTTAGTACTGTATCTTCTGTAGTAGAGTTTGAAGTCATGGATTGTGATGAAGAGGGACATTTTTAGAGCTGTCTCCCACTGTCTTTCTTCTGGCTGGAAGATCTTTGAAGCCTGCTAAGGCATATACTACATGGTTACTGGTAAGTATTGTCATTGTTCAATCTCTGGATTTACTACCGATTGACTTTCATAAGCCCTATAACACTTTGGTCATGATTTATCAGAAAACTAAAGTATGGAGATAAAAAAAAATCAGTATTTCTTAAATACTGTTCATTTGAATGCCATGCCCAGAGTTTTTCATATTTCAGCTCTACCATGCTACTGTTTACTTACCATTTCCTGGTCAGTTTATAATTGTAACATCTGGTGAAACCTTCTCTATAGTCATAAGCACTACAGTAGCAGTTCACACAAATAGGAAGCAGTCTCAAAAATAAATGTAATACAAACAACGTAATGTTATTAAAGTCCGACTGGATAGTGTTCCTCTGGAGTTTATGAGCCTTGGGCTTGCTATTTGTTTTCTAAAAAGATCACCCAATATTAGCAAGGTATTGGGAATGTACTAATAACCAGGACTTAAATGATATTTCCCAAAAGAAGAATAAATGTTTTACCGAGAAAAAAACATTTCTCTCCATGTGATTCCATGATATTTAATGTTCTGTCTCCAGTGGCATCTAAATCCACGTTATATACTCTTTGTAGGAGGTTTGTGACCTTTCAAGAACATACTGGATTAGGGAGTCTTTAGGGGAAAGTTATCTTATTCCATGGTTCTCTCCTGTGAGAGAGGCATGTTGGAGAAAAGGTATGAGTCATATTGTTTTTGAGTTCCTACATCTATCAGACTGAGAAGTTATTGGCCAGCAGCTTGAAGAATTAAATTGATTGGATGGGCCTCCTTAGCTGCAATGTCGCCATGACAACCAGCTGAGAGAAGTCAGAACTTCAGTCCTCCCAGCATTCCTGGAAGAAGGAATCTTTCACTGCACGCACACTGGGTCCTTGAGCTCAGTGCTACAGCTCTGTTCTCTGCCAGGCTTCCCCTCCACCGAGTGGCTGATTTGAACTAGCAAGTTCTGATTTCCCTCATGGCAAGACCACCAGTTTATATCAGCTAAACTTATTTTCCATGCTGACCAGAGGTTTGCCAATGAATCCTGGGGCATCTAGGATATTAGAAAATTCCTTTCTATGATCTTTCTGGGAGATGTAAGATACTGAAATGAGCTTCTCCAACCTGCTAGCTGGCTTCCAGAATTCTATATTCTGTATATGTGGGCCACAATCAGGAGCAGAGACTCTTTTTGCTTGCCACTAATTTTTTTTGTTAATAAAAGCTAACATTGTACAACATGATGTTTTGAAACACGAGAATACCGTGGAATGTTTAAATATAGTTAATTAACAGATACAGCACCTCATCTAGTCATTTGTGTGTGTGTGTGTGTGTGTGTGTGTGTGTGACAAGAACATAGAAGATCCACTCTGCACAGCTTTCAAGAATATAATGTATTATTATAAATGAATACCTTGCCTTGCAGTAGATGCCTTGAAAAGTACAGCTTTTAATTGTAATGATGTATTCTCTGGCCAGTTTCTCCCCTTTATTATACTCTATGCTTCTATGAGACCTACTCTTCAAATCAGTCTATCTATTCATCCATCCGCCTGTCTGTCTGTCTGTCTGTCTGTCTAGCTATCTATCTTTCTCTATGTATGCCATGACACCTACCCCACACAGAGTCAGAGGAGGCTCTTCTCTTTTACCATATGGTCTGGGGATTGAACTCAGGTCCTCAGACTTAGCAGCAGGTGCTTTTACTTGTGGAGCCATCTTGACAGCACTGCTAACTTCTTTTGAGAATTGGCTGTTTAGGTTTTTGCCCATTAAAATATAGGTTATTTGGTTCTTTTTCTTTGACTTTTTAAAAATACTATTTTTAGTTATTCTTTTGAAACTTACATCCACGTGTGCAACACATCTTGAATCTCCCCACTCCCCACTCTTTGGGTGCAGTGCACAAGGCCTGTCTGTGCTCTATGCGCTACCATACACTTTGCGAGTTTCGGGCAAGGGGCTGGAGGTTGAAACATACAAAGACTCACAGAGACAGCACAGACAGAGAGACAGAGACACGGCCCTCTAAGTCACTGGTAAGAAGCCCTTTATTCAATAGTACCACGGAGGCTTATATACTCAACAGTCAGGTGGGCCAACAGGTGAAAACCTCATCCTCTGATCCTCAAGGCCAAGGCAACACGTGCTCGTGAAGCAGAGCTGGTAAACAACTTTGACACAGCTTTCAGTAACTCAAATCAGAAGGAAAGGAAAGATCTCTAGCAGGGAAGAGCAGCTGGAGGCCAGGACTTTAAATGGTCCCAACATTTGGGTGCTTTGTGCATTTTGGATATTAGTGTCCTGCCAAATGTATATTGTGCACAGTTCTGAGCTTAGACTTTTACCTCCATTTTAAGGTTTACCAGAGTTACTCTTCCCACTGTTTGCATTTGCTTTGTTGTCTTTTGAGACAGGCAGTCTAGGCTGGCCTCCATTCGCTTTACATCCTAGGCTGCTCTTGAACTTGCAGCTAGTCCCAGGTTTATAGATTTGTACCTATAATCTGTTGTAGATTCTTTACTCAGTAGTAGCAACCTTTGCTCCTTCTCAGGGCTAGCTTCTCTTTATCTCCCATTGTTAGGACTCTTGGCATCTGTTGCTAATTTCACCAGAGCTCCACTCAGTTCATCTAGGCTAGAGAGCTGGAAGCTGTCAGCACTAATTTGTTCTCATAAGTACATTGGGAGCCGTTCCACTTGAGACAGTAAAGGTATGTATCCTTTTCCCTGTGTGTTAGGTGACTACCCCTCACACAGATCTATTACTTGATTATTTCCAAGGAACTGAGAATATGGGGTATAAACCAATTTGCCAGTATATAAATAATGTGATAATGATAGTTTTCTGCCTACTAGAAGAGAAGGAAGACTCAGGAGAAAGAAAAGAAGGGAGAAAAGGAAGACTTTAATGAGCACTTACTGCATCCTAGGTCCCTGGGCTGCTCTTCATGGGGACAGGGCCTACAGTCTTTAAATACTTCCTCTCTGTGATAGCCCATTCTCCAGTATTAAAGCCCTCTTTAGACTGAATCAGCTTCTTGAATTTTCTTTCAGAACAGTCCAGGTTCGGTTCTTTTTATGATGCTTTGCATCTTTTCAATGTGGGTGAGTTTGAGACCCATTCCCTAAGGTCTGGGGAGCGCGAGTCAGTGTTGTATGTTTAGTTTTATTTGGGGTGCTTTATAGGCCCATGGCTGTCTGAAGTTACACTAGTGTTTACAGAGTGGCCTGCTGCCTCACCACACCCCATCTGGGAGTCACTCTTGTCCCTGTATCCAAACGTCCTACTCGCCATGTTGTTATTCTGTTCTCCATGGTATAGGGACAGATGTTATGTGAATAATAATGTACAAATAAATATGTTAGGCCTTTCTGGGTCATTATAACCTAGTGTTCTATTGTATTTGTCAACACTCAACAAATATGTTTGGGATTACAGAGAACAGGACAGTTTAACAACTAATGAATGTGTGGCTTATATGATGGATCTTTGTAAGAACTGACTCACGAAATTGTTTAAGAAAAGCAACCTCCCCATTATTCAGAGCAGAAACACATTTGTATGTCCTCGAGTACCTGTAGGCAATGCAGTTTTCATGTATGATTTGCTGAGGGTCCACGGAGAGAGGCAGTCAGTGCAAAAGATCCTCAAATCAAGCTTAAGTCATAATCAGAGGCCGGAAAGCTCCATCTAGACAACACATGATATTTTCACTTGATTCCAGTGGTCATCAGCCAGGGGCAATATTTCCATGGGGGAGGGGTTCATCTGGCAATGCCTCGAGATAATTCAG